>NC_056737.1:879419629-879790879 GCF_019279795.1 Protopterus annectens
TCATTACTCTATTTGTGTATTTAGCAAAATTAGTGTTCTACTATGTTTAGAACTGCTGCGGTAGTGTTGTCTCCTCATAGCAAGACGTTGTCCCGTTTGATTCTCAGCTAGAGCGTCTGTGTGGAGGCATATGTGAATGGGGCATGCCTTCGTTGAAGGTTGTGCGTCAGGGCTGGTAACCCGGTATGTAAAAATCCACTACCAATAATTAGTGGACCGGAGTTCCGCTGTGGCGACCCCTAACCGGGAAAAGCTGAAAGACACAAACAGTGTTCTACTATGTTTGCATTCTTCTACTGATTACTGTGTAAATAGAAAATTTTAATTCTTGTATTATTCTACTGTATACTGGAGATTTTCTCACCAGGCCTCCACTGAAAAAGGGCTCTGTCCCAGTCGGATTATCCTGGTCAACAAATGTCAAATAAAAAATAAATAAATAACTGGGCACAAAACCTTACATAAACTCATTAGATTGCCAGCTGGCTCACAAACAGCCTGACCAAGTTTGCAGATGACTGCAAATTGGGAGCCATCACAGATTCCTCCATGACAGAAAACATTTTACAAGAGGGTCTAACCCAGACAAATGACTGGTACCAAGAAATACATTACAAAACCTGTTGGGAAAATTGTCACCCAGGCTAATTGTGCCAATCGATAAGACACCAGAGTTCTCCCAGTAGTCAGGGATCTGGGAACATATGCAGACAGTAATCTGCACTTTGACCAACATGTGGCCAAGTAAGAAAATCATTCTAGGTCACCCAACTTATAAGGACATGACATCCAGCTCCAAGAAAAAGTCATAGTGCCACTTTATTTGGCCCCTGTTAGACTCATCATTTTGTATAATGCCACCTTCAGCATGTAACTAACAAGACATATACAACAGTTGAATGACCACACAGGTTTCTTACCAGAAGAATCCAGGGTATTAACACATTACCCTAAATGGACTGCCTTTAAGTCCTAGCTCTATACTCAGTCTTCTACAAGTTACTTGGGTACGATCAAAGCCTGGCAAGCAAGGCAAACTCAGATCCAGCTTTGATGGACCACAAAACAATCAGCATTAGTACCACTAGATCCAAGGATTTAAAATTTTACTTGTAACATAAATAAAACAGGATGGTGAGACGTGTGCGTCTCACAGGAGACCCATGCTATAGATCATGTTCTCCATCCATATGAAGTGGAGTCTATCCCCAATTCTTTTAAACTGCAACCTTGACCAGTGGATAGGAAACTGGAAATTCACCCAAAGTCTCTGATTGACAAAGAAAGAAACTAACATACCCCCTATATAACCTCTAGAAACTTCCTAACATACTCCTTCCTAATAAACATTCATGATTAGGAAGGATACAACTGGGTTGGGTTGCACAGCTAGGCTTATGAATGCCCTGTTGGTCATTAGCATAGTATATACCCAAGAACAAATATAGCAAACGCAAACCAGAGGGGACTGTATCCATGGCTAAGGATTACTGCATTTAATAACAAAAGATAAGGAAAAGTTCGCTGCATTAGTCTGATACATGATAGCAGTATACATAGGTTGGCACTAGGCTATCAGCCCTAGGGCCTATATAAGCCTAGCCATAACAATTCCCTGGCTATTTCTTCCCACAATAATTTACTTCCCTGGACCCCTCTCATGGGTCGTTTACCAGCCAAAGGCTCAGCTGCTCATTTTGGTCATACAATAAACAGCTTAGAAATTTGTGAAACTTGCTGTCCTGGCAAATTCTAAACAAACCATATGATTTTTGGAGGGGTATGCAGTTACATAGTGCTAGGATGTCAGATGATACCTCTGCAAACCATTACAGCAGTGACTATGCTGGCCACTGAAATGAGAAAAACACAAGTACCCCAAAGCCCTATCTTTATGGAGTTTTTGCAGAATCTACTGCCCTATGCAGGGACATGCATCCATGAGCCACAGATGCAGACTGAGCAGGCATTGGTGATTTATGGATTCCACATATGTATGTCACCTGCTCGCGATTCTTAACATAACAGATGCCACATGTATTGTGATTAAGAAATCTAACACTGATGTGACTATAGGGGTCATAGCATATTTGATTATATCCTCAATTACAGGGGAAGCAAAGGTGACAACAATGGCACTCTAATGCAGTGTACAAAGCCTTCAAATGTGTTGACTACTAGGTGATGCAAAATACCCCACTGGCACCATGGCTGCTCATACCAATCAAGTGACAACAGATGCCACAGCAGGTGGCATACAGCCTTGCACACCACAGGGATTGCAATAATGAACATCTCTCTGCATACCTAAAACCGAGGTTTAATTTCTTGTATACTTATGAATGAACCCTGTAGCCCACACCCACAAAGACCTGCTTGATATTTGTAGCCTGCTGTGTTCTGCAATACACTCACAAACTTCCACCCCACTCATTTAATAATCCACTTGACCAACAGAATAATTTTCCATCACTACAAGGAAAAGAATAATTTTCCATCACTACAAGGAAAAGCTTAATAACTGCATCAAAACTGAACACAGCAGTTGAATGATGCAGACATCTAACAGCTATCTGGATGGTATGTATATATTTAACATTATAACACAGTAAGGCATGCAATTATACAAGTTTACCCGACTGTAGATCAGTGGTATAAAAGTGCCTGAACTCCTATTTCATCTTCCAAGCAATGAGAAGAAACACACAGTCTAATCATAAAAAAGTGTACAGTGTAAGAAGCCCAGACCTTCCTATCCCTTCCCCCACCCACGTGCCGCTAGAAAAGTGCTTTGTATTATACAGACAGCACTCTCCTATGGTCCAGTCCTTCATCCCTAATGTTGGGTATCCCCCCCCCCCCCCAAGGCTGATGGACATGGTGGTAATTCCTTACGAGGTCTGAGGTGGTAGACTACCCATTGATTGTGGTCTGCCATACAGATATGGTAAAGGAGCATATATAACATTTGCTGGTGTGAATGACATTTATGGACTCTGCAAATTACCACTAACAAGTGTTCGCTGATGGGTGCAAAACAGTAGCTGCTGTAACTGTACCAGCTCAAGAAGAGTAGTAAAACACAGACTTGTCTGCGGTATAGAAAGGTTAGTATTGTGCTACTGCAACTGCTGGATCACATCATTCTGTGCCTATCCTGCATCTTGCTGTTGTGTCTGCATAGCAAAGTGAGCAAGACGCTCTAACAGTGCTGTTGTGTCCAGATCTGTGATTCCATACTCTCACAAAAGTTATGCATGCTGTGCGACAGCAATGCTAGCTCAAGCTGTCCCAGTACTCTTACAGCTCTGAACCTGAAATGGCAATGACACAGCAGGTTCATTTGTCATATATGAAGACGCAGATCATACTTGTGAAACCAGCATGATCAGAGTCACATGATGAGCTACTTAAACAGGTCCTTATATTAGTGCCAGCAGCTTAACAAGTAGCACACTTACCTTTAGTGCTGGAAGATCAAAAGGCAAGTGGATTCTATTCCCACTCCTATTCCCACTCCACGCATTTCAATTCATTTTCCAATACTGGCACTGCAATGCAGCGTAAAAAGGGGGGGGGGGTTGCTGTCCTTCAGATGAAACATTAAACTGAGGCCCCATTGGCTCGAGTTGGTGACAGCTCAGGTAAAATATAAAAGATTCCACTGCACTTATCAAGAGAGTATGGAAGTTCCCAGTACACTTGCCAAATCTCCCCTAGTCAGTATAAATACCACCTTGGGTCTCCATTGGAAAGAGGCTGTTGGCCTAGTTAAACCTGGTCAATGGTTGCCAGCTTTAGTTGGGGGGGGGGGCTTGTGATTTACATGGGATTCACCAACATTCAATGCCTACAATATTGTAGGATAACAAGAAGCATATGCCAGTGCAACTGTATGCAGCACAATATACACTACCCACAGATGACAGAGCATCATTATACACAAGCGAGAAATTATCATTCACCTGCCCATAGCAAAACGTGTAATCACTACTGCCCACACATTTTATTTTACATTTGTTGACCGGACTGGTCCAATTGGATATACAACTGGCAGAGGCCCATGGGAGAAAAGCTCAAACAAACACAATAGTTATTTTACATGACTGATTCTAAAAATACAGGTATATCTTTTAGCAATTCTTTACATTGCTGGTTTAAAATTCTTTATATATGGAATAATACAGGAAGATGTTAGAGATGACATGAGGTTAATATATGATGATTTAGGGAATAATACAGGAAGATGTTAGGAATGAAGACATGAGGTTAATATATGAAAACATGTTCACAAATGGTATCTCGGGTAGTGTGTCACTCACAAATTGCCTAAACTTCAGTATTTAGGCACTGCACAGATATGCTTGGATGTTAGATTTGTTTTTATGATCATCAAATACTTTTTTGGACCTTGCTGTGGCTCGCCTATTTGTGGAGGGACAGCCTTTACTGGTGCCTTGCACACTGACGTACTGCACAGACCTTGCTGACGTTAGGTGAAATGCACACACACACACACACACACACACACACACACACACACACACACACCATCTAATCTTTTTAGCATTAGTGATTCTGTAATGCACAAGTCTTCTGCAATGCCAGATTCGGTCATGTATCTGAAGGCAGACATTATGAACATGGTCAGGATTGTAACTTTTGACATTTTGGATGTATTGAAAAAAAGTTTAACATGCAATAGCTACAGCTAGAGTGCATGTGTGATCAAATAAATCAATTTACTGTTTAAGTTTAGTTGCTTTATATGAAACATACCTACATACAATTTTGTAAGGGTAGCAATGTGTAATAGTATATCTAAATACCAAGTGGCGTTATGAACATTTTGACGAAAGAGTTCCCATGATGTTAATTTTACTTCCCAAAAAACATAATGCACCATGTGACTTCTCTACAAGATCTTCATTATAATGTACCTAAAAGGGGACTACAAATCATCCACAGAAGCAGCTCCATGGAGGCATTTACTGCAAGAAATCAAGAAGATCAGAGGAGAAATTAGTAGATTTATGCAATTATCCCAGATTCCTGTGGCCTTTGTTTACTGGCAAGCATCTAAGAAACATGCTGAAGCATAGAGGAAATAGAACAGGATTTCCTGTAATTGATTCTACTATCTTAGTGTGTATGTAATGCAGGGACTCATTTACAATGTTGCCACGCAAATAATAATCCTAGACTTCAAATTGCACATCCACCCTCGTCATGATACACAAAGGAAGGTAAAGATCTCAACTACTCATTTCCTGAGGAACAATTTTTGACAGCATTGCTTTTATGAACCTTAAAGTAGTCTGGAATTGTATTTGGATTCTCATGTTTGGTGGAAGACTTGATACCCAAGTTGCAATGCATGTCAGGAGCAATGTGAGCAAGTGAGAATAGTTGTAAAGGAATTTCTGGGGTAGCTATATTACCTTCTAACTGCTGCATGCTATTGTCCCATGATAGTCAGTCAGTGGTGGTGCATTTCCATGCAGAGACTAGAGACAGACCACCACAGACTGCATGCAGAATGGAATATCCAGGCCTCTGTAGTACTTGCTGCTCCATCTGGACAGCCTGCATATTCATTAGGTCATGCCAATGACAAGATAATGAGCATGCCATCTAAGGTTGCCAACTGTCCAGAATTTTTCTGGACCGTCAAGAAAACAGAATTGACAGCATATTGTCCAGAAAAAATACCATGAGATTAATTTTCTTTTAATTAAAAAAAAAAATTATTTTTAAAAATTACTTTTTTTTTTAACGATGTTCTTAAAGAACACACTTTGCCTTCAGTTGCACACAGATGCAGAAGACGGAAACAGTCTTTTGCATCTATGCAACTGATTTTTTTATGTCTTTGCCTTCCATATGCATGGAATTTGAATTCTTGAAGACATTTGAACTGTGCAGCAGAGCACGAGCAGACATGTTTCAAATACGGTTCAGGAACTTATGAAATGTTGCAGTTTTATCTATATGTTCCATAGTCTGTTTGCATATATAGAGGAAATAAAATGTGGAATTCCTAGCTGTACAGTAATATTTCAAAGTAGCTATGTCGGCGGCTAAAGTTTCAAGCAATAACAAAATCCTACTAAAATTATGATACTGTTTTAGTTATGATGCTGTTTTACTCATGGTTTCAGTAAGTGATTAAGTAGAATTTTTTTTATACTTTATTATGCATTTCAGTACTATTGGTGGGGACGTAATCATTTAATGTGACCAAAGAAGTCTTTTAAATTTTTTTTTTTTTTTTTTTTTTTGTGGGTGAAATCATTTCTGGTGACAGATGTAGTTAATATTAGTAACTGGTGCTACACAAATGTAATGTATCCAAAAGTACAAGTATGACAAGCCTGAGGATGCTGTTGTACTAATCAAATCTAGTTGCATCAAATACTGGCAGACAACTTAAGCACACCCCTCTCTCTATAAAGATGAAACGTGCCAAACCAGTATTCAGTGGGATCATGTCAGAGGACCATATGATCAATGTGCACACATTGATGCATCTCATTTATGACTGCCTTATAAACCTTAGAGTAACACATACATGTGATACTGTATATATCTGTCTATGTGTGTGTGTGTGTGTGTGTGTGTGTGTGTGTGTGTACATATACACACATTATATATATTATAAACTGCCCCCATTATGGTTAGTGTTACTGAGGCTCAAACCCTGTACCTTAGGTACAAGAAACAAGAGCCTTAATTCTCTACCCATACCACCACTTGTGATTCAAGGAGTTGAGTCCATAGCTGTCAACTGTCCACATTTTCACAGAATATTGGCTCATACTTTTGGTCTGTTCCTCTTAAAATTTGTGGTATTCAAAATCAGGGAGAACTGAATTCATTAAATAATGATGGCCCTTTAAGTTAGTCTTCCTATCTTTCAGGAAAGGCATGGTAACACAAAACACTTTATTCTAGCAACTTTCTTAAATGATGCAAGCAATGTTTAAAATGTGTCCCTGGTTTTGGGCCCTTGCCATCCTATCAGTAGACTATTCTCTGACATAGCATCTTACTGTTGATACTTTGTATGGCACTCCTAAATTGAATTGTGCACAGCATCATCTGCCTTGCAGAGGAAACATGGTGAGGAGTCTCAAACATAATAGCCACATCTGTCGTCGTCTTGCCACCCACACACACAAACTGTGAATGCAGTTTGACTTGTGGGCTACATACAGAAGCATCTTCAGAGGTGAAGTACAAAAAGATTATGAGACTAATCTCTAGGCATGCCACGAACTTAAGATGCTGGATCCACTGTTGGCAGCTGCATCATAACTGGCAAGGGTATGCACATTATAACTTGTGTCAGATTAGGTTTGTATTACTTGGCCTTTATCTGGATTATCCAACCACACAAACATGATATGTTGCATCATGTACCACATGGGCATTCAAGGTAGAAATGACATTTTGCAAATACATAAACATGCTTCTGAATATATTCCAACATTGTGGTGTTCTTTGTATTTGGACTCTACAAGCATCTTTTGCTGCTTGGAGCCATCCTCCTGACATAGCACATAGAAGGATGCCAGGTTTGGAGTCTGACAAAATACCTTGTAGAAAGACAGGGAATGTGGTTTGCCTTCTTAGGGACTAGTGCAACTACATAGCATTGTTAATGTGCAGCTTTTGTAACATTTTTCAGTGTGCCCATCACAGTTGTTAGTACCCCCCAGAAGATTGCCAAGGGGCAACACAGACTTCATGAGCTTACATATGTATGGATGGTACCAGTTCATATTAACATACACCACTTTATGCATGGAGTGTATGTAATACACAATGTGATTTGCATTGCGTGGATGGCATTTTTAACCTACTTTTCACAGTACAGAGGACTTGTGATTCTGTAAAAAGGGGGGCAGAAGAGAATATCAAGAATCCGTGAATCTGCAAAACTTTTATAACATTTGCAACTGTACCCCTGCTACTACTAATAGGACGTACCCTTATCAGACCTACTGTCCTCTGTATGTGAAATAAATACTGTACTACAGTCTAAAGAACAACTCCATTGTTGATACAACAGTGTTGCAGCATAATCACCAGGCACTATATTAATGTTATTAACTATGTGACCACCATTAATTCAGGATTATGACATTATCAATCTGCGATGATTACATCATATGCTATGACACCTATAGGGTGGAATACAGATTGTCAAAATGGTTCTGTAAATTATCTCATCAGCATAGATGAGCTGGTGAATGTGACAAAAGTAACAAAACAGTGATTTACATAATGTGGCACAAGTTGATTACAGCTGTTAACAGTATGCACATGTTATTCACCACTGTTCAAATCATGTTACAGAGGAAAGCTGAAACTAATTCATGAGGTGAGAGGGGATATGGTTATGGTAAGGCAGGAGGAAGTAAAATAAAAAGAGGATCCTACAACACTATTTCCCCCCCCCATCTTCTTTTTAACCATAAGTTATTTGGCATGGAGATCACATTTCCAGATGATTGCAGGCTAAGTGTTTTCATCATCCGATCCTCCATTAACAGTCACACTTCAGTTTTGAACTAATCCTTACAAAACAATGGTGCACAAAGAAAGGATTCAAACTAAACGCAAAAAGATGGAGCATTACCACTCTACACAGCCACACTAATCAGGAATCTTGGCATTTGGGTCAGCAATTCCCCCCTGCTTCGACTGCCATGTTACAGCAATTAAAATTCTTATCTAACACAACAGATTTCCGAAGGTACCTCTGCTAGGTCAAAGGATGTTATATTTTATTTTGCTTTAATTAGACCAATTATTAAAATAAAATGTCTGGTTAGGTATATGCCAAAAGGGACATATCATTCATCTAGAAAGACCCCCCCCCCCCCAAGGTTCCTGACAAAAGAAAATTTCCTAAAAACCCTTAGCTACTTAGACAAACAGTCATATCCCCGTAATTTTTCTTCTTTCGGCTTTTCCCAGTTAGGGGTCGCCACAGTGGATCATCTGTCCACTCATGATTAGCAGTGGAGTTTTATGGTGTTGAGTTGGGGAAACCGGAGCACACAGAGGAAACCCATGTGACCACAGGGGGGACATGCAGACTCCATATCCCTGCCTGGCATTCCTTACCATCAGAGATCACACACTACTGATCTCTTGCCTTCTCAACACCGGAATCATGGAGCTTAACCTCCAACATAAAAATACATTGGAGGGATACTTTCATTACCAAACAATTGCCCCATCTCCGGGGCAAACTGCCAGTACATGTTAAGCAGAGTTGCATTCTTGCCTCTTAAGACAAGCCTTGATGACTGGATGGTGCAACTTCATGAAAGTTGATCCCCAGCTTGACATGTTTTTCCCTTAGTGGAAGTGGACAGGTACATCTCACTGGTGGTACTTGGTAAGGTGCACATGGGCCTTCAAACTTACTTGCCTTGTAGTTCCTATGATCTAGGCAACCTAGTCATATCCCATAATGATGTACCATACCAACTACAGGTGGGCCATGGGGACCTGCAGGAGCAGATGATTATATGGTCTTTGTATGAAGGACCATCATCCCTACTCATATGATATGGACCTGCAGTTTTCCATCTACACAGCCCTCCTCTTCTATGGGCATTGTCATGGACCAGGGACAAAAGTCCCACACCCCAGAGTCACAGGCTGTTGCTACTATTTTTTGGTGGCTGCTGTGGCTCAGTGGACTGAGTACATTACTGTGGATGACCAGGTCCATGGTTCAAGACTGGTTGCGGCTACATGCTTCTGTAAAGAATGCATCTTCCAATGCTGCCATCAACATCCAGTTGTGATAAGCTGTTACAAGGAAGTGGTGGTGTGCAATGTAACATCACCTCACCAGGCCATTACATGTCTTCCCCACATGAAGCCATGCCTGAATCAACTAGTGCAGAAATGTGATGCTCCCAGACCCTCAAGCCAGAGCTCAAAACTTTGTCTGCAGTCATAAATAATTCTTCATGTTCTGGTTTTATAGTGTAAACATCATCAGACTTTAATATACAAGCTACTAATAAGCTTCCTTTCATAGTCTAAAGTTTATTTAAATTTGTTAACCACAGCAGACTAGCCCAGACGGTCCATTTTCAGGTTCAGCTCAGGAAAGACAATGCACATAGTAAGGATGACATTTTCTATACAAAGATAAGAGCTTATCATATTTAAGGTTCTACATACAACATTATATTTGAAGGCAACTTCTTAATAGCCTCTAATTATGAAAGTTATACCCGAAAGACGTAAACATAGAACGCATATAGTTCGACACAATTATCTACCATTACAGCAAAACACGTATTCAGCGATACTGGAAACACCAAATGTGTTTCCTTAACCAACAGTGCCATGTAGGCATACTAAAATAAAATACTAGCCCCTTGCACCACCACACCCCTCTACTTAAATATAACAACTCTGAGACCGCACTACAGTGGGGAAAAGGATACAGTTCCTCATCCCCACGATTGCCCTGTGTTGATCTATATACATTTGATGTTAACGTCTTTCAGGTTTATAATATAGACCCCTGAAGGTCTCATTTGCCTACTTTTTGATTCAAACAAGTCACTTAAAAAGACAATGTTCCTGGGTAGCTCCTAAAAAAAAAAATGTGTATGTATGTATGTATATCAGTCACAAGCTGTGGTAGTGCAAGTCATTACAGTACAGGTTCATAGTGAGAAATGTTGATAGGTATGCCTTCACAAAATTACACAGACTTGACATATCTAAAGTACTGAAAGTGACAAACAATGAATCTGTCACAATTTCAGGAGTGTTGGTACACTGCTTAGTCCACTGTACTTGCCATCAAGTGCGATTATTAACTCACAAAGCATCATTCCTGATGTACACCAGTTTTCAATTACACACATTTCTTTAGATGGCATTCAGATTTGTCTTGGGTGTGCCAACTGTGTACCAAGTTTGTGAATCCCCCGGCACAAATTTTAGTTCCTTCTGTTTTATACCATATTAAAGGTGCTTCAGATACAGTACAGTACATATCATCATAGCTTTCCATTGTATTTACAAGAAAACTGACTTTGTTCTGTTCATCTGACAGGATAATATTGTATTTTTATTTTACAACTGTATACCTCCTCCTGAAAGCACATAGCTTAAGATTATTTTACAACTGTATACCTCCTTCTGAAAACACACTACTTCTGTAAGACGCCGATTTGTACAGGTCAAAGAATTTTTGTTGCTGGATTCTGTAAATATGAAGGTTTATCTGCTACTGAATTTGAGTTTTTACATTTTACTTCATGAGAGGTTTGTACCCCCCCCCCCCCATAGACTCCCTTTCATACAAACAAAAGCAGACTGGGGGTGTCAAAGGGGGCCACATAACTATCATGCCAAAATAGAATTTTAGGACATTTACAGCTGGGGAGGGGGCCCTCTGCTTAAGGGCTACACAAAAGTAATAACCATTCCTAAGCCAGTTATACTAGGAGAATGCAACTGCACAGAAAAAAAAAAAAAAAAAGAAAGAGAGAGAGGTTTAAAAATGTTAAAAGGTATGATGGGGAACTGACCTAGAACGGGGTGAATACAGTAAAACCATCCTAACTAGATTTCTGTAAAAAGATATCCCCTTGACTTAGAATACTGTCATTTATACATTGCAGTCCACTTTTGGGTAGTTGCATCCTGCAAAATGAGTTTGGGGGGGGGGGGGGGCATCCTACTTTCCTGCAACAATTGCACAAAAATTATTTTGTATGCAAAACACCTAAACGTGATACGAAGCAACAACTTAAATTCTATAAAACTGACCAGCATACCTTTCAGCCTTCCCTGATTTTCAAGAACCTCTCTGATTTCAACACATAATTTTGCTCTCCAGCCTAATGCTGGTAATCTAGAGAGAAAAGGGGGAGGGATTGGTATTAACAAGCAATCACAAAAACTAAAGTTACAGATGTTTTCTACTTCTGAAAATATATTAATCCACATTCTCTTATTTCTGCCAGCTTGTGAAGTTAAAGGTACAAATTATTTTAGGCTTTGACCCCAATCTTGGAAGCAAGACGCCGATAGCTATGTGCGGTGCGCTTTTTTCTTCTTAACAAGTGAAATCTTGAGCTGTGCACTGGGAGATGCAGGTACGGTTTGCCCTGCAAAAGTTCGCTTCACTTTGGTCACCTGAACATGTAGCAAACCTTCCGGGTGGTATTAAATGCCATTAATTTAATAAATGTAATTAATTAAAATTGAATTAATTCATTTAATTTTGCACTTAAAAAGCACGGATAAACGCTGTATTATGCACCATTTCTGTGAATTCCCACTAATTTCCCAGTATCTTTAGATGCAGCAAATTCAGTCTTCCTGACAAGTGGAAGTCATTTTATGGGATTACCTGACAAGACACCTAGTAAGGGACCATCGTTTCACAATTTACTAAAGCATGATCTGTAGGGCTAGCTAGTCTGAGGACAGCATCGTGTAACCCGCATTTCACTTTAATGATGAATGCTCCTACATCACGCAGTTTCAAATCAAAGGCGCAGAATGCTACAGTTAGTACATACCACCTTTTCAGTCTACAGTTTAAATGAGACTTCCGGTAACATTTGCTTTTCTTTATTATCATATCAAATAAAATGTTTGAGAGATTATTTATCAGCTATTTCCGATACCCGAGTGAAAAACGCAAAAACCTTAAATAAGAAACACTTAGTCTAAACGACTATACAATTACTAATCTTTAGAGAGACGCCTAAGCTTAAAGTCATTACTGTCCGTACTTTTACACGCAAATAAAAAACACATTAGCCAGTCAGATTCAATCCTTTACGAAAAAAGTGCATCTTACCTTCTACAGCTCGCCGCCTTCTTTTCTTACGTCTCCAATGTAACATCATTAAACCCCAGATTCGAGCAGAATAATCCGTAACCTGAACCCTCCACCTAAAATGCCTGTTTTGTAGGTTTACCTCAGTACAGCTGTCTGCTCATGATAACATCGCAGGTGGGAATTAGTTCATTAACGCCGGGAGGGGAGGGTCGTTTGATAGCTTCAGTTAACTTCAGCGCTTCATTACCCGGCATAAAGTAAAACGCTGCAATACTTGTTTCAGTTAAACAAAGATGACCTACAACTGTTTCTCGGGGATACTCGCCTGGGTATTGAGGACCCGTTCCCAGGGCAACTATCCCGCAGAATTAGAGCTAATGTATAAAACTAGGAATAAGTGATGCCACCCATAGCTGTCATCTGTCTCTGATTTCAGCTTCGTAGGTTTGGTTCGTACATCGTAAAATGTATGAATTTGTGACATCTGCGTGAATTATAGTCATATAGTTACGGCTTACCACCTGTTTGTCTTTTCGGCTGCCAGTACTTACTCGGGAAATTGAAAAAAAAAAGACATGCACAGTGGCAAATGTCATGTCTTGGCATTTTTGGAGAAATAAGCAACTTCTCACCAAAGCAGCAAAGATTTCAATAGCAAATTCCCACCTTATCTCCACCCTACTTTATGCCTCTCCAGTATATACCAACCTAACTAACAATGCGATCTAAACAAGCTGGAGAACTGCTACAACAAAATCGCCAAATTCCCCACAGGGGCATCCCACCGTAGTCACCACTGTCTCTCACTTGCTGAACTGGGCTGGCTTGAACTTCCTCACCTCCTTCAATAGTATCAACTCTCACTTGCCCACAAACTAGTAAACCATCCACTAAATGTCCCATCCCTCCAGAATCTACTTCAACCCTATCGCACCACCAGACCACTAAGATCCAGCAACAAAAATCACTTGCAGATCACTAAAGCCAATAACTCTGCTGGTGAAGCACTATTCTCTTGCGCCATAGCCAAATTATGGAA
Organism: Protopterus annectens; assembly: GCF_019279795.1. Taxonomy (NCBI): domain Eukaryota; kingdom Metazoa; phylum Chordata; order Ceratodontiformes; family Protopteridae; genus Protopterus; species Protopterus annectens. The sequence continues at coordinate 879,433,513 of NC_056737.1, forward strand.
CTCCCTCCCACCCATAATTACCTCCATACCATCATGCACCTACTTCAAAACTTTACTAAAAGCGCACCTAAAAACATGCTGGCTATGCCCTTGCAACTCCCACTCTAATATCACCCACCCCATCCAACCATTACCTTTCTTTCTACTCCACTAACTACCTTGATTATAGCAAGCTCAGATGCTCATAAGCCTAGTACTTATTATACAGCAGGAACTTCTTATTGTAACATTTGTTAATGTCTGTTATGTACTTCACAGATAAAGATTCTAGTTGTCTACTGATGTACTATGTTCTTCATCTGTAAATATGTTGTAAGTAATTGCTATATAAATTGTTAATCACTATGTAATCCAATGTAACTACTGTCTGTTTATTTTAACTGTGGAGCTTTTCTCCCCGGGCCTCCGCTGAAAATGGACCTACGTCCAGTCGGACACTCCCGGTCAACAAATATAAATAAATAAATTAATTAATTAACTAAATAAAAACCCGTTTTATAACTTTCCCTAAAATTGCAAGAAACTGTGCTTTTAATCTGGAGAACATTCCTATGTAAAACAAGAGCAGCCACTAAATGTACAGTAAACAGTCTTTGTTAATCAAGTGAAAATAAGCGTCTTGCACTGGTTGAATGTTAGGATTTGTTCTACAGAATTTTCTATTCTAATAGGAGTACTCTGCTTGAATTTGGGATCTAAGAGGTTCATTATGTCAGGCTGGAGACATAAGAAAAGAAGGAAGCAAGATATGCATTTTCATAAAGAACATTGGGCATGTGAAGTTGTTAATATGATTTGATTACTTTTACATAGATGTTTAAGTTTGCCTATATAAAGTTTTTCTTTTTTTACTAAGAATGATCTTTGCGCAGTCCTAACTATTGATAAATAATTGAACCATGCAATAACTCATAATCTAGAGAAGGTTTATTTAATCGTGCTTTATGATGGCCAGATTATGAAAACATGAACTACAGAGGAATGAACCATACATATATTTTTCCGGACCATTCCCGGCCAATGATATGTGTGTATGTTAGTATATGTGTGTGTGTGTGTGTGTGTGTGTGTGTGTGTAGAGAGAAAGACAGAGAGAGGGAGAGAAATATGAATATATATATATATATATATATATATATATATATATATATGGGTGTAATATACACATACATATATACATATATATGTAATATATGGGTCCCCTTCAGATGGCCAAACTTTTAAAAGTTCAAACGGCCTGAATGGGAATCTCCATAGAGTGTGGAATGAGAAGATTTCCCTTTACCACAATGTAGTGCGATCTCAGAATTGGTATATTTAAATAGTGGGAGATGTGGGGGTGAAGGCGTGCTTGCCCACCTGCTAGCACGTTTTTTTTTTTCACCTTTTTTCACATTTTCGAACATTCAAATGTTCGATCATATGGTCTCAGCCGTATGAAAGTTGAACATTTGGATGTTCAATTATGTGAGGTAGACCCGTAATATATATATATATATATATATATATATATATATATATATATATATATATATATATATACATATATATATAAAGAACCAAAGCTATGACACATTGTACATATATGGGCGGTGCAGTTGTGCAGGGGTTAATGTTGTCACCTCACAGCAAGAGGTTCTCTGGTTCACTTCTCGCTGGGGTGCCTTCTGTGCAGAGTTTGCATATTCTCCCTACGTTCACTTGGGTTTCTTCCAGGTACTCTGGTTTCCTCCCACATTCTAAGCACATGCATCTTGGGCATTTCTCCCCGGGCCTCCTCTGAAAATAGGCTCTGTCCTAGTCGGACTTTCCTGGTCAACAAATGTTAAATAAATAAATAAATACTAAAAAAAAAACACACACACACACACAATGTAATTGTTATTGTAATGCTGTTGAGATGTAAAATGAAACAGAGTACTTTAAAATGTGTTGAAAGATCAACATTTATTGCTTTACTGTTGAATTAAAGACTCAGACAAATATTGTTAACAACATAGTTCTCCTATGCACTGACAAACCTTATATTAAGATGTTTTTTGTTGGGAGGAGGGTGACCCCAGAGGAGCTGTGACACTCTGCACTGAATATTACAGTAGAAGTAATATCAGTATTTTAAAATAACTATGGAAAGTGGCATTTGACACTGTAATACTTTTCTGACTGGAGTTGTTACTTTACCAGACAGGACAGCAACACAGCACTGTTCTGTGACAATATAGAGGACAGTGATTGGGTTGTTATGTGTTTGAGACATGGCTGTCAAGAAATTCATCTCAAGAGAAGAGTGAAGTGCAGCTGAAGAGCTGAATCTTGGTATAAATATCAGCAACACATAACAACAATAAAGACTTCTCAATTGTTTGTCCAACCAGAGACGCAGTCTCAATTCATTTTAGTACCTGGATCTTTAGCTGCTTTGATGTATTACTAGTTACAGAAAATAGCATTTTGAAAGCCATAAAACACTTAGGACTGCCCATTTTAATATATCTAGGTAGTATGCATCAATTCTCTTCATCTATATAACTTTAACAACATTCACAAGTCAGTTTGGCACTGACATTTTCTCAGAATTCCAACTTTTCTATCCCACAGTACTTTGTACTTCCTTTCAGACTCCAAATTCCTAGTGGTGCTGTTATCAAGCAACAAACCTCTGTTATCTAGAATCACTCACATAATTAAAACCATGCCAGGCCTCTAACTTTGAGCAAGGGAATGGAAGGTGCATATGCTGAAGATAATAGACACATATCATGATAATATTATTGCAGGTATATAACTTATATCTTCATTAAGCTTGTCTATCCTCTTCAAATACAGACTAGGTCCCTATCTTGTCTTTCTTGATGGTATGATGAAAGAATCCCCCATACTACAGAAACCCAGAATGCAGACGTAGAGCTGGAGATCATAGTTTCCTTATAGTGCCTTGCAAAAGTATGCAGAGAAACCCAAGTCAATCATGCAAATACTTTGTAAGGAATCCTTCTTGAAAAAAAGCTAAAACTGCAAAAGAACAGCAGCTGGAGTAAAAGACCAGTAACCAAATGCAAAATGCCATCAACATCTAAGAGAGATACTTGGTGGATTTACCTGCAGTCATTTTGGTCTCCCTCAGAAGTTGATGGTGTTTTGCATTTGATCCTTGAAAAACACCTGGGGAGAGGCTAGTGCTTTAGTTAGTGAGCTTAGTGTTGTCAGATAAAATGTGTCATGCTCTTCATAATAAAATTGTATACTTTGTGACACCTAGTTATTTCAGATACCATATTATCCCATTTCCAATGGTACAGGAGACAAATAATTGAGAAGTCTTTCTTGACTCTAGTTTTGTTCAGATAGAAAACTAGTTGCTTATGAATGTCGGGTCTATATTATATTCTCAAAGAGACTTTTCTTTGAACATATAATCATCGACACATGAAGAGCGAACGCTCTAAAGTGCGAATGGCCACGTCTGTGAATTTTTTTCCTCAGGAAAAAATTCACTTGGCCTTTATCAGGAATTGCCATTTTCCCCCAATGTAGAGTGATTTCAGAGTTGGTATAATTAGTTAGGGGTGTGTGTGGAGGGCACAGCCCCCCACTTCGGGGGGTGTGGTGTGAGGGGTGAAGCCCCGACTTGATTAAGGTTTTGAAGTTTGTGTTTTTTGTGTACGGCCCCGTGAATTTTTTCCCCGAGGAAAAAAATTCACGGACGTGGCCGTTCGCACTTTAGAGTGTTCGCTCTTTATGTGTCGATGATTATATGTTCGAAGAAAAGTCTCTTCGAGCATATAATACAGACCCGAATGTCTAATGTATACAAGAGATACTCTTTTCTGTTAAAGTACTCTGGAAAAGTACAAATAGAGTGATACTTTGATTTAAGTTGGACTCAGTGGCTACTTGAGGCAAAAATGCTGGAACTGCTGACATAGATACTCTGTCTTTGTGAAACACTACATAAGGAGGATCAGTACTCAAAGCCTGCATTTTAGAGATAACATCTAACTGATGTGATGGCTACTAAAAGTATAAGTTTTCAAATTACACATTTCATCACTACCCTACCAGCAGGTTCAGTGGAAGAGTATATTTTTCCAGAAGAAAATTTAAATCCCAAGATGATATGAGTCCTTGAACGGAGTCCTAACTTGAAGAGTTCCTTTAAGAAAAGTTTTGCAAACTTTATGAAATGCCAGAGAACGGTCATGGAGCCCTGATTAAAATAGTTAGCACTGAAAGCTGAATTTAACTAAAGGTCATGTCAAAACTGCAAACCAAGTACTCCAGAACAGAAGACACCGAAGTAGTGATAGGATCCAAAACTGTAAATGAAACCCAAACTGAAAACTGAATTCATGTGTCTTTATGTCTTTCTAGTAGAGAACCTCTTGGCAAAAGCAGTGTCCTAGACTACCAAGGATACCAGAATGTGTCACAGATTTGGGATGCATGGCTTATCTTAAAAAGCCCCCAGTGGTCAGTCACCAAGTACACACTTTGCTTGAAGGGAGTACCCCTTGCAGAAGTGAGGGGACATCCTTAACAGTCATCCCATTGCATGTCCACTACCTCACCCTTAGCTGAACCAACCAGACACTTTCTAAAGATGACTCCAGAAATGGATAGCTGTTCCAGTTTGGCCTGCAGATTCTGAATCCTGAGACAATTTAAACCACCCATGGAATGAGTCTGGGTGGGAATGGGGAATGGACACTCACCTTGCATCTGAGACACAGGTAGTGATAAAGATCCTAAAATGGTGGACAGCCATGGCCCAAACTCTTGGGTCCTCAGTACAGCAGGTGTGCTACTTGAGAAATCAAGATGAAAAGCCAGAGTCCCAAATCTCTACAAAAAAAAAAAAAAAAAAAATGGGCATCCTGCATGTCAAGTTAGAAATTTCCCCCTACCACAACACAATAATAAAACAGACAGAATTGATCACTGTGAAATCAGTGTCCAAGCCAGGTCAAAGTATCTTTGGCTGAGAAGTACATGCTGTCAGCCAAAAGAGTGGTTGCTTTCTGAAGAGCATTTTCAGAGCCTTTAGGGATAGCAAGCATCAGAGCTGGGATCTGTGAGAGCACCTGCTTGGTTCCATCACCTTTAGTTGTCCAGGCCAGTGCAATGTCTCCAGGCCCTTACATTCTTCTGATGGTGAGCCCACTTCAAGTGTTTTAAAATGTTTCTCAGAAAGGTGTTTGACAATGACCACTGTGTATTCCTCAAAGTAGCAGACTGTTTAGAGATGGTATCTAGCTTTTCCTTGTCTAAGTAGGCCTTGACAGCTAACTCCCTTCTCAAAACTTTCTGAAAAACCTCATGCAAAAATAGTATAAAAGAACACATTGTGGGGCCACCTGAAAGCACAGAACCTGTGCACCCATCTATGCTACTAACCTGACTTTGGGAGAAGACTTTGGCCACTGGTAGAGCTAGCCAGGGAATAAGATGAAGCCAATGATGTCCAGGTCTTCTGTCCTTGAGGGAGGGTTTGAGGAAACCAGATGCCTGTGCTCCCTCTGGTGGAGATGAGGGCCTTACAGGTCAGCACTTCAGAGTACAATGAAAAACAAACAAACTGCAAGACAGCTAAGCTACAGTCTACACTGTGTAACACCTTAAACTCCCTACAGCGGAGACCTGTTGGATTTATGCAAATGACCCCTTAAGGACATACCAGTGTCCAGCTACACATCTACAACTCCCTGCAGCGAAGACCTTTTGGATTTATGCAAATGACCCCTTAAGGACATACCAGTGTCCAGCTACACATCTAAATGCTCATGACTTTTAACTGTTGAAGTCTTTATGGGTACATTCAGGTCAATAAAGCCAAATCCTAGTAGCTGTAGACTTGCTATGTTTTGGTCTTTTTCTGACCTTATCAGTTCAGTGGATTGTTTGGCTATTCTTCAGAAACACAGAGCCTAAAATCAATCTTGATGTACATAAAGCCTGATATACACTTCAGAGTACAGGGGCAATCATAATGTTATTGCACTAGTTACGCACACTGTTAGGAATTGTGACCAGCCATCAGCATGATGGCTCCTAGTTCCACATCCATGACTCTTGCATTGGATTCCTTACTCCCTGAGGCTAGAAGTGAGCTTCTACACAGGTCAAATCCTCAAAGAACCAGGGACTCATCTGGCAAAGGGCTACATATGAGGCATTTGACAAGGAGCAACTGAGAGATCTGGGGTACAGCAAGCATGGAATTTAAATGGGAACAGCCGGAAGGCTTCACCGGGGTCGGGGAGAGAGAAAAGATTTGCCATGAGAGAGTCCCAGACAAATACATAGTGACTGGAAATCTCTACAGGGAATCTGGGGTTTACATGGACATATGAACACCTTAGATGTAGTGACATTACAAACACTACTGACATACTTTTCCATACTATCAAAAAGTTAAGATGTTCACTAGCAGGGTACTTATCTGCCCAACTCTGGAAGCCTTTAAACTAAACAAACTGGCACTGCTATATGGCAAGGTATGATACTAGCACTGCAACAGTGAACTAAAGGTGGCATGATCTGATTTATACCAGGAGTATGCAGATGTCCCTGGGAAGGTAGAGTCAACCTGGCTGAGAGGATAATGTTCTAAGCTCTGGAAGTCAGGATGGATATTGGTCCTCTGCCTGCAACAGTGACCTCTGTGATGATAATTTATGCAGCAATGATCTATATTAAGCACAGTGAGTGATTAAAAATATTTTTTTTCTAGTATCTCAGGAGTAAGAGATGAATCTTCAATGTCCAGAATAACTATATTAAGAGAACTACTCTATGAATAAAGTAAATTAGCCACCCTGAATATCTATGCATATCAGCTGTTCACATCTACAAGTCTGGAAGTGTTCATTGTTTCCTCTTATAAGGAATGGTCTAGAACAGTGGTTCCCAAACTTTTTTGATTCTTGGCTCCGTTGTTGAATCCAGGTTTTCCCAAGGCACCCCTCCCATCAAATTCTAACAAGTATACTTTGCGACATAGCTAAATAGGAACAAACTTCATCAGCTTCCTCTACACCAGTACAGAAGCTTCAGACAGCAGCATTTCTCACAGTTGTGTTATCCCGTCCATTCCAATACTTTTCTGCAGCCATGCACAGTAGCAAAACACAAACCAGGTCCACACGAGCATTTCAAGGTGCATGATGCAAGCCCAAGATTCTCAGACTCAGCTCATTTTCAGATTATGCATATAAAACAGCATCGCTTCCAGGGCAGAGTATTCTGCAGCGTATTCACACATGGCTTCATCAGACTTGGGGAATTACACAGAATAAAACATGTCTGTCATTTAGTATTCACAGTTACTACTACCAACTGCTAGCGGAAGAGCTACAGTGTGCTGTAGCAATTAGCATTGCTCTCTTGGTTCTTTAGTCTGGTTTTTAGCTTGGGTACCTTCAGTGCAGAGCTGCATGTAATCCCCATGATGGCTTGACTTTTTTCACTGGGTGCTCTGCTTTCTACCCACATCCCAAAAGACATACAGTAGGTGAACTGGTGATCCCCCAAACTGGTCTGCATGTACGTCTTGTGATGGGCTGGTATACCATTTGGAATTTATTTCTCTGCCTTGAACTCACCCATTAAGTGCCAGAATAGGCTCTGGCTCCCCATGACCCAGAACTGAATTAAGTGAGTAACAAGATAAAATGAATGAAAGTGCTAGCAAAAGTGCAAACAGCAGTACTGTTTAATCTTTCTAAAAAGCTTATGAGGACACTGCTGTCACATACTCTCCTTCACCATTAATTATAACAGGACTATCCCAGTTTTATGGGCTTCCAGATACAGTGCAATAAAAAAAGAATATTACAAAAGTATACTTTTCCCAAGAGCTAACTCAAGAGGGGAAAAAATCTCCCAGCAACACCTTCTTAACAGTTTTATTTACAACCAACTCACATACTGTACTACAATTCCATATTTAAAAACAAATGACCTGGCTGACTGAAGTTTGTAAATGCCACAAAAAAAAAATTATTTCATACCGAAAGTAGTTCAAATACTGTATAAAACAACTCTTTAAAAAATCAACCCTTGGAATTCTAGGTGGTACTACACTTGATTAAAAAAATACTGACAAGTAAAATTTTATTCCAAGTCAATGTATGCTTTCATTTATTTATTTTTTTTGTAGTAACCGAGTAAAGTGCCAAGGCCGCGGTGGTGAAGCAGTTAGCATTGTCACCTCACAGCAAGGGGTTCTCCCATTTGATTCTCATCTGGAGCGCCTTCTGTGTGGAGTCTGCATGTCCTCCCCGCAGTCGAGTGACATTGGAAAGACATGCAGGTAGGTGTGTACGTGAATGGGTGTGCCTTCTTTGAAGGTTGGGTGTCAGCCGGCAACTCAACACCGTAAAAATCCACTGCCAATCATTAGTGGACTGGAGTTCTGCTGTGGTGACCCCTAACCGGGAAAAGCCAAAAGACCATTATTAGTAAACTAGAAAAGTGCCCATTTTAATAAAGCATTCCAAAAACTCTGGGTAGTTAACTAGACTTGTGTTTTATTAGCTCCCAAGGAAGAGATGATGTTGGCTGAAAACATGAACAGGTTGCACTGTAAAATGATCACTTCTGTGATGGCCCAGTATAGCAGTTTCAAAATATGACCCTGCAAAGTGAAAATGAGCACAAGGATTCAACAAAAAAAAGATAAGGTCATCATTTTAACAATGAACATACATTACCTTTTTTAGGCAGAGAAACAGAATGGTGTGAGAGGGGGCACTTCAAGACTGGTGAGGTTAGCATGTTAACAATTCCTAAAAATAGGCTTTTACGGACAATACAAGATCATTTTCACCAATGATGAATGGTACAAACAGATACATGGACCAAGGAAGTTAGTTACCCTAGACATGTGTAAATTTGGCTCAGCTTTGGGATGTTTATTCTGACCTGTAGACTGCTATACAAGATATACACAATGGCATCTGAGACACTACATACAGAACAAATCAGGAACACTTCCAATCTACACAAAACATTACAAAAAAAGTCAAACAAAAACTGCAGTTAAATCCCTAACAAAGTTTTTCCCTTAAATTATACACAAACCTTTTGGTTCTTTTTTCATTTTTAGAACTTTGCCCAGGTAGCTGGTTGTCAGGTGCTCAAGCCCTTCTTTCCCTTCAGAAACACCAAACCTGAGTCTCTCCCTAGGTCACAAGTGTCATGGTTAGAAAAAAAAACTGCTGCAGCAAGACCGGCAAAAGAAACTCATAAACTGAAGTCTGTTTAACAGGCAACAGGTACTGAGGAGGTAATTCTGTTGAGCCAGTTTGCGGAAATTAATAAGTATGCAGGTACAAGCCAATTCAATTAATTTACTTATATTTGGTTATCGGGAAGGTCTGACTGGGTCATTCAAGAACACTTTAAAGCAGAGGCCTAGGGAAAAAACCTTCAAAAAATATATTCAGTGAGAGAAAAACTTACAAAGAGAGTACAGCAGACAGTCTGTGATTACCAATAATATTTGAAGCAACTGCAGACTTAACATGGACTGGAAAGTAATATACAAGTAATTACTATAAAAATTTAGGCAAAAGGAGAAGATATATATATATATATATATATATATATATATATATATATATATACACACATACATACACACACACACACACACACACACACACACACACACACACACACACACACACACACACACACACACACACACACATGACTGAGAGACTAAAGCATTGTCTTTGTTGTGGCAATATTTTAATAGCCCTATATTCTCTAGTATAAGCGGCTGCAAAATAAACCAAGAACTAATAAGCTTAGTAACTAAGCTTATTAGTTTGTGGTTTATTTTGCGGCGCACACTTTGGGAACCCGTGGATTAAAGCATAACTGACAGTGACAGGATAATAAGTAATCTCATTAGTATAATGAGGAAAGAAGAGTGGGAGATAATTGATTAGTTGTATTTGTTTTCTGTGGTTACCTTTGGCATAAATTCTAGACTTGTGCAGAAAGAAACCTCATCTTTATGCAAAACTGATATGAGAAAGTTTAGATGAAAGGGCCTGAAGATCTCAGAATCTCCTGGTAGAAGTGACTGCCAACAGAAAAAGAATTTGAAATATGCTTTAGTCACAGGTTGAAAAGGCAGAAGGCTCAGTTCTTCTAGCATAAAACATAAAAACTGGTTACTTGAGTGGAGGTCTAAGCAGAATAGCTCCCCATAAGAAAACCTTACAGATCTTCATAAATGCTAGAGATGAGGAATTCGATCCCAAACTGGGATTAGCAACTAGATGAACTTTTAACAGTGGAATAGTTAGATATCTGATTGAACATATAAGCCAGGAACTGTAGTACTACATTGAACTGATTCTGCATATGCATCTATGCCCTGGTTTGTGCTGTCACTGTACAATATGTTGGTAGCAGAGATTACACGCTAGTGCACTACTGCTTAGATATACATATATGTACACTACGTGCTTTTTAAACATTTTTTAAAATTGTTGTTTACTTACCTGGAGATTGAGCTGCCAGAGGAGCCAGAGAAGCTGTGCACACAGATAGGTAGTGGTGGGTGCTAGGTGGACTGCCGCTGGACTCGGCCTGCAGCCAAAGCTGAAGAGACAAGTCAACTAAATTGAATTTGTACTGAGTCTGTAATAATATGCAGTTTGTACACCCACAGCAGCACCACTCCACATGCTGCCGCTGCTGCCTGTCTGCTGGCATTCAGGTAACATTAACAACAGTCCAACTGTGATAAAAGAAATCAGGAACTAAAGGGGCCACTCAACAGTTTGTGGCACCCAATTATTTTGCCCTCAAAACTGGTAAATACAGAGGAATTCAGAATGGTTGAGAGGTAGGTTTATCACCCATGCGGAGAACTTTTCCATTTGCTATGAATCATCTTTCTGGTGGTAAGTTTCCATGGGATAAGGATATGATAAGCAGGTGTCATGGCCATTAATAGAAGTGAATAAACCATATAATTAGCTTCAGGGAGTATAGGTCCTGATGAGGTTTTCCAGACACATGTGACTCCAGACCTTTGTGGGGGTATGATGAGAAGTCTCTCCAGTGATGAGGCCAAAGCATGAGGGCTAAATCAGTCTGAGCCAAATTATCAGTTTGACACTAACTGTGCATTTTATTTCCTTCATAAGAAATAAACATCTGATTAGAATTCCTGAAACTTTTAGTTCCTTCAGTGTAGTATCTGAGTTGCCTGTGGACATACAGAGTGTGAAGAATTCTTTTTCTCATTTTTTTGGTTATAGTAAGAAGACAGTGTGAAGAATTGCCTGGATCAAGGCAAACTCTAAAACCACCTTAGGCATAAAAGTAGGATTGTTCATAAACTGTTACTGTACATATGTGAAAGATAAGATAGGGTTGAGTCACCACAAGAGATTGTAACTCAAATACTCTTCTTGCAGAAATCAGAGCAATGAGCAACAGTGTTTTCTAACATAAAAACTTCAAATCAGCCTCATAAGCAAGTTCAAAAGGAAAAAGTGTAAGTTCCTCAAGTATAAAATTGATTCCAAAGGACAGGCCACCTGTCTTACAGGCGGACAGATATTCAATGCCCCTTTTAAAAACTGTTTCACTTGAGGTAGGGTGAAAAGAGGGGGTGCACAGATGAACAAGCAGAGGTGACTGAAAGGTGAAACTTGATAGAAGAGGAGAAAATACCAGATGATAATCGCTCACACAAACACTGCAGAATGCAAGGTATCTGAGCCTTGAATGGATATTGGATCCTACTTTGGTACCAAATAGAAAATCTTTTCCACTTAACCATATATGATTTTGTTGCAGCAGGTTTCTTAGCCTTCTTTAAAACCTGCTGCACATTCTCAGGGAAAGGATGCCTAGAAAATAATTACATTTTTATCATCCAGACAGCAAGATGAAGATGCTGAAGGCCAGGATGGATTAAAGAACCCCAGTCTTGTGTGAGTAAATTCATTCTGTGAGGAAGCTTGTGATAATTGTCCTTGGCCATTTTAAGAAGAAGGGAGAAGTACTGTCACTTGGGCCAAAAATAAGTTACCAATATAATTTTTGTAGAACTCTCTGGAATCCTTAGAAGAACCATGGTTATCAGAGGAAAGGGTAGAAAGGTATACAGGAGCATTCCCGTCCATGGAAATATAAAGCTATCTGTCATCCAGGGCTTTGTGCTAGGAGTTCTGGAGCAGAATTTGTTTAACTGCCTGTTGCGAATGTAGGCAAACAGACCTACTTAAGTAGTTCCCCACTGTTAGAGCAATTCCTAAGTGTAACATCCGTTCATTGGGATCTGTCCTGACCCTGCTCAGCTTGTCTGCTACATAATTCTGCTCTGATAGAATGCAAGTAGCCTGTAGTGATAAAGTATGTTGAGTTGTTAGTTCTCATGCTACCATAGCTAGTCTACAAAGAGAGTAGGATCTGGTGCCCTCCTGTTAATGGACCACATCACTGTGGTGGTGTCTGTGTTTACTAGTAGAGGACCTGGAATCCAAAGATGATTTACAGATATGACAACATTTATTAGTGCCATCATTTCTTTGACATTTATGTGCTTCAGTTTGCCCTTCTGGCTCCACAGATCCTAGAATTTCACCCCTTTGGATACAGCTTACCTAGCAAAGTCAAAGGTATCTGTGGTTACAGACTGAATAGGAGGCTGTAGGGGGAAAAAGGAAGCCTGAGGTAAGGGCCAACTGATTCACCCAACAAAGGATCTCTCTTTTAACAAACCTCAGCATCAGAATCCAAAAGGATCAGGAGTGCTGGTGTTGTGTCCTAAATGAGTAGAGGAACCACTGATTTTGCCAAAGGAATCATGACAATTGTAGAAGCCATAAAACCTGGCATCCTGAAATATTCCCTGGCAGATGCCAAAGTCTGGGAGGAAAATGTCAGGAGCTGTCCTTGTAAAATTCCACTTTGTCCTAAGGATGAAAGGCCATAAGGGACGTGTCCAGGAGTCATCCCAGAAACACTCTCCTTTTGAGACAGAATGAGGGAGGATTTCTCTAGGATCACTTGAAAACCCAAACTGAGGAACATTTTTTTTTTAATTATCTAAGAAAAAAGATTCCTGTCAACTTATGAAAGTGTCTGCAAAAATATAGCAGTTGTCTAATCATGGAAAAATATGAATGCCCTGTAATCTACAGTCGGCTGTCACAGGAGCTTGGCACTTTGTAAATACTCCTGAAGGTAAAACAGAAAACTGAAAATGTAAACCAGACATTGAAAATCTTAAAAAGCATCTGTCTTTAAGAAATGGAATGTGATGATTAGCATCTTTTAAATCTAATTACTAATAAAAAAAAAAAAAAAAAAAAACTGAACGGTGGCATGAGAGGTATCAGAGACTGTAGAGACAGTATTTAGAATTTTGGAATCTTGAAGTGATGGTTTAGAAAAGAAACATGTAGGACAAATCTCCAGGCTTCTCCTTTCTTTGGCACCAGAAAAATTATTGAATAAAAACCTTTCTGTCTTTGAACTGGAGGAACGGGTTCTATAACCCCTAAGACAGCATGTTATTTATGTTAGCAAGAAACTATGGATGTTTGATTGAATGGATGTAGAGAAATCTCTTGTAAAGGAGGAAGGGAATCCCCCTGCCAGTTGTATTTTTAAATTATTCTCAGAACTCAAGTGTCAGACATTTTCTGGTGCCACAGAGGAAAGTGAAAAATGATTAGGTGTATGCTTCCTTTTCCGGGGGGGGGGGGTCTCATCTGAAAAAGAGCAACCAGATGTACAATCTTTCCCCAGGAAACAAGCTTCTCAATGTGTTCCTGTGAAGGAAGAACAGCCCTTCCTCCACTGATGCTGCCAAGAGTGGTTCTCCCCTTCTTAAGCTGCTAGCCAGCTAGCCCAAAGGAATGTGCCTTCCTGTCAGTTCTTAGTGGCTTCCCAAGGAACAACACCAAAGGGACCAAGGGAAACTGATGAATAATCCAAGGACTCCAGTATGGGCACAGCAGAGTCACTCACCAACTGCTGAAGCAAAGAAGAAGTCAGAGAAAGAACCAATGCCTCTTTGTGAACTTTTCTCTTCTGGAGGATTGGGGCGGGAACATCTGAGGAGTCAGGACTAAGATATGTCATTCTACTGAAAGAAGTATCTGATAAGCAGGTAGCAGTGCCTTAGTACTGCAATCTTCCCCAGATGAGAAGGTAAAATGTGAGGTAAAGTACAATTGTGTAAGTAAACTTACCATAACAGTAGATGTTCTAATAGATCACTGCTGCAGTAGCCTAAGCTATATTGATTATATCCTGCCAATAATCTAATCAGCCAGCCAGCTTTTCAAAGCTTTAGGGAGCCTTCCACACACTCTGCCAAGAACTCCATATAAAAGGCGGTTAGAGTGCCAAAAGCTTCAGAGATTACTTTTCCTAAGAAGGAAGGCAATGGCCTGAAAGGGAAAACAAAAGAAAAAGTAAATCAATAGTAACTGCTATATACACAAGGCTGTGTGTGTGTGTGTGTGTGTGTGTGTGTGTGTGTGTGTGTGTGTGTGTGTGTGTGTGTGTGTGTGTGTGTGTGTGTGTGTGTGTGTGTGTGTGTGTGTGTATATATATATATATATATATATATATATTGCGCTGTCGAAAACTCAAACTGTCGACAGCGTAATAATCTACACGAAAATGTCAAAACCCCCGAACATCGAACACACACAAAAAAAACAAAACACTCAAACACAACACAAATTGCTCAATGCAGGGGGGCAAGCCCCCCTGCACCCCCCCACACCCCCCACTACTTAAATATACCAATTCCGAGATAGCACTACATTGCAGTAAACAGAAATCTCCCCTTATTGAGATTTCCATTTTCACGCGCAATGACTTTCGCTTTCGACATTTTGGTGCCGACAATATCAGCTTCGATATTGTCGGCCTTCGACAGGGTGAAGTAGTCCCATATGTATATATATATATATATATATATATATATATATATATATATATATATATATATATATATATATATAAAATACAATACACGCACTATATATATATATATATATATATATATATATATATATATATATATATATATATATATATATATATATATATATCTACATCACACACACACACACACACACACACATAGATATTATACATATAACATATATAACTATGGTTAAAAATATAGATACATCAAAATGTAGACACTAAAAGACCTACAGTTCATAATGTCGACACATCAAACTACTGACAAATTCAAAATACTGACAAAAAAACACTTAAACCGACAGGAAACCAATTGCAAAAACCCTTTACTTCTCTGATAATTATACACTAAAAACACAATAAAATAAAACAAACAAAAACTCTCAATCTACAGCAAGATCATATGACATGGTTTGTCTCAATAGCAATAGTGTTATGGAATGGGTTTTTCTAAAGTAAGACGCAGAGTTAGTGGCAAGTTTGTCATTATGCTTAGCACACATTATTAAGGTAATGCCCAGAATCCCTCGTTCTACAGACCATCTCTGCCTCTGTGGCAGCATCCATTCTGATATCCTCCATGTCTTGCGGTTTTGATTTAAAAGTTGCTGTTCAAACTGGGGCTGTTGCAATACTCTGATTCATACATTCCTTCCCACTCTTCTGGTTATAAAAAAATGTCCACTGTGGATTGAAGAGCTTTAGTTAATAGTGGAGAGTTTTTTCCCCTCTTTCTTGCTCTTCAGCAACTTTAGCTTGTGATCCTAACAATGAGAAGCCATGATACAACACCCTGAAGTTTTCCACAAACAATCAGTACCAAAGGCAGGTGTGGCATCTGATGGCTGTGTCTAATTTGGTAGCATGCACTGCTTCATTCTCTGCGATCTGTAAGACACAAGGAAGCACATGGAGATGGTATATAAGGCTGACAACAGGGAAATCAGCTTATGTTGTAGTTTCCTCTGAGGTAGCTTATTTAGTGTTTCTATATTTTTTGTTAGAGCACACTGAAATCGGGCCATGTGCATCAGATAATTGACGGACCTCACAGAAAAGCTAGCTGACACAGAAACACACTTTTAGAAGTGATCCATAGCCTAGAACTCAGTATCTGAGGTGCATGCTATCATTGTGGGTGAACCCTATTTGGTTTTTCATAAAGACAGGATCACCTCAGAGGGCTCTGAGCCACAAAAAGCAAGTCAACTAAAGGCACCTTACTCCAACATTGCTAGTCATTGAAGTCAGAGGATTTCATCCACCTTCCTTGAGACAGGCTCTACTACATTGGTCTCTTAAGCCCTATGCAGTACCAAAAATAACATTCAGACTGCAGGGGGAACTATCCGAGAAGTTGGAGGAGCACAATTAAAGGTCTCCAGTAGAATTTCCTGTTTGTGAGAGACTAGATTAGTGGGCCAAGAACCCTTCTGACACATCAGTTCTAGGATCTCACTAAATCTGAGATCATCAAAAGGGGAACTGTGAGAGGCTTCCCCTCTTTTGAATCTGTATCTGGGGTGGTGGAGTCTGTGAGGAAGTCCAAGTGTTTCTTCTTGTACTTCCTCTTCCTGGGCATACTCTGAGATGTTTCATCTGAATGGAAGGAAGATGATCCAAGACCAGAAACTGTCTTGTCTCTATTGTAGCTTTTCTTTTTTATTTGCTTTTTTTGAGTGAGTTGATGGGACCAAAGCTTCACACTGACAGGTAATGGAGAGTGGCACCAATTCCATTGTGACTCTTCTAGAGAATCTTCTAAAGTTAAGAAATATCTCTGCATTGACTCCTGTCTCTCATTTGTTGATGTCAAGGGCCCAACAATGGGAATGAGAGCACATTTGAAAGCCTCAAAGACATTAAGGTTGGCACCAAGGGGACACACTTGTCTCCCAACACTAAGGTCAACACTGACTCTGAAGAAGGTTTTGACACCAAGGCCTTAAATGCCAATGTTGTCAACTCTAATAATGGTGCTTGGCATGAACATTAATACTGATTGGATGGCACTGAGCACCTTGACCATAATAACTGTCAACAATGTTAACATCAGTGCTGAAGTCACACAGAGTGGGAGGCAAGCACCGACACAGCTGTCAGTGTTGGTTTCAGCCCTGGAGTTGGTAGCTGGAATATCAGGTCCAATATGCCTAGAGTCAAAACTGGGCCCGCAAAAGGAGGGGAAAGAGGACCTTCTGTTTTGCCCTTAAGATGGAGAAGGAAGAGGACATCCAGTTCAATTTTAGCTCTTTTCAGCACACTCATCATCTTATCCCAGTCAACTCTTAAAGTGGGATTATGGAGAGACCTAAATGACTTAACAAAAACCACAGAAAAAGGGCTAGATTCTAGGCATTAGCGAGAGCTCACTATCTGAGGGAAAATGTTCTTTGTCTGCAGAGAAGAGAAGGTATTGTTGTGTGAGTTGCACTTACCATAATGGTAGATGTCCAATGAAATCACTGTTGCAATAGCCTTAGCTGTATGGGTAGATTACCACTGCTTATCCAGCCTGGGAGGAGGAAAGGTTAGAATTCAGGAAACCCTGGAGAATGATCCTAGCAAAGGTTATTTTGGACCAAGAAAAGGAATCCAGTTTGTAGTGCCTTGCAAAACTATCCACAGAGGATCAAATAACCACCTTCAGAATGGTTTAGGAGTCCAACCCTTTCCAGTGTGTCATCAAAGAAGACAAGCCTCTAGTACAGTGTGCCTTGATCTTGCCTGGAAGTGATTTACAATGGTGGGAATAACAAAAAGTGATAGCCAGGGACAGCCATCTGGAAGCAGTCTGTTGAGACAGGTTGATTATAGGAGATAAACAGCTATTCACCTTTCCTAAAGGATGTATCTTTTTGTCAGGATTCACTTCTTAATTTCAAAATACCCAAAATCCCGAGGTTCAGAATATCGAATTCAGAACCTCGAGATCTTGGAATCTCGAAATTAAAGAACCCCTCCCCAAAACACAGTCAACACATCACAAAACATGTTTTTGCAGGGGGGAAAGGCCCCTTGCACCCCCCACACCCCCCGGCACTTAAATATACCAACCCTAAGATTACACTACTGTGAGGAAAAGGGAAATCTCCCGTTCCATGCTGTATGCCGATTTCCGTTCAGGATTTCAAAGTTTTAAAACTTAGATCATATGATCTTCGATCATATGACTTTCGAAGTTTTAAGCTTTGAAATTCTGTAGGGGACCCCTTTGTCAATATAATACCAGAGATGTCTGTGTACATCCAGGATAGTAAGAATTTTTTCTCCTTGATTTTCTGGGTCAGGAAACATAACAGGGAGAATGATGGCTTGATTCAAGGTAAACTCTGAAACTACTTTTGCAATGAATGAGGATTTTTTTCTTAACGTAATCCTGTCTTTATGAAAAACCAAATAGGGTTCACCCACAATGATAGCTTGCACCTCAGATACTCATTTTGTAGATGCCAGAGCAAAACACAATACAGCCTTACATGTCATGAACCATAAATCAGTCTGATGAGCTGGTTCAAAGGCAGACAGAGTTAACTTTTCGGGCACAAAGTTAAGATTCCAAGTAGGTGCCACCTGTTTCCTATATGGTATAACATGTAAACCCCTTTCAAAACTACTAGACAAACGACTGAGAAGAAAGGGGGGGATCCATGCACTGATGTACTAAAATCACTGACAGATGGATTCTGAAAGAGGAATAGGAAAGGCCAGGTGAGAGTAAGTCACCCAAATATTGAAGAACCAGTGGTACAAAATCCCTGAATGGGCCTTGGTTATTAGTATGGCAGCAACTAGTAAATATCTGCATTTAGCAGTGTTATATTTCCTACTAGCAGCCTGTCTTGCATCCTTTAATACCTGTAAATACATCTGAATTATTCAGCTGCAGTTGTTTCAGATTAGGGTGCATCAATTTCCCCATTTTTCTAAGTAGATCCAATATGTGGTGAAGGTTGTGGCAATTGCTCTTGGCCAATTCCATAAGAAGGGATAACCACTATTGCCTGGGCCAAAAGGAAGTCACTACAGAAATATTTGGGCAGTTCTGAATCTTCATAATGACTCTGGATATCAGTGAAATGGGTGGAAATGTATATAGGAACATTCCTGTTCATAGGAATGAAAAGGCATCTGTTTTCCAGGCCTACCTGCAAGGAATACTGGAACAGAATTTGCTCAATTGAATGTTTTGAAAGGAGGCTAACAGATTTATTTGATGTATCCCTCACACTGCATCAAATACTGGAAGACCCCCCTTGTTCAATTTCCACTCATGAGAGTCTGCCCTGATTCCGCTGAGCTTGTATGCACTACATTTTACTCTCAAGGAATGTTGGAAGCTTGGACAAAAAGACTGTGCTGAATTATAATCTACCACAACTGGCTCACACAGTGGGTAAGAATTGATGACCCCCCACATGCACCACCATTTGTTTAAGTGCCATGTCACTGTGGTGTTGTCTGCACATGTCCTGGGGACCACATATGATGAAGAGATCCTATAGCATGGATAACAGTTAACATTTCTTTCACTTTTATGTGCTTTGGTCTGTATGTTTTGTTCCAAAGACATTGCACATTTATCCCCATTGATACAGCTCCCCATGCAAAATCTGATACGAACGTTAATACAGATTGAGCAGAGATAGGAAGAGAGAATAGAAGACCTGGATTCAGAGAAATCTGATCTATCCACTAAAGAAGCTGTCTCTTCACAAAACTCAGTATTGGGATTCATAAATCCAGAGGATGGGAATATTAAAAACAAACAATCTTTAAAAAGCATTTTTTTCATGTGTATCCTAGCATGAAGAATAATAAGAATCATAGGTGACATGAACCCTAAAATCCTTCAATACTCTCTGGCTGAAATCTGGGACTGATTAGAGAAATTCAGGAAAATTTCCAGATACATTCCGCTTTCTCCTGAGGTAGGAATACCTTTTGCATGGAAGAATCTAGAACACATCCTAGAAAAACTATCCCGTGAAAAGGAATCAAGGAGGATTTTTGACTGTTGATCTGAAAACCCAAGTTGAGAAGGAGATTTGTAACCCATGGGTCTCCTGACACCTGACAAAGGACTCTACAAAGATAAGCAAGACATCTAAATATGGAAATA
This sequence comes from Protopterus annectens, assembly GCF_019279795.1. Taxonomy (NCBI): domain Eukaryota; kingdom Metazoa; phylum Chordata; order Ceratodontiformes; family Protopteridae; genus Protopterus; species Protopterus annectens. The sequence continues at coordinate 879,453,614 of NC_056737.1, forward strand.
TGAGAATGCCATTCAGTCTGCAACGAGCTGTCACTGGAGTTAGACACTTTGGGTTATCGACAACTTCAGGCATGTTCACAAAGGGTAATGTAAAGAACTGATAATGTGACCCAGACTCTGGAAATCTGAGGAAAGCTCTGAACTTTGCGGCAATGGGAATATGATGATAAGCATTTTTCAAGTCTCGTTACCAAGAAACACAAACAAGGACTGAGAGGTAACAGACTTTGTAAAGTCAACATTTTGAACTTTGGTACTTTCACAAACATGTTGAAAAAAGGAAGGTCGAGAACTGGCCCTCAGGAAGCATCCCAGTTTTTTTATTTTTATTTGTTTAACATTTGTTTACCGGGAAAGTCCGACTTGGAACAAAGCTAATTTTCATTGGAGGCCTGGGGAGAAATGCTCCAGATGCATATTTTTGTAATGTGGGCAGAAACCCGGTGAAAACCCACACAAATGCAGGGAGGACATGCAGGCTCCACACAGAAGGCACTCCAGCTGAGAAACTAACCGGGGAACCTCTTGCTGTGAGGCAACAATGCTACCGCTGCACCACTGCATTGCCCATTCTTTGGCATCAGAAACATTTTTGAATAAAAACCTTTCCCCGTTTTGATCTAGGGACACAGGCACTATGACCTCAAGAAAGCATGCTTTTTAAAACCAGGGTAAACAAGTTGTCTGGCTTAGTGGATGAGGAGGAATTATTCAAACAGAAGGAAGATTTTCCCACTACTACTCGCAAAACCTATTTGTCTGAAACAATCTGATGCAAAATGGGAAGACTGAGAACCATTCTCTGGAACAGAACTGAGGACATGGTAGGGACAGAAGGGAGGAGAGGGGGAGGAGAACACTGTAAGAGTCATTCTGAAGTGGAGGATTGTCTCTTATTTTGCAAGTATCCCTGCTGTTCATTAGTCCCTCCCTCCCTGCCACTTTTTCTTAGAACCCGGCTTCTCAGAAGCTTGTTGTGTTTGTTTGGTCTTAGAAAAAAGGATCCAGAGATTTTTCAGGTTTTGAGAAGGATGGCTGAAAAGTATTAGTCACCTCCTGAATCAATTTACTTCTTTCATCAAACTGTTTTTTACCTGTGTAGCAGAAGGCCCAAACAAAACCTCTTTATCCAAAAGATAATTAAAAACCTCACATTTAACATCCTGAGAAAACTTCTGGTGACGTACTCAGACAAACCCTCTCATAACAATAGCAGACGCTGCAACCCTGGATACAGAGTCAGCACAATCATATGCACTCTTTAAAGAATGTTTAGAAACTTGAGAAAGAGTAGCAATAAATGGATTCAGAAAGACCTACCTTCTTAAGGACAGGTTGCAGAAAAGTTCCTCAGATTGTCAACACAAGCTAGTATGTGTCTCAACATATGAAACTGGTTGTTCAAAATTCTGAAGGCTGCAGTAGAAGAAGAAAAACATATCTTTCCAAACCAAAGGCTTTACCATTCTTGCCAGAAGGACATTTATTAGCACTGACCAAAAGCAGTTGGAGAAGAAACAGAAATAGGTGCAGGGTGAGACTCAAGATGAGAAAGCAAGTACTTTTTAGACTGAGGAACTTTAAAGTGTGTCTGACTTTTTAGGGACTGAGGATTGACTTTTGGGGTTATTGCAAGCTAAGTCAAAAGCATCCCCCCAAGGCTAGTATAATAGGAGAAATGATAATAGAATGAGGCACATATAATATCTCCTTAAAGAAGATGAAACTTCTACCTGCTCTTACTGAAAGAGGTAATTTCATCTAGACGCAATCTCATAAAAAAAGAAAAGTCCTTAACAAGAAGAAACTTGAGAATATGGTCTCCTCAGAATCAGAATCTGGAACATGGGAAGAAAACACAGAAGAAGAACTGTCCCTGTCCTTATCACAATCCTCTGATAAAGGTTCCTTGGGAAATGTCAAACAAGGATTATCTTTTATACTCAAATCTCTCTTCTGTTCCAAAGGATTCAAAGCCTGCAGTAAACCCCTAGCCAAAACCAAAATGATTAACTCATTGTTATCAACAGCAAAACTGAAATTAGATGCAATGCTCTTGAGTTTTTGTTTTGTTTTCCTAGGGATTATCCTTAGGAGACCAACTAAAGTATGATGTTTTTTACCTAAGAAACAGGTCTCTTACTCAACCACACTGGAAAGAATCTTCTAGTAAAACTCTCCTGAGTGAAGAAAGGGCTAACCCATGGTTCATGGTGATGGAAGGGACTACACTTGAGGGTTCCAGAAAAACTAATGAGTGCTTTGAGGAGTAACCTATAGCTACTGTAGAATCACACACACTCAACTAAGGCATTGACTGAGCCCAATATATTAGCATTGTTTCCTATCAGTTTTCTTTTTTTAGGTACAGCAGGAGAAGAAGCCAAATGACCAGTAAGAGCATCCATGTTGCTTCCAAGAAAGAAACCTGTCCCCTGGTAAATGCAGCTAGAAGGAGTCATTTGGAAGTTAAGTTTTCACTAAAGTTTTCACAAGCACTACACACACATTTCCACACCAGTCCCACTAGAACACAAGTGTATTTGCAGAATCAATATACCTTTGCCATAGAATTTCAAAAAATACATGTAAAATACTAAAAATATAAAAATAAACTGGCAGAACACAATCACATGACAGCCTAGACAACACAGTAAACACAGCACTAAAATACCAGTATTCTTAAAGAGACCCAGTACAATTTAAAACATAATTAATTATGTGTGGAAGGAACTCCCATATGGGGACTTATCTGCCCAGAAATTGGAAGAATGAACTGACCACTGATCCTATGAAGCCCAGGAGGAGCACTGTTTGGGCAATGAGAAAGCGCTGAAGGTTTTGGCACCCAGGCTGCTCTTTTCTCCCTTTAGAGCTTGAGCTACAGCAGCCTACGTGGTTGTGTGGGTAGATGTCTAAGACTTTGGAGGCCTGGCCAGCTGCTATATCCTTAGAGAATATAACCCATACAGCTAAGGCTACTGCAGCAGTTATTTATGATGAACATCGTACAGAAATCTCTACCAGATATACAACAGGGTTAGCCACAGAATCGCCTGTCTAAACTCAAGTAGGGACTTCATCTGATGAAGAGGGGAATGTTGAACACATATATCTTTAAGCAGACAGTTTATGAGATGAGTCTTCTGTCTTCTTTTCTCTCTTTTTCTCTTTTGAGCAGGCAAAGATCCTTAAAGTATAGTTTTTTGGCTTTTGTGAGGTCTACGAGCAAAAGGTTTGCATATGTTACAGGGAAAGTAAAGATGCTCCATCTACAAAACACAACAGATGGAGAGTGAGTGCTGTGGAATTTCCTGACCAAATATAACACATTTGTAAAAGCCAGATGCTTTGTCCTGATCTCTCTCCATTTTACATTTAAAAAATCACAAGCTGTAAAAAAATGGATATTGCCTTTATCCAGGAAACACTAAATCCAGCCAAATACTGGCAGTTATACAAACTAGTAACAAACTGTCAAACCTGGTATTCGTTATAAACTAAGCACTGGAAAATGTAATCTAACAAAGAGAACACCAAACACGTGAAGTCACAATCTGCCAGTGTGAGTGCAGGAGGAGAGTAAGAAAAAAAAGCTATAAAGACAACACTGGTGTTCTAAACAAAATGAATAAAAATATAGACTAAGCTAAACTGCTAGATAACCCTGGTATCAGATATTCAGAATATTAGTAAATGATTGGAAGCAAGCATGGGAGCATTCACTGAGATGCTGGATTACCAAATGGCAAGTAAGTTCTGGATAATACAGGAAGTGAAAGCACAGCAGACATTTTGGAGCCTTGGAGTGCATTAAAGATATCAGGAAACTGTCACTTGTGACTACCAGTCCTTTTGTTGAAGTGGACTGACTGGATTATGTAAGTTATAAAAGTTATACTCCCACAGTGGATCATGAAAAGCAGGCCCATTTTCTAAAAACAGAACTACACTACCAGGCAGTAGGACTGCTTGGCAGATAAGTCTTTTGCAGGATGCCAGATACCCTCCACCATCCAAAAATGTTCTGCCTAGCCTCTCCAGATTGGAGGTATCTATGTAGAAGGCACTGGGAATTTAGAAAAAGAGACTTGAGTCCAACTACCAAGTTGGAGGAAGGTGGGTGGCATGCTAGAGGATGATCCACTCTTCCAAACCTATCATTATGACAAATAAACATCACTTTAATATATGTTAAGAAGACCATCCTGCATAAATAGGGTAAAGTCCCAAGCAAATTCTTGTGGGAAGGCTTCCTGTTGGGAACATACCCTTTGTGACAGTGGCATCAAAATAACATCATATCCAGGTTGCAGTGCCTTGCAAAGGTCTTGGCATTAAATAAACAAAGCTACTGCACAAATCCAATTTAGAGCTACATTTATGAAAAAAGGCTGTAGACACTGGGTACTGAAACATGATGTTTATTACAACAGAAGTGAATAGTCAATCATTTCGAAAAGTTAATATCAAAAGTTTTCTGTACCAGTTTTTCTTGGAAAAGAAAAAAAATAGCTGGATATCACCAAGGATAGAGTATGTTCTTTCAACAAAAATCTTAAAAAATGAAGATGCAGAAAAAATATGCTCCATGGTTAGTTTAGTACAAAAAAAATGCAAATCTGCTTGTTTCAGTAGCAACACCTACATAAAGGAAGTGTTTGTGCTATAGCCCACCCTGTCCCAGTAAAATATGAAGCTCAGCAGCACAACTAACAATAATTGTAGTTCAGGCACTCTCCCGTCTGAGGTGATACTACCAGTAGGAAGGCAACTTTCCAAGAGTACTATTTCAATTCTGCAGAAGTCAAAAGGTCAAGAAAGGGACATTGTCAGTTTCGCCCACTTGAAGCACTAGTCCTGTAGTGGTAGATGATCATATAGAGGAAGTCTCGTAAAACTGCATACTAAATAAAAAAAAAAGCAGCTGTGTAATACTTTTAACTTCTTGCTTCCTATACAGTCATACTCAGCAGGAAATCTGAGTCATTATGTAGCCTGGAACAGCATATTCATCTTAGCAGGACAATTCCCCTTCACTCCTAAGGCGAGTATGCTTGTCCACAACTTAGTATGACCATAATAGTAATAACTACTGTGCTTACAGATCTCAAACTAACCTGCATAAGTTGCTAACTATGTGATTTATAAATGCATTGTAAAAAGCTATGGCTACCTTTGAAAAAAAGTATGCTGGGGATGGATTTTTAAATAAGTAGCATACCAATTAATAAGAGGCAGCTTAAGAAAGAGCAAGGTATAAGCAACAAAAGGACACTGAAATTGTTTATCTAGGCTGTCCCACAGTAATCCACGTTTATTACTTGCTTTTCATACTCTCATATCTGAGAGAGCTACATGACATTAAGGGTCGTGAGAGATAGAAAAGTACATCATTACTCCCCATGTAAAATACACTATACTGGAGATATTGCTAGTTGCTTTCTACTAATTATGAAGATATATATGTAACCCGAGTGACTTAACTCTATTGTATGACATCAAGTAACTCATTTATTTACATTTGATTACCCTGTAGTGTCTGACTGGGCCAGGAGTCCATTTTCTGCAGGGACCCGGGAAAAAAGCTCGAAAAGTACATTACATAATTAAACACAGCGACAGGATGAGAAATGCATAAAAGTATTACTTACAGAGTTAGTTGATTAAAGATACATTTAAGCAAGTTCACAAAGTATCACTTACAGTTGCACTTAGAGTTAGATGATTAAAAATACATTAAGCAACTTCACAATATTCAATATTCAGGTATGGAGAGGATCATAAGAATGTATATGCAATATGTATAGTACTCACATAAAATTATTTATTTTTTTTTGTACATCACAGATAGAAACACATTATCACAGGGAATACAATAAGCTATATGATGTGTCATAGGGAGAAGTTTATGGAAGAGATGCAAGAAAGAGTGTTGAGAGTAGATAAGAGTAGAGAATAGAGAGTGTGTAATTAGCCTGGAGTTGTGCAGGAACATAGCCATTGTTTAGAGTAATATTGTTTAGGCAGTTGTTTGAAATTGTGAGTATCAGGATTAGTTAGTATATGCTGGGGAAGAGAGTTCCAGGTTTTGGCTATTTTAATGGAGTACAGGGAATCTCCATGATAATTGTGAAATTCGGTTACATTGCACATTAATTTATCAGATGATCTAAGGGACCTGAGGTTTGTATATGGTTGGACAAGGTCTGGGAGAGTGGGGCAATTGTCAGGTTTGTTGATTACTATATCAGCAATTATTAGCTGGTTGAGAGATAGTAAGTTGGGCAGTTCGATCCAGTTGAGATGGTGAAGAGTGGTGCAGTGATGTCATCTGTGGGGTAGGTTTGAGGCAAATTTGGCTGTTTTGTTATAACAAACTTTGAGGTTGTTCAGATTGGATTTGTGTAGGTTGGTAAAGATTTGGGAACAATGGGAACAATAAAGTAGGGTGGCTAGAAGGTGGGATCTGGCTGTTGATATTCTGGCGTACTTGGTTAGATAGGGTTTTGCACTGTAGAGTGCATCAAATTTTATGTGGACTTTTTTGATTGTTAGTGCTATATGTTTACTGAATTTTATACAGTTGTTTATTGTTACACCTAGAACTTTAGTCTGCATGACTGGTTCGATTTTTGTTCCGTTAGAGGAACAGATAGTGAGAGGGGATGGGATGTTTTTACCCTGGTACTACTGAAGACCATGAGCTTGGTTTTATTGGGGTTTAATATGAGTTGATGGTCAGATATGTAGTTTTTTATGTCTTGGAGGGAATTCTGAGTCTTTTCTTGTAATTCATTGATTGAGGGGCCAGAACAGATGAAAGAGGCATCGTCAGCAAATTGAATGATAGAAGTGAGCTGTTTGGAGGTACCGAGTTTGCTGGTAAATGTGACAAAAAGAAGAGGGCTGAGCATATAGCCTTGGGAGGGGGCCTCCAACAGTGATAGGTAGAAGGGGGAGAGTTTGTTGTCTCATTTGGTGGCTTGTTGTCAGTTAGAGAGATATCTATAAAACCAAGTTAGAGAAGTTGTTCTGAGATTATATGAGGCAAGCTTTTATTTGGTGTGATGCTGTGTCGAAAGCTTTGGACATATTAAGAAAGGTTGCTGAGATGAGTTGGCCTTTGATTTTGAGGAGATTTACAGTATTTGTGAAGCTTATAAGAGCAGTATTAGTACTATGGCTGGATCAGAAACCATGTTGAGTATTGGATAATAGATTGTTCTTAAGGAAGTAGTCAAGGACTTGTTGATGTATGCATTTTTCTAAGATTTTGGCTATTGGTGAGAGAATGGCGATAGGTCTGTAGTTAGAAAGGCCAGTGGAGGGGCCACCTTTGTGTAGGGGTATGATATAATATGTTAGATGATGTTGAAGAAAACGGTTATTGCTATTTGCAATAAGTTGTATGTCTTGAGTGATAATGCTATTTATATTAATTAAACAAATATACATTTTTTCATATTTCATTCGACAAACACTCACAAATGAATGTCTTGATGCCATGTGAAAGCTCAAGTCTGTCTAAACAAAAGTATTCTGACACTGTTATGTCTAAGCTGTACATTTTCCAAGATACGAAAAGTTATCTGTGAAACTTTGAGATTCTAGGTTTATATGGATTATAACAAATGATAGCACTGATGTAAAGACAGCAAATGCACCAAAAAAAGACTATTTATAGCACTGAGGATTATGAACAGGTCACTAATCGTAACATATATATTATATGTTCATGAAATAGATGTCAAGAAATTAACCTCGAGAGCAAAGCTTAGGAGGTGAATCTTGGCATCCATGTTGAGAATAAATAGTAGCTTGTTGCAATCGGAAGTCTGATCATAATTCTTTGTAGTGCATGGAGATTTATCTGCTCCATGTACTACTAGCTAGTGAAAAGTAAGATTTAAAAAAAAAATAAAACACAATATATTGTGACTGCTTTGAAAGCCAGTAAAGCAGTGAGGGACTGCTTGACATCCTTACGTATTCCCTCTCTAAGAGAAGCAGCTTAATTCAAAATGCTGTGTGTACTTTAGTAGACAGCAGGCAGACATGGAAGTTAAAACTACGTCATTTCATGTCCTGCTGCTGCTGTTTACTGGTCAGCCCTGTCAGTTTTAGTGCAGACTCGATGTTAACAGAGTGTAAACTAACCTATCTTAACCTAACTTAGTTAGCTTCCAAGTGCTGTTAATATTGAGTCTCTCACTAGAGTAGCACTGAACCAGGATGCAATTTAGCCATTTTTTTCAGTGTAATCACAGCACTCCATTCACTGTATTGCTGTTTATACCTTTGTAATAGCACTTAATGTTCAAGAGGTGTTTATCTAGCTTCAGATTTTTAACTTTTTTTTCAGAAAATGCTCTGACATGTAAGGATTCGCGTAGACTGCTGGAGGTGTGACATTCCACAGCTCAGAGGTGTTGAGTATTTGCAAAATGTTACATAAAATTAAATTTTCATGCAGTTATGAATATTTCTAATTTAAATATTAGCTGTAATGTATACAGTAAAAGGTGTGTGACCTACAGGCAAACAAATGTAACACCATTATGAGTATTAAGGCAAACAATTTTGCTACTCCTTCTTGTCATTTAACACGAGCAGGTTTATAGATTAATAATGCTGTTTTGAAATATTGTGAAAATATAATATGCACAATTTTGATATATTGTAATGTTGAGGGATAAAGATGTCACTATGTCTGAGGTGACCTGTGTTCAATTAGCAGCTTGGGCAACTGACAGATTGGTAGGGAGGAATGGGTGTTACCATCCCAAGGGAGGCAGACAGTTATATGGACATCTCCTGTGACAAACCCTGGTGGAGGTTTGGAACTTAACATGGTAGACGGCATGGTCCAAAGGGGTGGTGACAGATGGACATAGCTAAACTGCTGTGGAGGTGGGGTGATATGTCACAACATCCTCATTAAACACCCACCCCTAAGACGCTACCACAGACATCCACTGTGTGTAGGGCATAATAAAAAAATCCAACAGTATATGGATGGCCAAGACCTCCAGGACACCCTTAGGTCCCATGACCAGCCTCAGTGGATACAAATAGTAAGTCTTAAGGGTTTGGCATAGCTGGTTGATCTGGTTTGGATATGTGGTACTTGGTAACAATGTGACCTTTGCAAAGGGACTACCAGAAAGACATCTCGGTGTCTTTGACAAAATATGTTAAAGCCATAAATGCTAACATACTGTAATACTAAATTTTGCAGTGCTTAAATCCTACTGAAGTGTACAAAATATGCACCATGAGGTTGATCATTGGTGATGCAGATGAGGACTATCAAAGATGCTACTCTTTGACAGTTCTGTCCAACATATGCTTAGTCTGGTGCAATCTGCCAGAGAGATTGCATTTTGAAATACACTCATACCTTTCAAACTCTTAGCACAAGAAATCTGGACAAGGCAAAACTAACAGAGGGACAAAGGTCCCAAAACAGGGACAGATTTTAAATATTTCTCTCATACATTTAGAAAGTTACTAGAATAATAGATTTTACATTGGCATTCATATTTTGAAGGATATGAATTTTGGCTCTCAAATTTCTGTCATTTAGTGACTTTAGTCCTCAAAGATTTTCCAGAAAACCACAAATGTCATGAGGAATATACCAAAAATATAAGGCAGAAATATGGACACACTGCGATAATCTGGACATTTGAGAGGTATAAATCGACTGTATGAACAGGTAGTTCAAGACCTATAAAGTAAATGTACAAAAAACAAAACTACTTCACAAAAGGAGGTGTGAATAAGTTTTTCTCCCCTTGCCTGTTCAAATACCATACCACTACTACGTTATCAAAGTGGGTGGCGAAGCACCTAGACAGAGGGACTATTGAAATGACTATAAGGTCAGTAAGCTTCTTCTCATTCCCAGTATCCTGTTACAAGGGACAACCTCTGTGACTAAGTCCTTTGGATGGTCTGCTGCTGGAAGTGCAGAGGCATCCATGGGAACTGTCACAGTGTGTGAAAGGAGTTAAAAGGGTTTGCCTGGAGAAAGAAATGGACTCGGTAATCCACTATGCTAAATCTTTGCACTTTCTGTAAATTTTGACAAGAAGTCTGGGAGGATTTGACTGCTGATTCCATTGCACTCTGATGGTCCACTGCAATACCGTCATTAGAACCTGGCATTAAGGACCATGTAAAAGTGATGCTGCTAAGAGCCACAATACTTTTAGATATAGATTTATGGTTATATTGTTCTGCAGAATTTGCTGAAAAGTAGACTTTATAACTAGACTTTACTCATGAGGAAGGAATATATGGCAAGACAATGTGTCCATCTTGCATCCAATGAATGCAATGGACTGCTTGGGCATCCCCTGAGATTTTGCAGTACTTACTGTTATTCTGATGGTCTCTCGTCCTTCTCTAACATTAATGACAAGCAGGCGAGGTATTTTGTTTAGATGCTTTAATATATAGAAACACATCAGGATGGATAGCAGCATCATAAAATATGAACAAATTGGCTAACAGACCGACCTTACATAAATAAATGCTTACACATCAAGAACTAATTACAAAATGGCAGTCAGGCTCTCACATGCTCAGTATTTATACAATTGTTCAAATCCTTGGATAGCTTCTTAAAGGTATATACACAAACATTGCTATACATCCTCCCTCTTAAAAAGATTGCCCTTTCAAAAACAAAATCAGAATTAGATATGCATTACTATAGACATTAAAAACAAAACACAATGTTCATGTCCAAGTTGATTCATATCTGTTACAGGGTTTAGAGATGCAACCATATCTCATAACATAACAATTTGGACCAAATTTAGCAACAGGGACAGTCTGCGGTGCAGAACTCATATCACGAACGTTTGGATTTGTCACAGGAATGGAATGTCCTCTGGAATTGGAACACTGGACAACTCAAAGATACTTTTTCACAGGCTATGTGCTGTGATATAGGTTCAGACACTTGTCTCAAATGTTTCCAATTCCACCTAAACTCTGTTCCTTGTGATTCCACACTGTATGATCTCAGCTCTGGGTAAATATTCTTCACGACACCAATCCAGTCATAACCTCCGGACATTTGCACCCTTACCACTTCTCCTTCTCATAATGGATTGAGCGGTTTGCTGGTTTTATTGTAGTAGGACTTCTGGGTTAGGTGTTTCTTCAACAGATTGGCTTTCACTGATCTGTTGTTCTTGACACATAGAACCAACAATTGACCACTGATTGGTAATGTGGTTCTGGTTTATCTCGATAGAAGTCCTGAGAAGGTGAACCAAGACGTTTATCATGAAAAACATTTCTGAGATTCAAGATGTTCAGGAAAACATCCCTATTATCTCGTTTTGACTTCTCTAGTAATTGTTTTGCACTTTGAACTGCACGTTCTGCCAAACCATTTGACTGTGGGTACTTAGGACTACTTGTGACATAAGTAAAGTCCCATTCTTCAGCAAATCTTTTGAACTGTTGGCTTGTAAACTGCGTGCCATTGTCAGAAATAACTTTGTGTGGACTCCTATGTACCGCAAAATGATGCTTCATCTTAGTAATGACAGTACTGGACACTAGGTTAGGAAGTAAGTCAATCTCGAACCAGTTGGAGTAAGAGTCTACTAACACCAAATAATGTTGACCATTCCACTCGAAAATGTTGGTGGCTACTGTCGACCAAGGTAGTTCAGGAATCTGGTTTAGATGAAGTGGTTCCTTTTGTTGATGTGGCTTAGTACTATTACACACTGAACAAGATGAAAATGTTCTCTCAATGTCTTGTGACATAGAAGGCCAAAATACTAGTCCTCTTGCCCTTCTTTGGTAGATTCGGTTCCTGAGTGACCACGATGCAAGATAGTAATGCACTCTTGTTGCAAGGATGTTGGAACAATTACTTTCTGGACCTTTCATTATGATACCTTTGTCAGACAAAATCTCATCTCTATATGAAAAATAAGGTTGCACTTCTTGAATTAAACTAGATTGAATAAAGTGGTTGAGCCTCTGTAAAACTGGATCTGTGGCTGTGTGATCTATCAACTCATCAAGATGTGTGGAAGAAACATTTTTCACTTCCATGACTTCAAAAATCAAGGCTCTCATTCTCGTGCTGTTCTGTGGTATTTCTGGATGATCTGGATAATGTATCAGCAAGATAAAGAAGCTTGCCTTTCTTGTAGACAAGATTGAAATTATACTTCTCAATCTTAGCATCATACATTGCAGTTGGGCTGGAGCTGAATGCATAGGCTTTCTCAAGATAGTGACTAGAGGTTGGTGGTCTGTTTTGATCTGGATAGATCTACCATAAACATAATCATGGAATTTCAAACATGCAAACACAATTGCCAAAAGCTCTTTTTCAATTTGGGCATACTGCATCTCAGTTTGGGTAAGAGTTCTCGATCCACAGGCAACAGGTTGATCTTCTTGTAGAATGACTGCACCAAGACCAAATTTCGAAGCATCACAGGAAAGTGTAACTGGCTTCTGAATGTCATAATATCTGAGAGTTGGTAGACTAGCAATTCTCTGTTTCAGGACATCAAATGCTTTCTGGTGTTGCTCAAACCAAGACCATGCTATGTCTTTACACGTCAGCTCTCTAGGCGGTGCTGATAGTTGGCTCAAGTCTGGAATGAACTTGCTTAGGTAGCTAACCATGCCAAGAAAACGTTGTGGGGCTTGAACATTGTCTAGACCTGGCATCTCAAGAATGGTTGTTTGCTTTGAAGGGTATGGTCGTAGGCCTGTACTCATAAATAAATGACCAACATAAGTAACTTCTTGTAGCCTGAATTTGCATTTGTGTGGATTGAGCTTAAGATTCACTTGATATACCCTTTCTAGAACTTGGAGGTTTCTGTCATGTTCAGCTTCACCATTACCTCCTACTAGTATGTCATCTACTATGATAGCTCAAGGATACCCTGAAAAAATTTGCTCTATTGCACGCTGGTAGCTTCACTTGCTGAATGTATTCCAAACGGCATTCTCAAAAATCTGTACCTGCCAAACAGTGTACTGAAAATAGTGAGCATTGAGGATTTTTTGTCAAGCTGAATTTGCCAAAATTAACTCTTTGCATCGAAGACAGAAAAAAACAGTGGCATTTGACATCAAGAATGTCATTTCTTCAACTGTGCACATTGGATGATGCAATCTTTTTAGTATTTTGTTCAAATCTCGTGGGTCAATACATATTCGGATGTCAACTGAGCTTTTCTTATCAGCTACCACCATGGAAGATATCCATTCAGTTGCAAATGAACAAATTATACCTTGTCGCACCATTTTATCTAGCTCGACTTTGACTCTGTCCTGCATGACTACTGGAACTTTACGTGCTGGCCTGATCACTGGACTGACCTCTGGATGTAACTTCATGGTGTATACAACTGGAAGTTTGCCTAAGTTGTCTTTGAAAAGATCAGAATGGGTAGAAAAAATGTGCTGGGCAAAATTAGAGTATAGTAAACTCTCAGTTAACCGACACCCATGGGGATTGGTAGATGCCACATAACTATAGTTCCTGGTTGCTTGAGAGTTACTATTAAAAATAGGCTTGACTAATACTATACCCTATAATATTTGTTTGGTTTGACTTGTTCTCAGGTTGGGGAGAGTGGTAATTTATTCCTATCTTCCTTTTTAAAACTGTAAAACTCTACAAATGTAAGGTATGTTTCTGTGGGGGGAAACAGAAAGTGCAACACATGAAAACTGTACTTGCATTTCTTCAATTTTTTTTGCTAGTTGCTTGAGAATGCCAATAGTTTGAGTTCCAGTTAAATGAGAGCTTACTCTAATGGTCTTTTAAGCTAACATGATGGACTTCCTTATTAAATGAAAGCAGTCCCATTTTCAAACTGTCTCTGAACTCTAATAATGACCGGACGTGTCTCTTGACCACATAAAATAATAAGTTGTAACATCTTCCAGCAGAGTAACATGAAAGCACTACTGAGCCTTCAGTCTGAATTTCTTCACCTCCATAAGCAACAAACTTTGCACACCTTGCCAAATCAAGCCTTTCACCATGACACACTTAAGCAAATGTTTCTGCAGACATAACATTGCACTTGGAACCTGTGTCAATATTAAGCTCTATGGGTTTGCCATTTATCCATACAGTACAAAATACTTCATCCATTGCCCTTAAAATCTACTGCATTGACCATTTCATGAAGCACTGACACACCATCGACATAAAGAGTAGCCTGTGACCATACGTTATAACTTTTTAATGATCAACGGATTTCTTAAAATGTTCCCTTTTGATAAAAGAATGTGGGCCTTTTGATTTATAAAATCTTTTGAAATGATTCCACTTAATGCATTTGTGGGATTGTTAACCAAAAGCTAAAAAATTTTCCCTTTTAGATTCATGACTTCCACCACAATTATGACAGTTGGCAATGAAACTAGATTGGGGCCCATGCTTTGAGTTTGCTGACTCACTCTTATGCTTCAGTGAGACTGCATGAACTCTGGAATGCGCCAGAAAGTTCTGGGTTTTACCAGTGAGTGCTGCGGGGGCTACAGTTGCTGCCATGTGCTTGGGCCTATTTCTTTTAACCACATGCTGCGTACTGTCAACATGAGCTTTATCAGTATGCCTTCTAGAGATGTTCCCATCTGTAAGCATTTGTGTGCTTTTCTGTGAGCTCATATGTCTGACAAATCTCAATGGCCTTATTCAAAGTTAAATCACTGTCATGAAGCAAAATCTTTCTCACAGCCTCAGCTTTTATACCACATACAAGTCTGTCCTTTATCAACTCATCCCTTAAGTCACCAAATCTGCATGTTTTAGCCTTATTTCTCAGGTCACTTATATATGTTGCAAAAGATTCACCAGGCTTTTGATCCCTTGTGTAAAATAAGTGCCTTTCCATTGTAACATTTGTTTTGGGGGTTACACATTTCTCTGAATTTACATTTTTAAGAACTCAGGTTCCTCCCTTGACTCAGCCGGTACAACAACATGATGGTTCCCCCGTCTCCTGCATAGACAGCAGGTGCATACACAAATGCATGTTCACTTTCAATGACTTCAGATCCAGCAAAATGAAGTAGAATAAATGTGTTTGTATGGTCATCTTTATCAGAAAATGTAGCCTGTATGAAAATGTCGTACTTTTGCTCAAACACTCTCCAGTTCTCAACAATATTACTGTCAAACACAAGTGCAATGGGTCTTCAAAATCCATCGGCCATGCCCACAAAATATACACAAACACACTGAAAATATGGTCCTTGTAATTATGTATGAACAAACTGTTCTGTGAGCTTGTAACAACATTCAAATGCACAATAAACTCTTTGAAATACTGTACTTTGCGAAATATGTTCTGAAATGACTGTACTCTGTGAGATATGCCCTGTAATGGACATACTTTTGTGAAATAGCTTTACTGTAACACTGCACAAACATGCAAACACTTTATCCACTTCTGATAACTTTAATATCTTTGCTTAATACGAAAATACATACTTTGCAAAAATGTGGTCATTTCCCCTTATTTTATTCATTTTATGCAATTTGGATTTTATTTCAAACATTTTCTGTAGTAAATAGAATATTTTATCAATATTGTACATATCCGTTTATGCGAATATTGTTTAGAACATTCTGTATGCCTCATTTCATATTTTGCGAATAAGAAATAGTGCTGAGCAAATTTTAATATCTGAAATTCATTTCTGACCTGTTTTGCGAAGTATGCACATTTTAGGGATGATTCACTGCTGTATATTCCACCAGTTCCAAGCAAGTGTTTTAAGTCATTTTGGCCATGCCGCCTCTAACTTCATGCCCTTCAGATATGCCGCTTCTGACTCCATGTCCTTTAGACATGCCACTTCTGGCACCATATCGCTCATCCTTCTCTAATATTAATGACAAGCAGGCAGGGTATTTTGTTGAGATGCTTTAATATATAGAAACACATGAGGATGGATAGCAGCATCATAAAATATGAACAAACTGGTTAACAGACAGAACTTACATACATACATGCTTACATCTCAATGGCTGACTACAAAATGGCAGTCAGGCTCACACATGCTCAGTATTTATATACTTGTGCAAGCCCTTGGATAGCTTCGTAAGGGCACATACATACACATTAATCTACACCTACTGACCGTGGAAAAAGTAGAAAATAATTTCTTTTTTCAGCAAATGTGCTATTGTTGGAGCTACCAGAAGCCAGTTGTCTAGGTGCAGAAAGACCATGGTCTTAGATGTGCTGCAACCACTGATGTACACTTTGTGAAAACCCATGGGGCTGAGGTTAACTAAATTGGTATGTACTGAAACTGGTAATGACTGGCCCCATGTGCAGGTCAGAATTCTGGAGATCCTAACAGCATATCCAGTCTGTATGGAATTAGCAGAATAGATTACACTGTGACCATTCAAAATAGCTCCTTTGGAATGTACCAATTTAAGCTGTTCAGATTAAGAAGGGGCCCAAGGTACTGAGATTTCTTTTATAGTAAAAAGAACCAGAAGTAAAAGCTTCATGCTTGCTGGTCTAATGGGACTTCCTGGATGGCTCTTTTCTACAGAGATGTCCAGAATAGGCAAGAACTACAGACTTGCAGGGTTCTTGCCGCATCAAAAAATCAAGCATCCCATTAATTAGAGCAAGCAGTTTACTTCTCTTCTTTTACTATAAAGGCACAGAATGAGATTTGATAGCACCGGCAATTAATGATCTCACCTATTTGTTTTATATTATGGTCTTCCACACGAAGTGTGGGACAGATGACCCTAACTCCCTCTAAGTAGGCAGCCTGATAGGTCCTAAAAGAGTAGACCAGGGGCCTCCTCCAAAGGGACCACATTATCCTTTACCATTTTTGCTGAGGATGTCCTTGCCTGATTGACAGCTGTTCTAGAATATGCTCTATCCTCCACAAACTCTTCCAGAACATATATTACTTTATGGCTGTTGTCCATGACTGAAACATAATTGACAATAGATCTTCTGCATCCTTAGAAATGGTATATTGATGAGGTCTGAATTTAACCTCCAAATGCTGTGAGGATTCTTTCCTCTTTATACTGCTTCTGCAGCTCAGCTTTTACTTCCTTCCCAAATAAAAGGGTCTCATTGAAATGGATATTCAAGAAGTTGGTCTTCATATCCTCAAAGAAGGCAGTTAATGCAGCCAGCCAGGTCATCTAACTTATGCCGATGCTCACTGATCTGGCTGAAACTGAAGTTATGTACTTACCATAATGCTAGATATTTATTATCCCTATTCCACCCACTTCTAATATTGGGATTAACTGCCATCAAGTAAATCAAACCTGGCAACCAATCTCCTCACCAAGCACTAAAGCTCCTTCCATACTCCCTTCATGTACCTGTCCTCTGTATTTCCCCAGATCAAATTTGCTGCCTAACTCATAGAAAATGAACCAAAAGAGCTTATGAGGATGGCTCTGGGTAAAGGATGTGGTTCAAAGTATGTCTACTAGGTTCACTTGGTTAGAAGAAAGTGCAAACTGGAAGGGGAATGGAGGGAGAGTTTTTAAAGTGAACAGACTACAGATAATAAAGATCCAGTGTTATAGCAAATACATAACGTCTGTATCCTATATTATCCAGTCCATGCATTTTGAATATTGGAACAGATTTCCAAACTACCTGCTTTCCTTAGTAGAATCATGTCAAGATACCCTGAGGATGGTGGCCCTACAGACCTAGATCTGGAAATGATATTCAGTTTATAGCAATTTGAGAAAGCATACAACAGAGTCCAAGTTGCTGCTGTACAAATATCATCAATTAAAACATTTTTGAAGAAGACTGTAGAAGATGCCATGGAGCTAATGTAATGGGTATTTGGTTTTGCTGGTAAGGGTTTTTCTAGAGGGATATATGAAGGTAATGCAGTCTGAAAAACATCTGGATTAAGTTATATTGGTGGCTTTGATCTCCAGCATATAAGTCGATCAAAAATAAAACAAAAAGCTGAGTGTCCTTCCTGATTGTTTTTGTTCAGGGTAAGTAGAAAAGTACTTTTCTATGAAGCAAGTACTCCCATCTGTTGGAATAGTAAAAAAAAAAAAAGATAAATGTCCAAAAAAATAGTTCCAGAAATTCATCCTGAACACTCTGGTGGGGAGAGTTCAGGATTAAAAGTCATCAAATAGAAATGGATTGAGGCAGCAGCTGCAAGATCAGGCTAAGACCATATGAAAACAAGACACAACTTCTATAGGAACTCCTTATTAAAAATAAAAAAAAACAAGTTTAGAAATGTCTTTATAATGAAGGATTTTATTGAAGATAATTAAAGCTTTCATCCAGAAACAGACTCCATTAGATCAGTCTAACTAAGACAATTTACAGTAGCTCAATTCATATGTACATTCAGGTGGGCAGTACATAGATGGCCTGATGTGCTCAATTGGGAATGGTTTGAGGTACCAGATTCTATTGCAGGAAATAGGAGTCTTGAGTTCAGCTTGATATGAGTAATAGCTGTTGGTGACCAATAAAAAAACAGTCGTAATTATCAATGTCAAGCAGCAGTGTCCCACAATTACACTTTTAAACTTAATTATCAATGTCAGGGCCACAATGTATCACAATTACATTTAACTGCAACTGTTTTTTTAAAACACTTTATTGAATTATCACTTGTGACATAGGCACATTTACATTTTTACATATGTAATCAAACTGTATTAAATTAACATTAACAAACATACTACACATATATTGCTATCATATAACCTAAGCAACATTACATGACTTATTCAATTCCTGTCCCCTTTTTTTAAACAAGAAACATCTTTATTAAACCATCACTTGCAACATAAGCAATCATACATTTATATAAATGAAAACAAACCAAACTGACACAATCCTAGTTGCAAACATTTTATATCACAAACCATACTGACACATTCCCAGCTGCAAACATTAACACTTATAATCTACCCAATCATTTTCAGTGAAACATTACATAGCTCATAGCTCATTTAAGTCCTGCCCTCTTTTAAAGCGCATACCTCTCCTGTATACATTGTTCCCACAATTCCCATTTTTCCTATGTAGCTTACTCCTACCATTTTCTAAAGATCTCAATTCCAGTTCTTTTATCTCTGTTACTATATTCACTGCTTCTAATATAGTTGGCTTAGATTTTGATTTCCATTTTCTAGTCATTTTTTTGGCAGCCACCATAATTAGACACAGCAAGGCCTTACCATGTCTAGGCAATTATAATTCTGTATCACAGCTCTGAAAAATCATCTCCCTTGTCAAACTAATCTGCCCACCCAGCATCTCCGACAGTGCATCCCACAGGGAATCCTTAAAGTCCACCAACCCACCTCACTCCCAGAAAATATGCTCCAAAGTACCTCTTTCTTCCCCATCACTTTTCCAACATTTGCTGTCTACCTGAGGAAAAATTATCTGGAGTCTGCTTGGGGTATAAAAATATCTATGCAAACATTTCCAAACAAAAATCCTAAATCTTCCAGATTTTGTGGGAGACATACATATATCCTCCAATTGTTTCTTTGTGAATTGCTTATCCAATCTCTCTTCCCAATCCTTTCTAACCTCCTCTGATCCTCTGATTGATTCTTATAGTTATCATGCAATATTTTATATGATGTACTAATTATTCCTTTTTAATGGCAGCTTCTTTGCCTATACTCTGATATTTATCCTTGATAGGGAAGGCAATCTCTAAACTGCAGTCCAAATAAATTCTTGGCCTCTTTCCATTCTATTACCTTTCCCTCTCTAGTTATTTGCTCTCGATACCTTGGTTCCTTTGCCAGTTTTCTCCAATAAATTCCAACACTATCTTGCCTATTGTCTATATCACTAATTGCAGTCATCCATATCTGCAGAATCTCCTTTCTCCATTCCCATGTTGGCTTAGTTCTTAGAATACTTTTTGCTACTTTATGGATATAATATTCTGTATGATTATTGTTATTTTCTTTAAAGGCCTGCATCCAAAATCCAAGTCTTTCCTTGTTTCTTGAGCTTCCCCTGTTTCAACATCATGCCTTTCCACTTTGAATTATAGTTTTCTGCTTGTGCTATGTATAGGAGCCTTAACTGTGTAGCTCTGAAATGCCCCTTCAAATTGGGTAACCACAATCCACCCTGTTCTACTGGAAGAATCAGCTTATCCCAGTTGACTCTTGCTGTCTTCCCCTCACAGATAAAGTCATTCAGCTCTTTATTAATTGCTAACCACAACTTCTCCTCTGGTTGATTAAAATATGCCTGACCTGTGTATAAGACTAAAGGGACTAAAACACTTTGACTGCTTGTATCTTACTGTCCATATCTATAAAACAGACCTTCCATTTTCCCAGTTTTTGTATTATCTTTTTAGTCTCATCCCACATATCCTTAGCTGCCACGCCAGAATCATTTTTAATCCATACTCCTAAATACTTCATTTTATCATGTCCCCATAAATACGGATATTGCTGAACCAGTTTGCATGTGGGTACTTAATTTACTGCTATTGCCATTGTTTTAACTTCATTAATTTTGTATCACAAAAAGATTTGTTTCAGAATGTTTCACAACACTGTAATCTCTCTTTCTGGTTTGTCAGGTATAAAATATCATCTACAAGTAATGCCAGCTTTTCTTGACTACCATACCAATTATATCCTTGAATTTCTGAATCCCTTACTTTCTTTGCCAGTGGTTCTAAATTTAATGCAAATAGCAAAAGGGAAAGAGGATATCTCTGTCTGGTTCCTCTGCCCAAGCAGAAATAATCAGAGAGGACCCCACCCACTTACATTTTCACCTCCCATCCCTCATATGCCCTCCTAATCAACCTTATATTTTTTTCAGGAAATGTAAATGCTTCCATTGCCCTGCTCTAAAGGTCCCAGAGTACTCTGTCAAATGTTTTCTCTGCATCAAGATCCACCAACAACAGTGGTATTTTATTATATTCTGCTTCCCTCTGGATCATCAATGGTCTATTAATGTTGTCAAAAACACACAAAGTTTAAGTCCAAGCACATCTGGAACAATGTTCAAAAGTTCAAATGAGAGGAACCACAAGCTGAGAAATATAATAACACCAAGTATTTAATGATTCCAGTAGCAAAGAAATGGTTAGCGCTTTCGTTTGAACAAGTTTCAAACTTTATCAGACAAACTATTCTACATGCATTCAATTTAAATACCATAACATTTACTTCTATTGGTTAAAAACGGTGTCAGTCATCATGATATACAGCTGAACATCAAACTTTTGCCTCATATAAACCTAAAGCTGCCAACACTACATTAAAAACAATTTAATACAACTAATATTCAAAAAGAGTATATATGTATGTATATTTAAATATGTGTGGGAATGTATAAATTAATGTGTAAAACTATATGTTGTTGCCAGTTGTCAGTTTTATTAATGTTGTCAAAAATGTCTGCCTCTCCTGCACAAAACCACACTGATCCATATCCATCAATTTTAGCATTACTTTTGTCACTTTTTTAGCCATTATAGACATGGACATTTTATAATCATGGTTTAATATTGAAATGGGCCTATATGAAGGTGGGTATGAAGGATCTTTACCCTCTCTTTTCCAGGATATTGGTACTTCTCCTTCTATTAAAATACTGTTAAACATAACCTTCCAGATATTTATCAGTTTTTTCCCTCATAGCTTCAAAACTTCCACAGGAATACCATCTATTCCTGACAACTTTCCTGTAGATTGGTTATACATCACAATTTTTTATCTCATCTCCTTCTATCCTAACCATTAGTAACTGAGCCTCATCTACCTCTAACCTTGGCATATTTAATTCTTCCATAAACATTTTCTTGATTTCCATATTTCTCTGCTTTATACAGACTTTCATAGAATTTCCAAAATATTTCTAATACCTCTGTAGGATCTCTTGTTTCATTCCTTGTTATAGACTCCATAAGCTTTGTGACAGCTCTTTCTACTTTCTGTTGCCTGAGTCATGCTAAAAGTTTTTGTGTTCTACAGTTGCTTAACAGCAGTCTTTCTAAACTCATCCATATTATCAAGGTAATCCCTTATTTTCTGATTAGCATTCTGCAGCTGATCCTCTTCTTGTTCTGTGAGATTCCCCCTTTTCTGCAATACTTTAGCATTTGTCAGTCCCTCTTAATAATTCTTGTTATGTCTTAACCATAGCTCCCTTTCTTTTATTTCCACCCTATTTTAAACTCCACCTTCATTTTATCACACTTCCTAAATATATTTTCAGAAGAAATTTCTATCCTCTCTAATAGCTCCTGAATAATCTTTAGTATCCATTCCTTAAATTCCTCTCTTTTCAACAAATAGGTGGGAAAGCACCCATGTCTCTTTTATTTCATTACCCTGTGTTTTTATTTTAGTTATTACTGGGACATGATCTGAAATAGTTACTGGGTGTATATCAAGACCTTCAATTAAATGCACATGCTCCTGTAAAATGTAAATTCTGTCTAGCTTAGCCCATTTTTTATATCTTGGGGAATAATATGTAAATTCACTGAACACCTGTTATTGAATTCACATCTTCCATGCCAAATATTTTCATAAATGTCTTCAAAAATCTGCCCTCCTTTGTTATACTGTCCCTTCTGGAACCCCGAGACACATCTTCACTGTTGCAAATCCCATTCTGGTCCTGACCTAAAAGTTATATTCCTGGCTGAAAACTGATTATTTCTCACAGACTTTTCTTAAGATCCACTATAGCAGTTTTAGGTGAAATATGCATACATGCCAGTGTAATCATCCTCCCTTGCCAGTAGCCCCTTAGCACTACAAATCTGTCATTTATTATCTTTTTTTAACCTCTTCTATCACTATTGGAGCCCCTCTTGCAATTAATATAAGTACTCCTCTTTTCCTTTGTCCTAGGTATTTGGCTGAATAACCATCCTGAAAAACTTTCTTTATCAAATTAAGATGCTCATTTCTAAGTGTATCTCCTGTAACATAGCTATTTGCACTCTATATATTTTAGTATAGTTCACTACTCTTTCTTTTTTGTATTTTTCAAACCATTGACATTTAAAGACATTGCAGAAAGCATCACTGCATTAAAAAGATATTATTCCCATCTTTTATGTATAACACCTTTTTGTTAATTGCCTAGTTTCAGCTTTTGTGTTACATGCATACACTGTTTGACAGGTTGAACCTTTATACAGTTGTTTCTTGTCATATCCATTTGAGCCTATGTCACATTTTACAAAACTTTTTGTTTTATTGAAAGCCCTAAAACAAAAAAACAAAAACACCCCAATGCCCCCTAAAACCTATTAACTTAATACTAACACACAAAACTATCTACAGCTTTAAATACTGAAGTTTTACCCTCCTAATAGGAACAAAAGTCCCAAACTGACAGCTACACTAACAGACTTGAGTTAACCTAAAAGAAAGGTTAAACATGCTAAGAAGCATGGTGTACCCTGTGTTTCTACTAAGTGCTAATTGGTTTGTCTTTCCTTTATAGCTCTCCCAGCTGGAAAAAACCCTGAATGCCTTCAGAGGACGTAATCTTCTAGCCAGTTTCTCTTCTCATTTTTTTTTATTCAGCAAGCCACTATCCACCAGACTGTAGCAAGTTCCTCTTTATCAGATTGTCTCCATGGAGACACAAGAAACAGACAACCAGTTTCTCTTTATCAGGTTGTTACCATGGAAACATGAAGACCAGTTGTAGAATTGCTACAGAGTATACATGTGTTTGCTATAAAAAAATCATCATAATATTCAATATTCTTTTTCATTAACTTGCAAACTCTTAAAACATGTTACTAAATTAGTCTAAGGTTCTTAATCCAGTAATTTCCCCATGCAAGAATGAGAAAAGCACATTATTTTTTTCTTTGGTTGTGCTCTTTTAACCAGGCTTTTTTCCTTACATTGCCTACATTTCTTAAAACTGAACAAGAAGGAGAGACAGGAGAAAGAAAAGAAAAAAAAACAGCAGCACCTGTTTACAATCCCCGTTACACGTATAACTGAGAAAACTTTATAGCATGCAAAGAAAACTCTACACCACAAAAATAGTGCTAGTAAGAAAAAAAAACATTCTTTACTTACAGTTAACTTTCTCCCTCTTCTTCCCCTCCCCAAAGCATTTTTTGAATATTAATGACTGACTGACTAATCATTGGCTGTGCTCTTGCCACTCTCCTGGATAATTATTAACCCACTTCTATTTCTGTTCTCATCATAACTACTATCCTCTGTTGTCTTATTTGTCTTGTCTTAAAATATCCCAGTACTGTATTGTGCAACAGCTTGTTTTGTATTATGGTTGCATTGCTCTATCAATTGTACTGTATAAATGCCTGTATTGTTTGCAAGAATTGTTGTTTTTGTACTACTGTGGAACTTTTCTTCCTGGGTCTCCACTGAAAATGGGCCCATGGCCCAGTCAGACACTACCTGGTAAACAAATGTAATAAATAAATAATAAATAAATAAAAGTAGGGCATATGCTTTAGAGTCCTCCCACAAGCCCAACATATTCTGAAAAGTCCAATATTTACAGATTTTCTTGTTCTGTCTTATTTCACACACATAATTATTGCATCATACTTCCACATTGTTACTGGTTTTATTACTGTTTATCTCCATCTTCCAAATCCTGCTTCTGCTTCATTTCCAACTTATTCGATTCTTCTAGTCAACTCTCATGTTCCTTTCCTTCACTCTAACATTTTCCATTGAAACATTGGAAAAACATTCACAGGCACAGTTTCTCTGTGGTCTTTATTACCAAAAGAACATGAAGCAGTATCACTTTCTCTTTCACAGTTCACTTTTTGTTGGACAGTTTTGTATTTCCTCCTTAGCATGTACTTCATCAAAAAATGATTTTGTCCTCACAGGAAAGAATACTTTTAAGACAGCTGGGCTTGAATTTTCACACCTGCATCTCGACATTTACTGAATAGTGGAATAAATTTGCTTCTGTTCTGCCTGGTGGACAATGAGTAATCATTCTCCAGAAACACTTTGTTGTCTCCCAGTTTTAGTACTTTGTCCTTCTGCCAAAGTTTTGTCAAAATCAATTCCTTCTGCTGGTAGGATTGCATTTTTAGTATTAAAAGTCTAGGTTGTTTTTTCATAGCCAAGTTTGGAGCATGCATACGATGTGCCCTTTCATGCATACAATGTGCCCTTTTAACTAACAACTCCTTCTGTGGAATACCAGTCCAGTTGCTTATTTGTGCTTTCATAAAATTAATGCAGTCTGTTCCTTCCAGCTTCTCTGGTATAGCTGAACATCTCAGGGTTTCCCTACGTGCTCTGTCCTCTAATTTTATTATTTTTTGAAACATCTCTTCCTGACCAGTCTCATATTTAGCCAGCCTTTTCTTCATTTTGACCTCTTAGTTTTGCAACTTTATCACATCATCTGAATATTTGTTTAAAGCTTCTTACATTTTTACCAGCCTTTTGTTGTTTGTGCTGATATACTCCATCCATGTTTCATTTATTTTAACCAGGTCTGTGTACAGTTGTCATATCTTCCTGTAGGTTACTGGAATTTATATCTAGAGGTTGCATTGCTTTTTGCTGAACAGCTGAAAATCTTTTCCCAGTCTGTGTTTCTTCACTTTTTGTAGCTGTTTTTTTCCCAGGTGCTCTGTATTTCTTTTTTCCTGACATCCAGACAGTATACTTACTAGCCAGTTACTGAAATTTACCCATAAGCACAAGTCTGCTGACCTTCTCTGCTGAGTTTCTGTTTTCACACTGGTAGAGATAGACTTAAGCTGTTACTCAATGTGCAGTCATCTTGGAAGTCTATATTTAACTGTAACTGTGATGCACTCTGGCCATCATACAGTCAGTTCCTCTAGATGTAGAAGAGGAAGACTGAAGGCTTCAGAGTATTCCTCATCCATGGAAAGAGGCAGTAGGCCAGGAACCTCCATGCCACACCATTTACAAAATTTCACCAAACTAGTCATTCTTTCAAGGGGACTATGGAGACCGTTCCAGTTTATTAAGATCAGTGTCAAGAGGAAGAACTCCATTGGAGAGTCTTGCTCACCCAGTTCTGTGATGGATCTGGAAGCAACTCATCTGAATAACATGAAAGCTCCTGTGGTATCTCAAGAAGAAATTGTTAAGGCCTTTAGATCTGCCCTGTCCCAGAGAAGGGTGTTGAGAAGGAAAGGATGTAGAATGAATGGTGCTCATTGGTGAAGCTGCAGTCAGTGGAAATCTTTTTGATAAAACTGAGTGCCAATACAGAATTTATCAGCACAGAAGACCCTGAGTCAGTACTATAACAATTCCAATGGAGGTGAACATCAGGGTTACCAAGGATGAAGACACTGACACTAACACTCTGCTCTGGTCCAACATTTAGATCAGAGCTGATACTGCAAATGCCAAAGACTCAAAAACTGAAAAACACACAGAATGGGTTAGTGCCAAAGACATTGCTGAGGACTCAGCATCAAGGCACTGGTGCTAAGACTATATCAAGTGCGATGTAATCGGAGTCAAGTGAGTCAGATGCATCACAGTCAGCACCACAATATTTGATCCTGCTGGTGCTAATATAGGAAGCTCTGGGAAAGGCCTTGGCCCTGAGACTTCTGATACAGTATATGTACTAGGAAAAGAGATGGTGGACCAACCTGATTTGCAGTAGATACAAAGGGGGATTGGAAGACACCCATGTCAGTTTGAGCTGTACAAAAGCTTGTTTCATCCTTTCCTGCTTGAAATCGGAAGAGCTGCAGAGAGATCTAAGAGACCTGCGGGAAGAGATGGGTGGCAGCAGGAGAGGAACCTAGATAGCTCCCTCTCCAAGAAGCGGCTACTCATCCTTCTTCTAGTGAAGCAGCCATGAATCACAATAGTCTTACTGCAGGAAGGTCCCAGCACAGGATATAAGAATGGTACAATGACAATCACTGCCAAGGGTATCTTTGAGTGATCACAGTGAGAAACCTTAGCTAAAGTAAAGTGACCGGATTCTTTAATCTTTCTTATTCTGTTCTCTTCTTTTTCTTTCTACTTATTGCTGTCTATTTTTTCTTTACCTTTCTTAGTCTCAGCAGCTGTCAAGGAAGGCGGAAGACCTTTAACAATTGATTTATTTTGTTTTTGTTGAAGGGGACATGGGCCAAAGCCTTTCCAGATGTCACAGGCAGCCAACACATGTTCTGGTCGAGGTATACCATGCATAGATCGTGGGCATCTTAGGTCAGAATTTTATGGCCACAATGGCTAAACTTTTTTTAAGGCCTTATCCATAATAATCGAGCACACTGACAACTAGAAATAACCATGCAAATAAACTAGCACACTACCACAAGTTCTTTCTACACAAGAAAGAAAAATGTATTTGTATTTGTGTGTATGTATATATATATATATATATATATATATATATATATATATATATATATATATGGGTCTACCTGATATGGTCGACAGTTCATATGGTCGAAACTCATTTGGTCGACGGCTCATTTGGTCGACAATCAGTATTCAAGGCACTTAACAGGGATTTGCCCCCTTCCCCAAAGTTGTGTGACCCTGAACATAGTATATACTTAAAATATGTGGGGGGGCTATGCCCCCCACCCCCTTACTATATATATACTAACTCCAGGGTCTCACTACAGTGGGGAAAAGGCCATATAAAACTTTCAGTGAAATGTGTTTCAGTGAATTGAGTTTTCAGTGAATTGTGCTTTCAGGGATTTGTGTTCAGTCATTTGAGTTTCAGTGAAATGTGCATTCAGTGAAATGTCCTAGACCCATATATATATATATATATATATATATATATATATATATATATATATATATAGGTTCATAGGTAGGTACTAGGCTATTGGCCCTAAGGCCTATACAAGCCCAGCCAAAAAGGTACCCTGACTTTTGCCACCCAAGAAAATTATTTTCCTGTGCCACTGTCGAGCAGAGCCACAGAAGTGATCCTCGGGGTGAATTTCCTAGTTCCCATCCAATCATCAAGATTTTTCTTGAAGAGTGCTAATGACTACTTAAGACAAACAAGGATAATCACACAGATATATACATTTACATTACACACACACACACACACACACACACACACACACACACACACACACACACACACACACACACACACACACACACACACACACACACACACACGCACATCAATTCTAGCAGTGAGATAAGGTAGTAGAATGGAAAAAGACATAGTTGCTAAAAGAAGTGACTGGGCTTACCCACCTGGATGTGGAAGCGGGAAGAAGCTAATTTTTATTTATTTATTTAACTTTAAGAAGTGGAACCTCTCAATGGGAAAGGCAAAATTATAATAGAAAGGGGACAACAGGAGCAAAAAAAGAAGCTAAAAATATAAGTAAACTTGAGAAACTTACCTGAGTGCAAACTCCTCAGTCTTAGTTGCTACAGCAGCAAACAAGATCTGCGAAAATGCAGAGAACAGGTGTATGATGGGAGTAGAGTAGAAGCTTGAGTACTTGGTGAGAAGATAGTTTGCTGGACTGGATCTGCCTGATGGTGCTCAATCAACATTCAAAGTGTCTGGATGGGATAATAAAGATCCAAAGTCTGCACCATTTGTAAAGCACATGGTCGCATTGGAAATACAGGTTATGGCAGACATTTGGGATGCTGTTTCAGGAGGTCCCATGTCCGCTTCTAACATACCCTTCCAGTGTCTTAGAAGCTTCCTTAGGCAATTTATTCTTGAACCTGAATATTTGGGTCACACAGTTTATAGCAAACTCACTTCCCTAAATGGTCAATAACCAGAGTCTGTTAAGAGAGTGTTCTACCGGGCGCTGAAGATTGGAAGCCTTAAAAGGTGTATCAACTATGGATTTACAATTATTATGGGTCTATAGAATTTTATCAGGTCACTTCAGAATAGCAGTCAGTCCATTGGGGTTCTTCCATGCAGTGACCACTATGAACTTAACTATCTTGTTGGGGGAAGGGATCACGAAAGAGGATTTGAACAATTGGTAGACCTCCTCAACTTAATGTTCAAATCTATAGGATTTCCAGGATTTCATCCAACTTGGGGGAGTATCTGGAAGGCTTGCAGCCTGATCTTCATCTAAATCTACTATGGGAGACACTGAAATGGAGTCTGTCATCCTTATGCAACTAGCCTTCCTCAGAACATGTGAAGGGAAAAGTCCAACTGCAAAGAATAAGTTCTGGATCTGGTTTGAGTAACAGTACCCGGAGTTGACCCACCAGTTGTCAGTACCTGTACATGGGGGTAAACAGCTATCAGAACAGGCAAATGTGAATTCCAATAAACATGCCAGTCAATATCCATGTCAGAGAGGGCCATGCAGAGAAGCTTGTATGAAAGGCATTGATCAGGACCTGCCTATCCAGTGGACTTTGGTCTCAGTCATTGAGCCACCAAACAAGATCGGTATTAATGCTGAGGGACATGACACTGAATGTTTAAAGGTCAAGCTGATGGACTTACCAGTGCTGAGGAAAATGGATGCAGCCTTGGCCAACACTCAAATCCCAATGTCAATGATAAGGGGTCCCCAGCATTGAGATAATCAGTACTAAAAGGCTTGGCTCTGATGGCTGTGAAGACACTGAGGACAAAGCCATCCAAGCAGAGGTTGCTGCTGCTGTTGAACTCAGAGGGTTCACTGATACAGAGAGATCAATAGATCAGGACCCAGACTTGAAAAAGACCTTGTGAGGACAAAGAGTGGAGAGGGGCAGCAATATTTGGAAATGAATATCCTCAGGTCACCCCCAATGTTAGTGGGAGGAGACCTGGTCCTACATTTGCTGCAAATCCTGAAAGGCCTGCCACATCTTTGTATACTCCAAATCTGTTTGCTCACCTGGACCAAACACATGAAACAGAAGCCAGATGAGACATCACTAACACAAGTTCTCAAGGCAGGTATGTTATACTGATAGATTTAGACTTAGAGGACATCTCAGTGTAGTCCTGAAGGAGTAGCAACAATTGACTTGGACATCTTCATCGCAGACTGATCCAGGCTGAACTAGAATGAAATATAGAATGGGCAAATAGATAAATAAATTGGAAAGGATACCCCATACTACAAGAGAAAGTGACTACCAAGGGGGATGGAGGGTATATCTACTGCAAGAGTGATCTATTCAGACATCTACATTATGGTAAGTTATCTACACATCTGTACTATGTTCTTCATGAGATCACTATTGTAGTATTCCTAACAAATGGGACGATTCTCAAAGTTCAAATAGTATAGGTGACAGGAGGGGAGTTGATCTAGTATCCAGGATGCCCTTCAGAATAGCTTTGGTGAATTCATTTCTGGCTCCAGAAAAAAAATCCAGTTTACAATGTTTGGTAAATATGTGAAAAGAGGACCAAGCAATTGCTTTCAGGATTGATTTAGTGTCCACACCTTTCAAAAATTATCCTGAGGTAGCAGCTGTCCTAGAAGAATGCAGTTTTACACTTTTGTGGAAGGTCCTTTCCATGACCAGAACGAAAGAACCAAATAAAAAGAGAAAGCCATCAGGAAATTGTTTACAGTTACATAAGTCCTACTTGCCTGCAACAGTACATTTTCACTGAGCACACTGCTTTACTGACATTCAGCTAGTCGTGCCCTGATACTCTCCTCCGGCAGACTACTGAAACCCAGTGTTCCTTCCACTACCTGTCTGTGGGTGTGATGGACCAATTTCCTGACACCACAGGGACTGCATTACAAACCCACAGATAGGACCTTTTCAGTTTTCTAGAGTCCAGCAGGAAGACAAGATGGAAACAAGCTTTGTGAACACTTACTGTTCCAACAAAAAACACAACACACTCACAAAATTAAAGGCTGTAGAGCAGCATTCAACGGCAACCCGAACACAAAGCTATCCAGTACATCCAAAAAGTGGGTGGGTGATGGGTGGGTACTGCCAGTAATGTAGTGTTTTCTATAAACATCTATAGTTATAGGTAAGTAAGGCTTAAATCAACTGCACTATGTTCAACAAATCATTGCCTTACTGGCATCCAGGTAGATTCCTAAAGCTAATCTAAACTTGAAAGAGGAAGGATAAGGGTCCAACAGCCCATGGAGAATGGCCCTAGCAAAGCCTGCTCTGGATCTAGAAAAATAATCCAGCTTGTAGAGCTTTGTAATGGGATGGACAAAGAACCAAGATGCTGTGTTAAAATACTTCTAGAGTCCACTGCTTTCCAATATGCCACTGAAGAGGAAAAGGCCCTGGTGGAATGCATCTTTACTTTGCCTGGATTCACCTTGCCTTGGTGGATGTAATGAAAAACAATGTCAGAGGACAACCAATGAGCAATGGTTTGCTTAGAGACAGGATGACCCCTCTTTGCTCCTGTGTAGGAAATAAACAGCCTTTCAGCATTCCTGAAAGGTTTTGTTCTCTTGAGGTAATACATAAGCTACAGGTGCACATCCAATGTATGAAGTATCCTCTCTCCCTTATTCTTGGATTCTAGGAAGAACAGAGGGAGGTTGATGGACTGATTCAGAGTGAATTCTGACACTACTTTTGGCATGAAAGAGGGGTCAGTGTGTAATACAACCTTATGCAATTCTAGCATAATGGTTAACGTTTTTACCTCATAGATACAAGGTACTGGGTTGGATTCTCACCTGTGGGTATTAACTAGGGTTGTAATAGTCTGCAGACTGATAGCCTAGTATTTATCTATGATCCTATAAATGTATCCCTATGGAATATAAGGCAAGGTTGTCCCACCATAAGATCCTGCAGGTCAGAGACTCATCTTGCAGATGTTAGACCAATAAGCTCTCTAATTAAGAGCTTCAGATCAGTCTGAGCAGTAGATTTGAATGGTGGTAAGGTCAATTTTCCCAGAACATAACTGAGATCCAATGAAGGACAAATTTGCTTGCAAGGGGTGTCTCATATACTGAGATCCAGTGAAGGACAAATTTGCTTGCAAGGGGGTCTCATATGCACTACTCCAGTCAAGAACTGTTTTATGAAAAGAGAAGAAAGAGTTGGATCCACTGGCAGGCAAGCAGCGATGGTCTCTAAATGTTTCTTAATGGATCCATATGATAAGCCATCCTGAAGTAGCTCACACAAATATTTCAAGACCAGAGGAATGTTAATGTCAAGGGACTCTCTTTTCCCATTTAGTCACTAGTTAGAAAACCTCATTCATTTGTAAACTTAAGATTTTCTAATAGTAGGTTTTCTAGCTTCTTTTAACACTTACTGCACATGCTCATGAAACTGGTACCTAAACAGAGCCAAGATCGAATAATGCAGGTTGTCAGTTGTAGTTGCTCCAAACTGGGGTGCACTGGTTGCACCTGATATTGTATGAGCAAATATTGAGTTTGAGGAAGTCTGTTATAATTGCC
The DNA here is from genome assembly GCF_019279795.1 of Protopterus annectens. Lineage (NCBI taxonomy): Eukaryota > Metazoa > Chordata > Ceratodontiformes > Protopteridae > Protopterus > Protopterus annectens. Next base: position 879,486,038 of record NC_056737.1, read on the forward strand.
CTTGGCTAACATCATTAAAAGGGAGAACCAAGATTGACTGAGACAATAGGAGGCCACTTCACTGATCTTTGGGATTCATTTCTGAATCTTCAGAAGTACCTTGTAAATCAGCAGAAAGGGTGGAAACTTACACAGGGCATTCTCTTCCAAGGGAACAAGGATGCATCTATCCTTCAAGCATGGCTGCAAGGATGACTGGAACAGAATTTCTACAGCTGTCTGCTTCAAAAGGAGACTAAAAGATCTATCTGAGGCATTCCTCATATCTGGACTAGATCTTGGAACATCACTACCTTGAGCTGCCACTTGTGCAGATCTGCCCAGGGTCTCCTTGGTCTGTCTGCCACAACGTTTTGTTCTGATGGGATCTATGATGCTTTAAGAGTCAGAGGATTCTGGAAAGCCAGATCCCAGGCCATCATTGCCAACCGGCACAGGATACAGCCTTGTATCCCTTTGTTTGTTGAGGTACCACACCATTGTAGTGTTGTCCAACAACCCCATGAAGAGCAGCCAGAGTCCATAGGTGGTGAAGGACTTTTAAGGCATGGATCCCCCCCAATATTTCCTTAATAATGATGATGTGTTTCCATGCAACCTTAGGCCTCCAAATGGCCTGCACCTGAACTCCCATTTAAACAGTTCCCCATGTAAAGTCAGACAAATCTGTCTGGACAGACTGTACCGTAACAGGTGGAAAGAAGGGAAGTCCTGCATTGTTGCTCATCTATGTTCTCCACCATTGTAACTCTCACCTGATGAAGGATAGCACCAGCATCTGAGATTACAGGAAATGTAGGTGCTGAGTCCAACAATTTCATACATACCACTGAATTTTCCTCACGTGGTGATGGGCCACTGGTATCACGAGAATCATGAACATCATCAGTCATAGAATATTTAGGAATTCTCTTGCTAAGGTGACATTCCTCCTGGAGAATTTCTGAAGTATCATTTGGTAGGACAGGACCTTGTCTTCAGGAAGAAAGGCCAATCGTTTGTTTGGTGTTGATGAAACACCCCAGGAAGACAGTACTCTGTGAGGGCATCGGGCACTACTTCCAAAGGTTCAGCTTGAACCCAAGCTGGGGGAGTAAGGTTGAGCCATTCTCTAGTGATTTCAAACACCTGGAAACAGACATAGATCAGCAAATCATCACATAAAGGAAATATGTGAATTCCAAGATTTTAGTAGTGAGTCACTACATGACCAAGGCATTTGATAAACCCTCCAGGTGTAGTGGATAGCCCAAAGGGCAGTGTAAAGAATTGATAGTGTGAAACAGACACAACAAATCTAAGTTATCTCTTAAAGTGATGAGCAATGGGGATATGATGATATGCATCTGTCAAGTCCAGGGTCACTGTGAAGCTATGGTCTTGCAGAAGAGGAAGCAGTGCCTGTAGGCTGAGCATCTTGAACTTGGGGACCTTGACAAAGGTATTCAGAAAGGATGGGTCTAACACTAGTCCACATGACTACTCTTTTTTGGGGACCAAGAAAATTCTGGAGTAGAAACCTTTCATCCTCTCTGAAGGAGGGTTGGCTTTATGAACCCCAAGTACAGCATTTGACAAAGTATAGGAGGGAATAACAAAGTCTGGTCCAGTGGGTGAGGAGGAAACACCCTGAATGGAGACAGATATTCTTTCCACTGCCACCTATAACCTCTGCCAACAATGTTGAGCACCCATTTGTTGCAAACAACTGACAGCCAGGCCTCCTTGTTGAGAGCTAGCTTTTGGGACAGAGCACCTGGGGGGGGGGGACTTAACAATGACAGGTGCTGAGCCTCAGCATAGTCATAGGTTGAAAGAGGAGTTATCCTTTTTGAAAAAGGAACCCCTCTTGTTAGGTTTGGGAGAGTTCTCATCCTGTCATTACCTTTTGGTACCTTGTTTTTTCTTCTGCTGGGACTTGTGTTTCTTGAGCTGCCAAAAATTATCCAGCTTATTAAACATTAAATTTGGGAACATTGAACATTTTAGAACCTTCTTGCATCAGTTTACCTCTGTCATCCCAGTGTTTAAGAATCTGATTAGCTGCTCTGCCAAACATGCAATCAGAATCAAGCCGAGCATTCATAATCTCACTTTTCTTTAACTCATCAGAGTTTTGGCTGTGCAACCAAGCAAACCATCACCGACATAACTGCATTACTAGAAACAGTATTTCTCCAAGGCACTCTTTAAAGCAAGTTTTACCACTTGAGAAACATTGGAAACAATTTATTTCACATAGTCTTTCTGATCAACAGGTAATGATGCAGCAAACTTGTCTAAACTATACATACATCTCAACACAAACTTCCACATAAAGTTCTGGTAGTTAAACACTTTAAAAGGTACTGTGTTGGACTGTGCCAGCTTCTTTTCCTAAGATTTTAGCCACTTGCTTAGTTTATCTTGAGGGAATGGGTTTGAAAAAGACATTAACTTTTATTGGTAAATGTCTCTGGGGACACAGAAGCATGGCCCACAGACAAGAGGGCTATCATACCTCTCAACTTCTTTGAGCAGGAAATCTGGACAAAGCCATAAATAATGGGGGAACAAAGGCCCAAAAATAGGGGTAATTTTTAAATATTGCTCTTACAAATTCAGAAAGTTGATAAAATAATAAATTTTGCATTAGCATGAATTTTCTGAGGGGTATGAAGTCTGAATCTCAAATGTATATCATTATTTTCTAGCTTCAGTTCTCAATGATTTGCCAGAAAACACAATTTTACAGTGAAACAGACCAAAAATATGAGGCAAAAATCTGGACATTCTGCGAAAATCTGTACAGTTGGGGGGTATGGAGGGGTTGGAGGTCAGGCAGGGCTGAGCACTCCCTGAATTTCTTAAATAACTTTTTAGGGAGAGACTGATTCAGCAGAGGAGAATTACAAGTTTTCTTAAAAACATTCATCAATGCTGGGATCAGTGGATGGAAGAATGCCATGTCTAGGGCCTTACCCTTCAAAGGATCATATACCCTGCTGAACTCAGGGGCAGTTGATGATTGCTCCCAAATGAATACATCCCTAAATCTAGATAGCATTTGGGAGAAAGTAAACATATATTTGGGTTTCTGAACCTGGTCATCCTCAGAGGAGACTGGCTGGTCAGACTCTGACACTTGCGAAACCTCAGATACCAGATCCCCTTCAAAATCAGTATCCTTTGGTGGTTGAACAGGAGTGTGAACACTGGTGTTACTCATACCCCAGGTTTGCACCCATAATCAAGGGCCAGAATAATGGATCTAGCAATAGCCACCAGCTCAGGTTGAAACAGTCCAAGACTGTTGGCCTGCAAAATGCTGGGTCTTCTGCCTCTTTTCTGCATGCATTATACTTGTGGGAGAATCCCAGAGGGGTGGGTGGGAAATGTATCAACACCAACAACAGATTCTGCACCCCTGACTTCCCCTTGCTCCTAAAGATTTTGGTTCTCCCATACCTGAACCAAGTACTGGTACAGCCCTGTAGGATGTGTCTGACCCTCGTGTCATGCACAATTGTGGTACTATCACCAAACCAGGGGACCTCAAAGCAAAAGATGGTGAGTGGTCCGATAGCCTGCCTGAGACTACTGTGGAGTCACAAGCTGTAGGCTGAGGCATATTCCTTCATTTACTTTTATGTTGCTTAGGTATACAAGGGGTAGATGGTTGGGGAACGGGGTACCATTTCTGAGTCCATGAAGTCAGGGGACAAAAAACTAGCCACAGCAATACTAAATAATGGCTACGTGGTCAGCCAGTATAGAAAATGAACAAATCCCACTATTCTTCCGCTAGTAATCTAAAGTCTATTTCTGTTGGATAACTACTCTGAATACCACACTAAATAAAATGACAGTAGTTTCAGTAACACAGTTCAAAGGACAAAATATATGCACAAGAATTTCCCAAATTTTTATAAAAAAAAATTTAGTGTCAACTCCAAATGATTACAAATAACATAAAATAGTTTTAGACAAGTAAAGCACAAACTTAAGAAAAAGCCCTGTTAGAAATGTTTAACATAAAACACTGCCAAAAATCATAATTTAAATGAAGGAATCATTTAAAAAGCTGTAATCCTGTTCAATTACCTCAAATAATAATAGTAATGATAATAATAATGAAACAAAATAGCAAAATCAACAGGTTTTTCTATAAAAACTTCTAAACAAAGCTTTTAATCAACAGACATAACAGCTGCGATTAACTCATGGATCTGGAAGCATGAAGTAATGAGAGGAACTGAAGTAAAACGGCCTAAGTACAGAAACTCAGTTAAGCATTCACAAATGGCCATAAAACACATATGAAGGGTTACAAATCCCCAGAAACTAACAATTAGCTTATAATAACAGTATAAGCCCTATACTATGCAGCTAGGAAAAACCAAGCATATACAAATTTTCCAGTCAGAAAAAACAATCAAAGCAGCAGAATACACTGTTCAAGCACTGACAGAAAAAGCAGTCATAGGAAATAAAACCCAGAAGGGTTTCTTATCTGAGCTCAGCAGCTGAAGAGATCAGGTGTAATGAGTAGTCTTCTAAGAGATCCTTCTCTTACTGTGGCATTAGGAAACTAAAAGGGTCCTGTCTGTGGGTTTTTAAGGCAGTCTCTGTACAGCCAGGTGATTTAGTCCATCACATCCACAGACAGGTGGTAGGAGGGACTCTGAGCTTTAGTAGACTGACAGAGGAGGGTAGCAGAGCACTACTACCCATATGCTAGTTAGGCAGTGCATTCTACGAACATCTAGTTTTCCCTATTTCTTCACATCAAAAGGGAAAAAAAATATTTGCTTTTCATAATAGTTATATCAAAATAAAATTGGATTTGTCTGTTTGCACATAAACAGTGAATAATTCTTTCTCCATTACTTTGTGGACTACAGTAGAAGGCAGGGAGTTGAGCAGTTTGTTTACAAGTAAATTTAGTCTGGCCTTTGACCAACACATAGACAAGGTAAGAAAATCATTCCTTTTTGCCCAACTTACAAGTAAGGGCATGGCATCCAGATTCAAGGAAGTTATAGTACCACTTTATTCAGCCCTTAAAAGACCCATAATTAAGTACAATGCCCCCTTTACCATGTACCTGACCAGGTATATGCAACAGTTGGAATGCCCATGAGGTTCCTCACTAAGCAAATCCAGGTTTTAAATGCATTATCCTGTACATATCACCTTAAAGCTCTATCTCTATACTCAGTCTTCTATAAGCTACATATAAGCAATCTATGCCTAGCATACAAGGCATCCCCAGATCCAGCTCTGATGGACCTTTTGCACATCAGCAAAATGAACAGGACCAGAACCACTAGATCAAAGGATTTATATTTTGCTCTCAATATAAATAGAACATGTTGGCGCGACAGATATGTGTCTCAGAGGGTCCCCATGCTCTGGAATAGGTTGCCCATAATGTGACGCAGAGTCCATCCCTAACTCTATTCAAGTGTAAACCTGACTAATGGATGGGAAATTGGAAATTCACACCTGGTCTGGTCTCCATGTCTCTGATAGACAGAGGCAGACAGTAAATTTAAAAATAGAATGCCCCCCCCCAAAAAAAACTTTAACAGTTTACTAACTAACATACCAATCCAAATTAATGCCCATGTTAAAAAAGGACACAGTTGGGTGGGGTTGCATGGCTAGGCTTATAAATGCACTCATGGGTAGTATATCTGTGAACCTATGAACCTATAAAGGGTTGATTCTCAGAATCATCCTGTCCTTGTGAAAGACTAAAAAAGGCTAAATAGATATAAAGACCTGTAACTCAGGAAACCTTTGCAGCAGAAGTTAAGGCTACCGACAATATAGTCTTCCAGGTTAAGAATTTAAGAGAAGAGCTGACTGCTGGTTCAAAAGGCACTTATGTTAACTTTCCTAAAATACAACTTAAATCCCATACAGGAGCCAACTTTTTTTTTTTGTCAGTTTAATATGTAGTACGCCCTTGAGAAACTGATTTTAAAAAGAAATAAAGGTGGATCCAATAGCAAACAGACAGAGATGTCTGAGAGATACATCATTATAGATGTTCCATTACATAGAGAAAGATGTCTGCATTTCTTGATCTGATATTAAATTAATTTTAACAGTCTGTATCCGCTTTAGCTAAGGTCTTTAAGCCCAAATTAGTAATCCAAGTACATAGTTGCATCGCATTTTGCTGTTTAAGTGGTCTAACTGTTGATATTAAATGTTAGTTTCATTCTTATGTACTGAGTGTATGTCAGACTAGTTCAGGTCTATTCTGTGCATTAAGGCAGTTCCAAGGCCAATCATCTCAGAGCTAAGAGTATTTTTCCCTCCCATGCACCTGTTATAGTTGTGTTTTAAAACCCAGTGTATCTGTTATTGCCTGCTATTTATGAAAATTTGACAATATAATTTCCTCCATCTCCTCATTTATTGGCTGCTGACAATAAGCACATAAATATAATTTTGGTAGTCTTGCCTCGTAAACTGTTCACCAGGCTAAAAGAACTTTGACAAAATTGCTTAATATTCAACTGCTTGTGCTGATTTTAGTATTAAATTATTGAGTAGGTAAGTACTAGGCTAGCTGCCCTTGCAGGCCATTTTAAGTTTAGCCAGTTTCCACTTTTGTACTCAGAATAACCTATCCCATTTGGTTATAGACTGGTTTTACCCATCCAATGGTCAATAATATATATTTTATATATATATATATATATATATATATATATATATATATATATATATATATATATATATATATATACATATACATACACACATACACACAGACACACACACACACACACACACATATATATATATATATATATATATATATATATATATATATATATATATATATATATGTGTGTGTGTGTGTATAGATAGATATAGATATATGTATACATAAATGTAACATGGGCGACCGGTGTTCCACACCGGAGGTCAACCTCTTGCTGGTTATATCTGACCATAAACTAATCACTCTGGATATCCACAATCCGCCACCACCCTGGTCAAAGAAACCACCATGAAAAACTTTTCAAAAGCAAACTTCACATTACTTAAGACCGAGGTGGGAAGTTTCAAAGCCCCCATGCTAAAGGATAATGCTGTCCAAGCTGCAAAATCCTTTACTAATGCACTCTATGGACACCTACAAGAATGCATGGATCGTGCTATCCCAAACAAAACCAAGACTCACTCTTCCAAGAAAAGGAAACCAGTTTGGTGGACCCCTGTCATAAACAAGCTGTACAATAGAAGGAGGAAACTAGTACAGAAAAGAGTAAAATCCCAAGAAGGGAAGACATCCCTGATCAGTATCAGCAAGAAACTACATTCCCTCATAAAATCATCCAAGGCTAGCTTCGAAAGAAAAATTACCATGGACTCCAAAGATAACCACAAGGCATTCTTTAGCTATGTCAAGAATCTAAGTGGCAATTCTCAGATCTACTCAGAGTTAGTGCAGAATGGCACAAAATACATTGAACCGACCAATATAGCCAACATCCTGGCAGACAGGTTCAGTGCAAACATCACCCCCTTCTCACCCCCAAAAGGGCCCATAACTATACCAGAAGAATGTAGTGCCCCTGAAATCACAGACACTCAGTTTAAAACAGCCCTCTCTAAAGCCAAAAACACAGCATCAATGGGACCGGATGGTGTCCCAGGCTGCGTCCTACACAAGCTCAAAGATGAACTAACCCCTCACCTAAACACACTGTTTAAACTCAGCCTCTCCACAGGCTACATGCCCACAGAGTGGGGCACAGCAACGGTTATTCCGCTCCACAAAGGTGGAGCCACAACTGACCCTGGGAACTATCGCCCTATAAGCCTGACTAGCTTGGTCTGCAAAGCTATGGAGTGCATCATCATGGGTCTCATTAACAGAGACATTGGGAACCTTCAAACACTGGACCCTACCCAGTTTGGCTTTGTTAAGGGCAGATCATGCCTCCTAAACCTGGTGGACTATAGATGAGGGAAAGGTTGTCCACACAGCCTACCTAGACCTCGCAAAGGCCGTCAACACCATTCCCCACTCAGGTATTATAAACAAGCTCACCAGCCTGAACATAAACCCCTACATCACAAGATGGGTTGCCAACTGGCTCACAGACAGGACCCACATGGTAAGAGTTGCTGGAGCTAGGTCTGACTCTAAACAGGTTACAAGTGGTGTTCCCCAGGGCTCAGTCCTAGGACCCCTCCTGTTTGGCATATACTTTTCAGAGGTACAGGCAAGCACAGGAGAACTATGGTTGACCAAGTCCGCAGATGACTGCAAACTAGGGGCTATAATTGGCTCTTCAGCTGACACAGACATCTTCCAAAACGGTCTCACTGGGACAGATACCTGGTGTCAAAACCATGGCCTCAAGCTAAATGCCAAAAAGTGTATAGTCATCCCCTTTGGAAAAAACAAAGTACTCACAAACTACCACATAGGTGGTAGCCCCCTAAATATGGAAGACGTAATAAGGGATCTGGGGACCCAAGTAGATAGTAACCTTTCCTTTGATAATCACATTGCCAAAGTGGTTAGAAAATCCTTCTTTGTGGCCCACCTAATCACAAAAGGGTTTGCATCCAGATCAAAAGAGGTCATTGAACCTCTCTACGCATCACACATCAGACCCATCATAGAGTACAATGCCCCATTTGGTATTTACCTTACAAGACACCTGCAACAACTGGAAAGACCACAGAAGTACCTCACCAAGAGGATCACTGGCCTCAAGCAGATGCCCTTTGCAGCTCGACTGAAGAAACACCAGCTGTACTCGGTTGCATACCGCCTACTCAGAGGTGATCTCTGCCTGACATAAAAGGCCTGTCCAACCCAGAATTGATGGACATGCGCCACCTAAAGAAAACCATATCCCCTCGAGCCACATGCTCCAGAGATCTAAACCTCACCACAACAATAAATAGGATGTGCTGGAGGGATAGATTCCTGTCCCAGAGACTTCCCATGCTCTGAAACAAGATTCCAATCTACATTAGGCAGAGCTTCTCGCTAACCTCTTCAAGAGAAACCTTGAAGAGTGGATGGGAAACAGAAAGTTTACCCCAGGGATCACTTCAATGGCTCTGCTGGTCAGAGGCACAGGGAACTAATCTAAGGGAACGGCGAAAGCCAACACATTTCAGCTAGGCTTATAAATGCCTTCGGGCAGATAGCCTAGTACCTACCTATGAACCTAATTCATTCATTAATTAGCATGTTTTTACTGGTATAGTCTGACTGGGCATAAGAACTGACCCCTTTTCAGTGAAGGCCTGGGAAGAAAAGTTACATCAACACTAATGTAATATACAGATGCATAGTAATACAGAAATATACAGCAGTATATTCTGCATCTAATTCAAATACTGAGGAGGAAGGGATCTATGAGGCATAACCTAGACTGCCTTGGTCTGAATCCAAAAGGTCTTCCTTCTCAGAGGAAGAGTTTCTTTTTCCTTTTGAATGGAGAAGAAGGTGAAAAGGGTTGACTAGTCTGAAAAGCCTGAAAAGCTTTGAAATGATCCTGTGCAAAGTTACACCAGTCATATTTATTGGAGTTCTGACTGGAAAGTGGAGTAGAGGGTGGAGAAATACATTTTGCTTTTCTAGTAAAATTATGTGGACATCTAGACATATGGTCATAAAGGTGGAAGTCAGAAGTTTAACTTCTATTAGAGAGCCCAGGGTGTCCTCACTATCAAAGATCTGATGAAAGAGCCATCTCCGAAAGTGCTTATCTGTTTACTGCTTATTGTTTATTAAATATATGTGCTTTGCCATGGTTGTCCCATTGTTGTTTGTCAAGTATTTTAACCTGCTTTTTTCTACATTCGGACTGATTTTCTCCTTGTTGCTGTTTGCCTACTTTAAAGGGGCAGTGATAGTAAGCCTTGGAGAAACAGATGGACTGTCCAGAGGTTGCAAAGGCATCTCAGCAGAGTCACCTATCTCAGACTGACTGAGAGAAGCAGATGCTTGGTTACTATTATGCACCTCTCTGTTAGTTTTACACTTCTTTAAAAACAGTAGGAATTTGGGAGAATGAAGAGGATGACACTGTGACAGTGCAAGCTAATGCCTGAAGGCATTTGTTTTCAAGGGTATTAAGTCTACTTTGGATAGTTTTAGAGGTAAATGCCTGACAAGTAGGACAAAGTTAGACATCATGCTCAGCTTCAGGAAAAAAAAGAAAGTCTGTTGGGAATCTTTATAAGGAATCTGCTGCTCACAGTCGCTTTCCTTTTTTTCTGACAGACATAAGACAATTTTCATCATGAAAAATTACTAAAAAGAGGAAGGGTCCCTAAAAGGGTACTTATGTGCCAAAGTTTCTGCAGGCAGAAGTCTATATATGCTGAATAGAGGCCTGAATGTTCTGAGTTTTTTGGTACAGCTGTATGTCCTTTTTATACAGGTGGATTTATGACTCCTGAAAAAGGTGCCTGAGCTTTGTAGATTAACAGGACATACTCATATCCTAGCGGATAAGTCCCATTTGTGAGGACTACTACAAAAGTCATCTTGTGATGAGCATCTGATGATACAGGATCCTGTGGTCATAGGGATCATGGAAAAGGAAGGAATTTGGCTGTTCTCAGAAAAGTACTCAAAGTTGGGCAGACATACCTGCCAGTATTTATCCCCAAGTGATAGTCATTGAACCACAGTACTAGACACTGAAACATTAAAATGTTTAGTCCAAGCCAAGTAAAACTGCCTCAGCTAAAGTATTAAACACCAATGTTTTTGCACAACTCCAGCAAAATTGTAAAGGACTGGCTAAAAGAGTACATGTCTGCAACTTGCCTTTTAAGATGAGAAAGATGTAGTGATGTCTGTGAGGACTGAAAATGGAGCACATGCATCCATTATTTTTAGCAGAGACAGTTTTTTCCAACACGTTCAGGCCCTTTTCCATAGAATAGACCTTGTAAAATTCCCTGTCTTCTTCTCTATACATGCAATACTGTCCATCATTTTAATAACGAAACATCCCAGAGGGGAAAAATGAATTATAAAGAGGAAAAATCATAAACTACAAAAGAGATGCAAGGTTTTTTCTTTTATAGAGAGCAACATAATGACTCTAACACCCCTGCAAAAAAAAAAAAAAAAAAAAAAACACAAACCTAGCCCTAATGAAGATGGAAATACATTATGAGACAAGATTTTCACAAGTAAGAGTGGACAGAAACGGATGTATGAGGATTCACCAAACCAAAACCCAAGGTTCACTCCAAATAAGTCCAGATGGAGCAGCCCAAGGCAGTTTTCAATAAAAAAAACTGCAGAGAAGCTAGGCACTGGAGTGGGTTACGGGATAGGAGAGAGCTGTATTTGCAATAAACATTTCTACTGTGAACTACAATAAAAAGTTTACATTTTTAGAAATGGTCAGCACAGATGAAGTACTGACTACATAATATTAGTCCAAGATGTGACCTACATGAGCAGTAAGAACTGAAAAAAGGAAATGAGCACTATGGGAGTCTTTGCATACTTGTTCCAATATCTGAAGGAATGCATTCTCAAGAAACAATACCAATTTCCATAGGGAAAAAGGTACAGACAATGACATTTCTAAGAACAGATAAAGGTGGGTAGAAGCAAAGTATGTATTCTTACAAACCATACAGCTATGCATTTAACCAAGTATGCCTGCTGACCTCATTAGAAAACTTTCCTGTAACATGAACCCACAGCTGATCACAAGGATCCATAGAATGTCAACGATTTCACCAAATTTCCAGCTGAGGAGCTGGCAGGTATTCTGAACTGTTTATGTTTTATGTAGTACTGACTACATAGCAACTGAGATGTGTATGATATTTTCCAATCTGCTATCACACCGACTCTCAGCACAGCTATTGGTGCAGTTTTCTGTGAAAGTCTGGAGCAGAAGAGTAGCTATAACTGTCTTTACTAGAGCCTATCTCACTTCAGGGCAAACAAGTGTTGAGCAGTAGAAACTCTAAAGAGAAGACATGACTAGTGTCTTTGAAAACAGGGTGTCGATCCACATTTGCTAGCTATCACCTTCTACTCCTATCTATAAAGATGCCGAAGGTTGTCCATTCCTGATAGCTGTTCACTTAAATTGCTAACTACAAAGAAAAAAAATCATTCTCCATTTACCACTTTATCCAGGTCATGGGAGAGCCAAATGCCTGCCCAATAAATGGGTATAAGACAGAGAAAAATCCTGGTTGTAAAATGGATACGAACTCTGAAACTCTCTTGCAGAAATAATTTAAAGAAGCCAGTTCTATCAGATGACTGAGACTGTCTGCAATAAAGCTGGCTTGCCCTGGGAGGTGTTGCAAAGACAAGACTGTAGAAGACTGGTTTGGGGGTTGGGGTTGGCATAATGATTAATGTGTTTACCTCACAGACACCGGATAGAACGTTTGATTCTTATCTCGGGAATGGGAAATTTGGATAGGCTTAAAATGGCCCACTAGGGCAGATAGCCTAGTACTAACCTATGAACCTGTTAACAAGGGCCAAATCCCAAATTCTCGGCCTCTAAACACAGAGAAAGGATTCTTCTCCCTCCTTATGTATGAAATTACTGTTGTGCTAGGAAGAGCAGATGGCAATGACAAAAGGAAGGGAATACTGAATGCATACAAGGTAAGCCAGAGTCAACTGCTTCATTAAAATGTTTTGGAAGAATTCCAGCATGCACTAGCTTTGTGTTTTAAGGAAATTTTGATAGAAGCTTCTAAGAGATCTACCACTAGATCACTTGATTCCACATCACTTAGTTTTCTGCAAAACCCTCATGAACACCCTGGCATTGGGAACTATGAAATCTTAGAAGCCATGAGGCCCAGCATTCAAATGCAGAAGGATGCTGGGACTGGGATGCTGTTGATTTTACCAAGGACAACAGATCAGATAAAAGGAATCTTGTCTGGAGAAACATACACAACAAGATAAAGGCATCCAGTATGCAGTCCATTAAAATAATCTGATGGGCACCAACTGTGAATTGGGAAAAATGACTGGTATGTCCAAGAAATTGCAGTTGTATAAGTAAACTTACCATAACAGTAAATGTTCAAATAGATCACTGTTACAATAGCCTAAGCTAAATGGGATGTCCTGGCAAGGACTGGACCAGACAGCCACCTTTACAAAGCTTTAGGGCACCTTGCAAGTGCCCTAACCACTTTACAGCTTGAGGAGAGGAGTATAATGTCAGTGGAGAGGGCACCAAAACTTCAGAGCTTTCTTGCCTCAGGAGGGAGAGGTTAAAGCCCTGCCAGATAGGAACCTTAATAAACATTCTACACCCTGAGATAAAAATAGCAAAAAGAGGGGGAGGGAGGAAGAGTGTGGCAGTGGCTACTGCAACAGTGATCTGTTTGAACATATAATAGTTATGGTAACTTTACTTACACAGCCGCAATATGCTCATCATTAGATCACTGTTGCAGTAGCTTATGCTACATTGGTTGAATACCAAAGCCTATAAAGAAAGAGATGAAGAAAGATCATAGTCCAGAAGCCATATCTCTATTGTACAGATTTTCTCAGAATGTCCAGATTTTTGCCTCATACTTTGGATCTGTTTCTCATAAAATTGTGTTTTTTCTGGCAAATTGTTGGTAAATCATTGAGGGTTGAAGTCAGGAAATAATGACAGACATTTGAGTTTCAGACTTCATACCCTTCAGAAAATTCATGCTAATGCAAAACCTGTTATTCTATCAACTTTTCAAGTTTGTAAGAGCAATGTTTAGAAAGTGTCCCCATTTTTGAGCATTTGACCCCCATTATTTATGGCTTTGTCCAGATTTTTTATTTTAAGAGGTTGAGAGGTATGGCAGAAGCCCCTGGAGAACAGTCATAGCAAAGCCTGCTCTGGACCTAGAGAAAGAATCTAGTTTGTAGTGCATGGAAAAGGTGTGTACAGATGACCAAGTTGCTGCCTCTAGTATACTTCTAAAGTCTACTCCTTTCCAAAAATGCCACAGAACAGAGTCTGACTTTGCACTTTGCCTAGAAGTGTTGTGCTACAGTAAGAATAAAAAAAAAACAATAGCATGAGGCAAGCATTTTATCTTTGACACTAATTGTACCTTTTTCTTACCTTCAGAGGAAATAAAGAGTTGATCACAAATCCTGAAGGCTTTTCCCTATCAATGTAGTATCATAGTTGTCTATGGATATCCCGATTGTATAAAGTTCTCTCTCTTTTACTTTTAGATTCTGTGAAAAAATAGGGAGATGAACTGCCTGGCTCAATGTAAATTCTGAAACAACCTTAGGCATAAAGGGAGAATTATCTCTCAATGTTTCCCAGTCTTTGTGAGAGATGTGATAAGTATGATTTACCATAACAGCTTGTAACTGAAATACTCTTCTTGCAGAAGTTAGAGCAATGAGTAATACTATTTACCAAGATACGACCTTCAAATCAGCCTCATTAAAATGCTCAAAATGAAACATAAGTTTTTTTGAATACAAAATTAAGATCCGAGGAAAGAGCCACCTGCCTTCTAGGTGGGTGAATGTGTAAAAACCTCTTTCAAAAACTGTTTCACTTGTAGTAGGGTAGAAAGGGGGCTCTAACAGCCGACAAGCGGGGATGGCCAAAAAGTGAATTTTGCTAGAAGCGTGAGAAAGGCCAGAAGATAATAACTCACAGAAATACTGAAGAACCAATTGGGGTTTGAGCCTTAAAACAGTCCTGGTCCTTGTCTTGGCACCAACTACAAAATCGTTTCCACTTATCCATATGTGATATTCAAGTAGCAGGTTTATTTACCTCCTTTAATACCTGCAGCATGTCCTTAGATAAATATACCTAAAATGTACAAAAATTCTATCATCAAGATAGTTAGCTGAAGAAGTTGAAGTTGGGGTGTATCTAACAACCCTTTCCTGTGTGAAGTGCATTCTGTGAGTATCCTTGGGGTAACTGCCCTTGCCATTTTCAAAAGAAGAGACAAAGTATGATTGTGTAAATAAGCTTACAATAACAGTAGATGTTTGAATGATCACTGCTGCAGTAGACTTACCTATATGGGTTATGTCCAGATAAGGATATAGCAGCTGGTCAGCTTCCAAAGCTTAAGGGCATCTTCTATGCAACCAAACTGTTAACCACCTCAGGCAGAACTGAAAATAAAAGAGTGGTTTAGGTTACACATCTTTCAGAGCTTTCCCATCAACTGAGAGAGCGAGACTACAGCCCTGAATAGGTCAGTGTTAAGAAACTACACATAATGTCTTCACTCTGGCAACAAAAACATACAAATATAAGGGGTATGTAGAGAAGGAGTGACTACTACAGCTGTGATCATTTGACCATCTACTGTTATTGTACGTTCACTTGCACAGCAGTACTACATTCATCATTTGATAACAGATGCAGTAGCCATAGCTATATGGATAGCTTATACTAACTAGGAGGAGGAAGAGAATGGTCCAGGTGACCCTGGAGAATGGTCCTAGTAAAGCCTGGTCTAGACCTGGAGAAATAATCTAGTTTGTAGTGCATTGTAAAGGTATGTATAGTGGACCAAGTTGCTGCTTCCAGAATCCAACCCTTTCCAAAAAGCCACAGATTAGGTCAAGGCCCTGATAGAGTGAAATTTGACCCTGCCTGAAATTGCTTTATTGTGGTGGGTATAACAAAAAATAAAAGCACAAGACAACCATTTCCAGATGGTCTGTTTTAACATGGGGCATCCATTTTTCTTCCCTTCATAAGAAACTAATAATGGTTCGATTTCTGAAGGTTTTATTTCTGTAAGGATGATATCTGAGTTGTCTGTGGGTATTCAGAGTATGAAGAATCCTTTCTCGCTCATTTGTAGGTTCTGGAATGAAGATAGGGAAACTGGCAACATGGCTCAAAGTAAACTTGAATACCACTTTAGGCATAAAGGAAGGATTAGTTCTTAATAAATAATATATTTGCGGAAAAGATATATAGCTAGGTGCCTGCCTCTTATGTTAATCTGACCATATATCTCATTTCCTCTCTACTTTCACTGGCTTGTGTGAGTAATCACAAAATCATGATTTTTGAAATCCCTCCCCTTCAACTATTTAAATTTATTGGCCATCCTACTATATTCCATAGTACCAGAATACAAAAGTGACCACCCCTTTCAATCCATCCTGCTGTTTAAAAATAGTAACTTTCCACTAAACCTTAACTTTTTAAAAAGGTAAAACTTAAGTTACCTACTTTCACATCTAACTTCTCTAGTGCACACTGCAGTGTGCATTTTTTTTCATTTTACCTTTAAGCATCCCTATGACTAGCACTTGCTCTAATACCTGCTGGAAAGCATTAGGAAGCCTTAAACTGATACAAGCACTCAACACTCCTTGTTAATAAGGAGAAATTAATAGTAGGCACTAAACAACCTACAATTGCAAAGTACCTTGCTAAGGTAAGGGAAAACAGCTCCTGTACTTTACAAAAAAAAAAAAAAAAGGCACCAAACCAGGCATGTCTAAGGGTCAGCTTTCGGTGATTTCTCCTGTCCACCTGGTGAATCTGGGCATACTGGGGCAATGCAGCAATTGCCTCATGTACACAGACAACCCTCTCCTCCTACCACCCAACACTACAACCTGTGAGAGATGCACTTACATAGCCAAAATGGAAGCAAAGCTCTCTCCACCCAAGATTGTTCTAGACAGTCAAGAGGAGAAGGGTAACACCCACACTACACCTCAAGCAACACATAGCTCTTCTAAACCCATACCACCAACACCCACATATAGCAACACTAAATCCACATATGCAGGGGTCCTTAACTGTAACCTGCCCAAGCAACAAGGACCTCTGAAGCTGAAACGCAAACAAACACCAATCTCAACCAAAGGGTCACATAGTTCACAACACCAGTGTGCCACCCAGCAACAGCTCCTAAGGCAAGACAACATACCTAACACTTTAGTCATAGGTGAATCTATAGTCCGGCACACTGATGTTGCACTCACCAGGTTGAACAAGGAGAAAATTACAGTCAGCTGCCTGTCGGGTGCCAGGATCCGCCACATAATGCATGCACTCAAGTTACTCCACAACAAGTATAAATATGACTCTGTCATTGTCCATGTTGGAGTGAATGACTTGAGATGTACTTCCCTGGACTACATGAAAAGAGACATGGAAGAGCTCTCAGATCATGTGGCCCAGGCAGGTATGACTCTAGCTCTGAGTAGCATCCTGCCTTTGCCCAGAATGATACCACAATATAAGGACTAAATTATTGACTTCAACAATTGGCTAAGCTTCTGGTGTCATTCAAAGGGGATCCAGTATCTGTCTGCCTGGGACAACATGATCGACAGACCACGATGCTTTGCCAGAGATGGTCTGCACCTGTCGCCCCTGGGATTCAGGTTACTGGCTAAGGCACTTGCCACCCCTATAGTGCCTTTTTTTAGGCAAAGTTCAAAGGACAAAACCATCACCGTAACAGGTTAAGCCCTGTTTAGTGGACATCTTTTCACTAAAATTAACAACATAGCCACTTTTAGGTACCTGCACTTATTAATTTTCATGACACTTTTGCGCGTGAACAGGACTGTAATATGACCCTGTTAGGACAAAGCTGTAATGAACAAAACTGTGGAGTTTAAGAAGAGCTATGCTTCTAATCATCAGGGATGGTTTATACATACTGGCAGAACAACTGATACTATAACTCTCAACGTCTTTGCGTATTTCAGCTTGAACTTGATGTAGCAATCTCATCTCAACTCAACCCCAGATCTAACAGAGGGGCAGTGACCAGGCAGTGTTGTTTTTGGGAGTGATGTAGGGAGTAAGGATGTATTATGCAGGATCTGTGTTGTATCAGGAAAATTTTTTTAATTACTTGGAGCTTTCTATTTTTTGTCAGCTTTGAGTTTAAGTCTTGGGTACAGCTTATGTCTTTATGTGAAAAAAAAAAGAACTGAAATTTTTTTTTCTTACCTCACAATTTTTTTTAGGCTACTTTTGGATTAAAAGGTTGGGAAATGAATGGAGTTATTACTTGGTGGAGAAGAAAGTATATCGAAAAAGAAGAGAAGAAAAACGAAAAGAACACAGCAAAATTGAATTTCTTTCCTTAATCATCATTTTTCTATTTCTCATCATCATTTAAAAAGAAAAAAAAAAAATTAAAAAAAAAAAAAAATAAACTTAAAAAATCACTTGAAAATATATTGAAGGGCTATGAAAAAAAGAAAAAAAATAGAAAAAAAAGAAAATGTGAAGAAAAAGTAATGTGCATAAGTGCATGGGAAAAGAGGGGGAAAGAGAGGTGGTGTGTGTGGTTGGTTTTTTTTTTTTTTTTTTTGGCTGGGGCTGAAAACAGTAACAGGTTCCATTGGGGTTCCATTGCATATTAGCACCCCCTGCACATACATAGAGTATTGTTGTTACACCTAAACTGGCAGTAACTGTAAATGTCCCTTGTGAGATGGGCCAACACAGTGTGGCCAACACAGTGTGGTATGTATGCCTGTAGTAAGCAAATGCTAAAGCTAAAGAGTTTGTGTGTAAACTAAAGCCTGCAGCTTGAAAAAAAAAAAAAATGGAAGTAGTGGCAAGTAGGGTGGTGGTTACTTAGACTGAAAAGCCAGGGGCCCCCCAACTTGACATTTGCTGGGGCCCCAAAATGCAACAGGTACAAGCATGCAAAATCTGAAGGTAATGCTACTCAATGCTAGAAGTCTAAACCTCAAAATGCACTCTCTCGAGGCACTCCTAAAAATGGAGAACATCGATATCTGTGCAGTAACTGAGATCTAGTTTAAGGCTCTAGAGAGCACCCCTGCAATACCAGGCTACAACTCTTACCACACTTTTTGGCCACCAAACCAGGACCAAAACATTAAAGGTGGAGGAGTGTCAATATTTACCAAGGATATTCACACCACCAGGCTAGTTGCCCAACACAATGCGTCTGAAATTCTCCAGGTGCAACTAACACTAGGTAAGACTGCAATCCAAACTGTAGCTTGCTACAGAACCCCCACCATACCCCAAGATTCTCACTACACCATTCTAAACATACTGGAAAATATCAAGATAGAACCAAACACCCTAATACTGGGTGATTTTAACTCCCTGCCATTAACTGGGAAAACTACTCATGTACCAACACCTTTGCCCAACTGTTCTTGGAATTCATAAATTCCAACGCCCTGGATCAACTAATCCATAGTCCCACCAGGGCCTCCAATATCCTAGACCTGGTCTTTACCAACATGGGAAATCGATGATCCACACCTATGGTCACCCCCTCGTTAGTCAGGTCTGACCATAAGCTAATCACCCTTAACATCCACATCCCACACCCACCCCCCAGTAAGGAAACCTCCATAAAAAACTTCTCCAAAGCCAACTTCATGCTACTCAAGTCAGAAGTGACAAACTTCATGACACCCATGCAGATGGGAACTGAAAGTTCAACTGCTGAATCCTACACTAAGGCACTGTACGAGCACATCCACTCATGCATGAATCGTGCCATCCCAAATAGAACCAAGATGCTCTCATCCAAAAAAGGAAGCCAATCTGGTGGTCCACTGCCATAAACAAACTTTACACAAAAGGAAGAAACTGTTGCAGAAAAGAGGACAATCCCAGGATGCAACAAACTCCCTTACCAGCCTCAGTAAGAAACTGAGATCCCTCATAAAATCCTCCAAAGCTAGTTACGAAAATAAAATTGCCAAAGATTCCAAAGACAACCACAAGGCATTCTATAACTATGTCAAGAATCTAAATGGCAATGCTCAAATCTGCTCTGAGCTAAAACAGAATGGCATTAAATATACTGATCCCAAGGATATTGCCAATATCCTGGAAGATTGATTCAGTGCCAGCTTCACTCCCCTCTCACCCCCTAAATGGCCCATCTCAATACCGGAAGACTGCCAAATTCCGGTAATAATGGCCACACAGGTAAAAAACACATTCTCCAAAGCTAAGAATACAGCATCCATGGAACCAGATTACATCCCGGGCTGTGTACTACATGAACTACAATATGAACTGGCACCTCACCTAAGTGTCATGTTTAATCATAGCCTCATCCCAGGTTTCGTGCCCACTGAGTGGCGCAGAGCTACAGTTATCCCACTCCACAAAGGGGGATCCACCTTGGATCCCAGAAACTGCCATCCCATCAGTCTGACAAGCCTTATCTGCAAGGCCATGGAGCGTATTATTATGGAACTTATAAACAAAGACATTGGCAACCTTCAAACACTGGACCCCACCCAGTTTGGGTTCGTGAAGGGCCAATCTTGTCTCCTGAACCTGATTGACTTCTTTGAATCAGTCTCCAGTGCCATGGACAAGGGTAAGGTGGTCCACACAGCCTATATAGACCTTGCCAAGGCCTTTGACACCATCCCCCACTCTGGAATCATAGACTTCTCTGAAGTACAGGCCAACACTAAAGGACTCTGGCTAACAAAGTTCGCAGATGACTGCAAACTGGGAGCCATTATTGAATCCCCAAATGATGTGGATACTCTACAAAAGGGCCTTACAGAAACAGATGCTTGGTGCCAGAGCCATGGGCTCAAGCTCAATGCTAAGAAATGTATAGTTATCCCCTTTGGGAAAAAACATGTACCCGTGAATTACCATATAGGTGGCAGTACACTAAACACCAAAAGTGTGATAAGAGACTTAGGGACACAGGTGGACAGTGGTCTCACATTCGATAACCACATCGCCACAACAGTCAGGAAATCATTCTATGTGGCACACCTCATCACTAAGGGCTTTTCATCCAGAAAAAAGGAGGTCATTGTCCCACTGTACTCATCCCTCATTAGACCCATTATAGAATACAACGCCCCGTTTGGTATGTACCTCTCAAGACATCTGCAACAACTGGAAAGGCCGCAGAAATACCTCACTAAAAGAATCACAGGCCTAAAGCAGATGCCCTATGCTGATCGCCTTAAAAAAACTCCAGCTATACTCTGTCACATATCGTCTACTCAGAGGCAATCTCTGTTTAACATACAGGCGATCTCTGCTTAACATACAAGGCCATGTCAAACCCAGAGCTGTTGGACATGCTACACTTAAAGAAATCCCAATCCCTCAGAGCCACACGCTCCAGGGATCTAAACCTTGTCATCACAATAAACAAAACATGCTGGAGGGATAGGTTCCTGACCCAGAGACTCCCCAGACTCTGGAATAGATTGCCCATACATGTCAAGCAGAGTGCCTCTTTGGCCCTCTTCAAAAGGAACTTTGACGATTGGATGGGAGAAAGGAAATTCACCCTGGGGATCACATCAGTCACCCTGCTAGACAGGAGTTCAAGGAAGTAAATAGTGTGGGAAGAAATATCCAGGGAATTGTTATGGCTAGGCTTGTATAGGCCTTAGGGCTGATTGCCTAGTACCAACCTATGAACCTATGGACCTATGAAAATGAGAGCAGGTTGACCCACCTTAAGAGCTTGCAAGTCAGATATTTTTCATACAGAAGATAGCAATCAGGTCTGGGAGATAGGTCTGGCACAACAGTTAAGGTCTTCACCTCATAGACACAAAGTACAGAGTTTGATTCTGACCTTAGGTTATTGGCTAGGATTAAAATGGCCCTTCAGGGCAGTTAGTTTAGAACTCACTTATGAACCAATAAAATATTTTCCATGTTAAGAGCCTCAAATCAGCCTGATGATCTGGTTCAAACTTTTCTAAAACAAAAGTTAAGATCTCAAGAAGGAGCACCCATTTTATAGGATGTTTTGTATATGACATCTCCATAAAAAAAGATTTTAACATGGAAATGCATTGAAAGAGAAAGATCCATGGGCAGACATGCTGGATAAATGAATCTTGACAGTGGAGTAAGAAAAGACAGACGATAAAACTCACACAAATATTACAGAACCAGAAAAAATAAGTGACTTAGAAGAACTAGAAAATATTTTTCTTTTATTAATATGTTGTGTCCTAGTAGCAGGTTTTCTTACCTCCTTTAATATCTGCTGCTACACATTCTCAGAAAATAAAGGCCAAAATGTATTAAAACTGTATCATACAGGCAGGCAGGGAAACAGCTGCAGTTCTTTTAAGATGGAGTGTATCTAACATCCCCTGTCCTGTGTGAAGTAGGTCCACTCTGTGAGGAAGCCTGTGGTAATTGCCCTTGGCCATTTCCAAAAGAAGTGAGAGCCACTGTTGCTTGGGACAGAAGTCTACAACAAGGTTTCTTTGGAGAGTCTTTCTGAATCTTCAAAATGACCATGGATATCAGTTGAAAGGGTGTGAAAGGATACAGGAACATTCATGCCCAAACATAATGCATCTGTTTTCCAAGCTTTATAGCATGAAGTCCTGGAAAATAATTTTGACAGCTGACTATTAGGAATGAAGGCAAATAGACCTATCTTATGTATTTCCCACAGCTGGATCAATTCCTGGAAGACCATCGGATTCAGTTTCCATTTGTGATGGTCTGTCCTGGACCTGTTCAGCTCCTCTGCTATACAATTTCACTCTGATTGAATGTAAGATGCAAGTAGAGGGAGACTGTGCTGGAAAGCTATATCCTAGGCTATCATGGCTAGCCTGCACAGAGGGTAAGAGCTGTCTCCCCCATTTGTTTATGTACCACAATGCAGTGTTGTCTGTAATCAGTGGTAATGTTCCTGTGACCCATATATGATTGAGAGAGTTGAGAGCATATATTACTGTGACATCTCATCTATTTTATGTTTACGTGTTTTAGTCTGTCTTTTTTGTTCCAAAGACCCTGCACCTTTATTCCCATAGACACTGCTCCACAAGCAATGTCTGAGGTGTCTGTAGTTGCAGACTGCAGTGGAGCTGGAAGGGAAAATGGGAGGCCTGGATTTAGATGAAACTGGTCTCTGTACTGCAGAAGTCTCCTTTTCACAAATCTCAGGAATCTGGAATGTGAGTGTTAATGCTGGACCATACTGATTTTAATTACCACTGAATTCTTCTCATGAAGAATCTTGCTAGAGGAGTCATGAGGATCATAGATGCCATGAGACATAGTATACTGCGAAATATTCTTGCCAAGGCTTTTGCTTAAGTTGAAAATCTTAGGAATAGATCAAGATATAGATCTACTTTTTTCTACAGAAGAAAAAAGCTGAACTGAGGTATCTAGGAGACATGTCAGGAAAACAGTCCTGTGTAAAGGGGTTAAACAAGACTTTTGGATGTTCTCCTGGAACCCCAGTCTCTGCAGGAGCTCTCTCACCCTGTGAGAAATTCATAACACTTTGAAAAAGACTCTGCAAAGTTATACAAACCACCAAATATTTAAAAAATGTGAATACCTTACAGTTTGCAGAAGGTGATCACTGGAGCTAGATACTTTCTAACTACCCTTGAATCATTAGATAACCCAACGTGTAATGCAGAAAACTGAATGTGTAATCCAGATGCGGATAACCTTAAAGAAACATCTGAAATCTGGAGCTATAGGAATGTGATATAAGCATCTTTTAAATCTAATATAATCATAAAACTTGTATGGGGAATGACAGGTAGCAGGTTGTGAAGAGAAAACATTCTGAACTTGGGAACTTTCATAAACTGGTTTAAAAAAAGAAAGCTCAATTAGACTTCTTTCTTTGGTTCTGGTATCGGTGATAAATTACTTTCAGAACCCATCTGTCTGACACTATCTTTTGCCAGAGAGAAATGGAGAATCAGATTTTTGGTAAGGATTAAAAGCTTGCCAGGCTGGGAAAGGTGAGGAGGGGGAGTTTTTGAAGATAGTCATTTAGAATTGTTAGACTATCCTTTATTCTGGCTCCTACTTTCTTCTTGGCACCTTCCTGACCCTGACATTACTTTTTAAAGTCTATTTAAAAGCTTACTGCATTTGATTATTTTGCAAAAGTTTTTTTTTCTAAAACAAAGTTAAAATTCCCAAGGAGGAGCCATCTGTTTTGTAGGAGTCATGGTATACAACATTCCTTGCAAAAACATTTCAACATAGGAATGTACTAAGCATGGAAAACAGCTGTAGTGGTAGAAATTTGTGAAATTCTCTGAATCAGCTTGCCTCTCTCATCATACTTTTTAAGGTCCAAAGACTTCCTCTTTAAAGGAGACTTTATCTTTAGGAAAGTTTTAAGTACACAGTCAGTCACGCCTCCTCATAACAGTTACACTAACAGCAGCCCTAGATGTGTAATTTTCTGAATCATAAGCGCATTTCAAAACGTAGGTAGAGATAAATAAGCAATAGGATTACACAGATATGTTTTTCCACAATTGAGGGAAATATGCCATAATGTCCCTCATATTCTCAAAGGAGACAAGCATAAACTGTAACATACAAGTTTGACAATTAAAAATTCTAAAGATAAGTACTACAGAAGAATACACCCTCCCAAATCTATCAGAAAGGAGAGGTGGGGTTGTGGCCAAGATGGTGACCAGATAGCAGCACAAGGTTTTCGCTCTGTTTCCTTTTATTTTTTATGATAGGATTTCATTATATACATTCAACAAAAACTTACTTTCTTACACAATCCGAGTCTCCTAAAACTAACTCAGATAATATTTTCAAAGAAAAACTGAGTTATAAAGACTTCTTTTTAGCGTTTTCTTGTCAGTAGTATTATTGACTGTTAAAACAAAATGAGTCACTCAAAAATAAACTTTCAGGAAAACTCAGTAAAAAATAATTACAAGTATTTAGGAACTTTCTACTAAACTAGATAAACTTGAGACCAAGATGGACTACATAAAAGAAGATTGCAGAAAACAAATGGCTATGTTAAATGAAGTCTTAAAACAAGAATCTGAGCAGATCTCTTCAATAGACAAAGCAGTGACTCAGATGGGAGAATGGCAGAAAATGAAAACCATACAGAATTCATTGGGTCTATATTATGAGATTGAAAAGACTGGGGAGCAAACGGCTTAAACATCAAAATGCCGTACCTGGAAGTCACTGTTGTGGTGGGCTGTGCCCCCCACGCCCCCCCGCTAATTATATATACCAATTCTGAGATCACGCTACAGTGAGGAAAGGGCAAATTTTCCAATCTTCACTGTACTGCAATCTCACAAAAAACACATCGATGAATGACATTTCCGATGTTAAAGCTGTTTGCTCTTCAGCCTGTTCAATTTCCTAACAGAAACCCAATTCATTTTAAAACAAAATACTTTGTTGCTGGAGAAATTAGAAGATCTTGAGAATAGATCTAGAAGAAACAACACCAGAATATATGGAATTCCAGAGAAAGAAGAAGGGGACAGTATTTTACAATTTTTAAATAATTGGTTGCCAAAAGCTCTTAACCTGCCAGAGGCTTTCTCTTTTGCTATTGCAAGAGTTCAGAGGTCCCTTTCAACTTATTCAATAAAAAAAAATGTTCCCAGATCTATAATTGTTACGTTCCTTTCTAGCCAAGATAAAGATTTAGTACTGAAATCAACCTGGGCTAGTCCTCCAGTAAAAATAAAAGACATTATCCTCAGATTTGATAATGACTACACTTCTTCAGTTATGACTAAAAGAAAAGCAGGTGTTCCATGTATAGAGTATGAAGAAACTGGATATTAAAACTCAATTGATCTTCCTGCCAAAATTAGAATTTCTTTAATAGACGGACAAAAAACCTTTAACACAACAGAAGAAGCCATAGAATTTGAGCAAAAAAAAAAAAAAGAAATTATTAGATAAATCCGATGACATTGACTGCTCACTTATTAGTTTAAAGAGGCAAGCAACAAGAAATGGTTGCACTCTTAAAGAACACAAAAAAAGAAAGAAAAGTAATGGAACTCTTAATCATCTCACATAAATACTGTTATCCGTTTTAAAATTACATCTTCAAAACCAAGAATAAGGTAAATGTTTCTTTTTCTTCTCTCATCAGTGTATTTGCTGTTTGGTTTATTATTAGGTAAAACATATTGCTTTATAATATTTTATCACTCTACAGTTTAAATATAAGTTATAAGTAGAAGGTGGTGTATTGAAGGTATCATTGCCGTCGCTTATTTTCATTGATGCATTTGCCATCCTTCCAAAGAGGGGAAGGGGTAACAGTGGAGTTGCTGGTATATACAGAAAGGATAAGGACAAAAATAGCAGCCCTGTTTTATTGAACAAATCAACTGTTACATTATACTATTCTTGAGATGTATTATATAGCTGCATATCTATACTATTTGTTCATTTGATACTTGCAGACATTTAATGACATTTCTTGTTTTTGCAGTAACTTTGGGAGGGGTATGGAGAACCTTTATTTGGTCTGGAGACCATATCGGAGGCTTACTGATGAGTTGTTTAACTGAAATTCATTCCGTTGGTCTTTTAAATCTATCTAACAGTTTTTGTTATCATTCGCGATTGGCAGCAAGATTGAAAGCCTTTTCTAAAACACTTGAGTCTTCCAGTTTTCCCTTTTCCCACTTAAGAAAAAAAAGACATCTCAAAAGAATGTTGTTTCTACAGCGCAAGCCTACCTGAAGGCAAAAAAGAGGAAGCATCTTGAACTTTGACTTGGTGCTGAATAGGAAATAAAACCAAGGGAACACTTAAACATCCAATAAGCAGAGAAAATTTGCAAACTAAGACCACTAACTGCTACCTTTATGCATCAGAACTACTACTTAAAATCAAAACAGCTTATTTCTACAGTTTCAAAGTATTAAAAAGGAAGATCAAGACTCTAACATTAAAAAATGGTACTTTAATTTCACTATTATTACATAGATGTCATTCAGGTATATAGTTGATGTTCTCTTCAAGTATGACAGATTATAACATCACATTTTATTCACATTACAAATAGTAGAAATGTGACATTAAAATTATGCCTGTACCAATATTATGAGTTTGGAAAATATGCTCAGTCACTAAAGAAATATTATTCTGACATGTAACAAATATTCTCTGCTGATGTGACATCTCATAATATATTGTCTTGTCTACACTGCAACCAGTGGAAATGAGATAATGGTATTAAACATATGAAAATATCCTGAATGTACTGTTTATGCTCTTCAAATAAAGAAAGAACATCTTATTAACTATATATGCATTTATTTCCCGTGATTAGATACTGTCCTTACAGTTGCACTCTATAAGGAAAAATATTTAGGTTCAGGGTAAAATTATTATAATTAGATGCTTTTTATATAATTAAACCGTGCCCAAAATAAAAGCATTTATACATTTCTATTTAGAAAATACATAATAATAACTGTTATTATTTATTCTAGTTAATTTTATTAATGTGAAGTGTGGGGAGATGGGGAAAAAAATCTGTGAAATTTCATTTTTTTATGAAAACTATATGTCAGCTTGGAATTTTTTATTATTATTGAGTTAGACTCCATTTATTTATTACACTATAGTACAAGACAGGCTTTTATATGAGTGTGCTTAAATCTATAACTTTTGAATATTACATTATATTTGGAAAGCAGTAGCATATGATTAGCCTTTTTTGGTGGTGATATGGATCGGTTAGTGAGTGGTTAGAATGATTTTATCTTTAAACCAGGAGTTTTTCATTCAATGATTGATGGCCTAAATGTTTTTAATTTTAATTGTTTACTATTAACTTTACCCTATTTGTCCACAGCAATATTTCTATTTATCTGGTATTTATTTTTTTTATACTAAGCTATCGTCTTCTAGTTTAGTGATGTTTTTTTTTCTCTTACATGTCTGTATATAATTGTCTTTCATTACATATTAATGGTACTAATAGCCCTTTGAAAAGAAGCAGTTTAAACAAATACCTGAATTTACACAAAGCCCACAAATGTTTTTTTACAGGAAACACATTTACTGAATGAAGATGTACGTAGATAGAATATTGTTGAAAAATTACTCAGTATTAGTGGGTCTGTATCTTAAATCAAAATGGGGAGGCACTTTGATTCTTTGGAAAAATTTGTTACCTAAGCCTAAAATCATAAACTTATATTCTGATAAAAATGGAATGCTGACATTAGTAGTAGTAGAGATCAGTAAACAATTTTATACATTTATGAATGCATATTGGATACCTGGAATTGAGGTGAAAATTGTTAAGAAAATATTAGACATTACTACTTTGCATACAAAAGGTAAATTATTGATTGCAGGAGACTTTAACTGTATATTGTCTAGTGAAGGCACTACAAATGGATGAGAACCAAAGCTAACATCAGCAGCTAAACTTTTTAAAAATGGTGTTACTGATTCAAGCATGCATTATATATATGATTTAAAATCTGCAAAATCCCTTAATTATACACACTATTCATTTAGATATGGCACCCAAACAAATATTGATAAAGTTTTCATTTCAAGTGATCTATATGCCAAAACTGATGAGTTATTAATTATGTCTTGCCCTTTATCTGACCAGAATGCTATAACATTAAGTATTACTTTAAAGCCCAACAACTTAATTTATTACCAAAGAATTCCTGCTTGTATAGTAAAGTTAAGAGACTTTAAGGATTGGTTCTTGAAAAAAATAAATTAATTTATTGACATAAATGATAATGGCGAAGTGTTTGAAATTATTTTGTGGGATGCACTAAAAGAGTATGTATATGGAAGAATTAAAAATTGGTATTTATGCAAAAGAAAGGAATGGGATAAAGAATTAAAGACCGTGCAATCTAACACAGATAAAATTAAATATGAAACTCAATGATAAGACTGCAAACTGAATTAAAAGCCCATAAATTAGAAATATTTAGATAAATTCATCATATAATCTCAATACAATTAGAGAAATTGAAATTGCATTCATAGTTAATATATCCTAAAAGTTTGCATAAATTAGCTATCAGATCTAAGAAAAAAATAAACACAAACCATATTAAACATTTAAAATTTAAACAAGGGGGGGCAGAGTTAAAGAAGTAATATATCTGAAAGATATATTAGAATGTTTTAGACGTCATTATGATTGAACAAAAATAAAATAACATCTGAGAATAATAGTATTACAGATAACTTTCTGAATACAATATCAGTTAACTAAAGAACAAAAACTAATATTGATAAGTCTTTCTGATTTAAAGAATTACAAGATCAAATAAATAATATTAAAACAAATAAAGCAGCAGGTCTTGATGGTTTAATTCTAGAACTGTGTAAATTAATGCCTTATAATATTTTACGTATATTACTAAAGGTATTTGAAAATGTTAAAACATTAGCTATCCCTCTTATACTCATTACTCCCATTCTTAAGAAAGATAAAGATTGCAAACTCTACTCTTCTTACAGAGATATATCATTACTTAATGTTGATTATAAAATATTTATGTCTATTCTAGCTAAAAGATTAAATCAAATTATGCCAAAATTAATAAATGAGGACCAGACTAAGTTTATTTTAAACAGATTAGTTCAGGATAATATTATTAGACTTAACTCTCTAATTGATATAGCTAATAAAAACAAAAAATAATTGTCGATAATAAGCCTAGATTTAACTAGAGCTTTTGATTCTATTAGCTGGCCCTATTTATTTAAAGTACTTAAAGAATATCATTTTTCTGAAACATTTATAAATCTTATCATAAACCTTTATAATAATTATTTTTCATTTGTGAAAATTGATTCTTTTCTATCTAGCTTGTTTAAAATTTTAATGGGCACTAAGCAGGGATGTCTCTTGTCCAGAGGTGCCAGAAGCTGTTGAAGACTAGGGGGGCAGAGGGTGTGAGGGACACTTAGTGATCTAAAAAGGGCAATGTTTTAAAACTATTTACTACCACAATATAGAGTCACTTGGAGGACATTTTAAGCTTAGCCAGTTTCTCTTTTAGTGCTTGAATTAACATTTCCTGATTAGTCTTACCTATCTCATGGCTGATGTCAAAGGAAAAATATACTTTAAAAATGATCAATACATGGTAGGTTCAGGTTAAGGCACTTTAATGTTGCAGCAAGGAGACAAAAACGTGCTAATACAGAGTTTGTCTAACTAGAATCAGGAAATGCAGGCATTTTTATACATGTTCTAATAAGACATTGCCTACCAAGCTGACGTAGTAAATCACAAGTTTTAACATCATTATTTCGTAGTGCTTGTTTACATGATTTTCTGCTTGTACTATCAATTTTTGTGAGAAACTTCCTAAGAAAAACAACGTGGCCTTGGCTACCACCGGTTAGATATATGCAATGTTACCATTCAAGGTACTATGGCTAATTTGAGCACAAAGCAAGTATAGATTGCAGTTAATTTCTCCAACAGTCCTTTGTCTATGTTATCTCTATCTTCTGCAGCTGTACGTGTTCTCATACTTCGAACAGAGCTGATTGTTTAAAATCATTACATTACAGAATATAGCATTGTTCATTCTTTACTTCCTGACCTAGCAGATAATCACATGCTTCTCAAGTACATTTCCAAAAGGCATAAACATGAATATTGCTGTGCTAGCAATTACTAGGTCAGAGGGCATTTTGCAAGTTTCAGAAAGCACACTGCAGTTTCAAAAGCATCTTTTAGTCTCATATGAAACTCAGCTGTATATAAAATAGTGCATATAAAATAGAATGAAAAACGTGTTAACTTATTTAGTTTCTAATTAGCATTAAGCACACACATTAATACATATTTTTCTGACATTTCCCCCCTGTTAATACTTTTTAATTCTATTTTCAAAAGAATAAACAGTTTGCTTCTTCTCCTAACCTCTTCCATTCAGGATTTGCAGTTAAGAGAGTCATTCAGTTTAAACTTATGAAAGTGTTTCACATTTCAACAATTCTTCAATTTCAGTACTTTGATACAAAGTCTCAGAAACTGATATATCTATAAACTCTTTGAGTAACTTTTTCATGCAGGGAATACCACAACAAATGCATGCTCCTAATAGGAGTAATCCCACACAAATGGCAATCAGGATGTTCATTAGGATGGAACCCCACCCCTCAAACAAATTCTGGAAAAAGTCCGTCAGAGGGTTTGGGCCTGGTTTGGTCATGGTCGACACTTGCTGGATCACCTCAAGATGGTCGTTTATTTCATGCTGGTTGTCAGGAATGTACAAACAGCACTCTTCTTTGATTAAAGTGCACGTACCACCTCACGCCGCTAGGGTGAATTTGAGAGCCATGCGGTTCTGAAGCACCACAGTTCTCATAGCATTCAGTTCATCAGTCACTAATTCGTGAGCAGAAAAAGTTGCATTGCTCATAACTTCGAGAAGTTTAGACAGTTTTCTCAGCTCCCAAATCGATTTCACTGCGCCATATGCAGGGGCTATGCCTGCCCATGATATAATGGTGTCACTCAAGTCCATGTGTGTCAGTTTATCTTTGTTTTTTACGGAGTTATGGTTTCTCCATCCTGCTTCGATTCATCCTACTGGATTCTCGGGTCTCTTAATCGGACTTCTAGGTTTACTGCTGACCTCTCCGATGTTTTGAATTTTTCCCTGAGGCAAAGCTGCAGTGTGTCATATGGCCGGAACCAGGTAACCCAAAAAACAACTGCCAGACCAATTCTCAGGTAGCCATTTATATGCTTTTTTCCCACAAACAAAATAACAATTTCTACTTTAGTATTGATATAAGCTTGCCCTGCATGAAACATTTTATTATCAATAATAGAAAGCTGTTTTAAAAGAACAGGATTATGTTGTATCTCATCAACACTCTTATGCATTTTAGCAAAATATGCATCATAGTTTGTATCATAAATAGTTTTAGTCTTTCTAGGTTTAATATAACATTTATAAGAAACAGCCACATTGCAATTGCTCCAACCCACCTGAATAGTGTCATTCTTGTAAAAACATACAATCCCTTTTTGTGTAACAGGTAGGTACAATGCTATTTTGTCTTGTGATTTCGCAGGTGAAGTATCAAAAATCAAGTTTTCCAGGTCTCATTGACCTCCAGTGGGACAGCAGTCATTAATAATCCCCCATATGCTGTCGGTATAGCTGTGCAAATCCAGCAGTTCGAAACATTGAAAGTCTCAGCATACACATATTTAATTGCTTGGTAAGTGTTAAAGTTTGGATGCCAGTCCATGAGTAATGCATCATGTTTGATCAGTTCAACTTTTGTGGCTGGGAAAAGGAAAGGCCACAACAAAAAGATCAATGTTATCAGTATAGCCATCAGAATAATCATGCAAGTTTTCTGTGGTTATTCTGCATCTCTGTTTACTCTATACCTGGTCATTTTGTTCTCGTTGTACAACAGTAACAAGGATTTTGTCCAGTTCAAAGTTCTTAACCAGTTTACAATGTGTCAAATGAATCCAGGACGCTCGCTCTGCGATCTTGACTGCAGTGGGTGTCGACAGTAGTACCTGGTACGGCCCTTCCCACTTCGGAGAACTCCAGTTCTTTTTCTTCACGACCTTCACCTAGACCCATGCGCCTGGGGCTACTGCTGCTTCCGATGGTCTGGTTTGCTCTTTATCTGAAACAGAATTTAACTGCAAAAGTTTGTTATTCAAAAATCGCCTCATATACCCTTCAAGTGAATTGTCAGCCTCCTGCTCTGCAGACATGAGAGGTTTCCATTGAGGTGTGTAATATGCCCTCCCAAACAAAATTTCAAAAGGAGTTAACCCTTTTGCATTTGGAACAGTTCTCATGCTCAACAGTGCCAGAGGCAGACAGTGCACCCAGTTCTTTTGTGTCTCACTAATCAATTTCCTAAGCTTATTTTTCAAAACCCCATTATGCCTCTCTACTAATCCTGCAGATTGGGGGTGGTATGCGCAATGATTTTTCAGAGAAATCCCGAAATAACGGCTGAGTTGTTGTATAGTTTGATTTACAAAGTGTGTGCCATTGTGACTATAAATCTTTTCCGGTATGCCAAATCTAGGAATAATTTCTTTAACGAGGACTTTTGCAACTGTAGCTGCATCTGGATTTTTAGTTGGAAAAGCTTCCACCCATTTGGAAAATATATCTAAAGTGACAAGGCAGTACTTTTTATTTTTGCATTTGTTCAGCTCTATAAAATCCATACAAATAGTATGGAACGGATACGGTGGTGTAGGAAAACTCCCTTGCTTAGGTTTCAATGCCCCTTGTGCATGATGCTTGTTACAAACATGGCATGCTGGACAAAAATTTTTTGTGTAGTTTGTAAATCCATACGTCGTAAACACTCGATTCACTAACTGTACCGTCCCCCCTGTTGAGACATGGCACTGCCCATGGCTCAACAAACCTGCATATCTAAACAAGTTAGATGGCAAAATCTGTTTCTTCTCTTTGGAGATGTACAGTCCCTTCTCAAGGATTGCTTCTCGTTTTATCCACTTTTGTTTTTCTACATTTGTAGTAACATTTCTAAGTCTAAAATCTCAGATGGTTGTAATTCCTCACTCAAAAGAAATACTTCTGAAGCTGAAGCTGCTTGCTTTGCAACTGTATCAGCCCTCGCATTACCTTTTGAAATTCTATCCTGTTGCTTGGTATGAGCTACGCATTTGCAAATAGCTACTTTCTGAGGTAACTGAATAGAGTCTAACTAGACTAAAATAAATTGCGCATGGTTAATTGGTTTACCAATAGATGTTATCACTCTATTTTTCCACTGCTGCGCAAAAGCATGTACAGTAGAAAAAGCATACTGACTGTCAGTAAAAATGTTCACTCTCCTACCTTTTGCCAAGGTACATGCCCTTGTCAAAGTAATCAATTCTGCTGCTTGTGCAGATAAGTTGTGTGGTAAAGACTTTGCTTCTAAAATCTCAGTATCAGAAACTACTGCATACCCCACTAGATTCTGTCCTGTAGGACCCCTCCTGCATGAGCCGTCCACATAGTATGTCACCTCGGCATCATCCAAGGGAACATCTGTAAGATCTTTTCTAGGTAGTGTCTTTTGCTCAATCTCCTGCAGGCAGCAGTGTGGTTTGCCATCTGCAGGGGTTGGGAGCAAGGTTGACGGATTCAAAGTTGTGCATCGTTCAATTGTCATATGAGGTTGGCTCAACAGTATAGTCATACAGGAAAGATGTCTAGCAGGAGAAAGATATGCTACTTTTTCTTGCAGTAAAATAATCGCGACTGCATGAGGCACTCTCAATGTGAGAGGGTGGAACAACACTACTGAGGCTGAAGCCTGCACTGCCATTGCAGCTGTGACTACTGCTTGTACACAGTGGGGCAAGGATCGTGCCACTGGGTCTAGCTGTGATGAATAGTAGTTTGGAAAAATCATTTATGATAGTTTGGTAATCCTAAAACTAATGAAGAAGCTATCAGTTGTTTCAATTTGCAGAAAGCTGATTCTGCTTCTGGTGTCCACTGTAATAAATCTTGTGCTGCCATCGGCTTTTTGAATATCAAGTTGGTCAGTGAAGAAGATTCCAAGGCATAGTTTGGAATCCAACTCCAACAAAAGTTAGTAGTACCCATGAAGGACATAATTTCCTTCTTGGTAGTTGGTTTAGGTGCTTATAATATTGCTGTTTTTCTGTCTTCATCTAATATTCTGCCTTCTTTGGATATTACATATCCCAGGTATTTGACCTGTTTTTTCCAAAGTTGCAGTTTGTTTTTGTTTACCTTGTGTCCTTGAGTGGCTAAAATTGTAATAATGCTATGGTATCCTCTCTACATTCTTGATGGGTGGGGGCTGCCAGCAGAATGTCATCTACATAAAGTAAAATCTGACTGCCTTTCGGTGGGATAAATCCCGCCAGGTTACTTGCCATTTCTTGTGCGAATATTGTTGGGCTTTCACAATATCCCTGTGGTAGTCATGTATATGTATACCGTTTCCCCTGAAATGTAAATGCAAACCAATGTTGGCTGTCAGGGTGTATCGGTATTGAAAAAAATGCATTGCTAATATCTACCACAGAAAAATACTTTTGTTGAGGATTTAAATCATTCAGTAAAGTGTGTGGATCTGGCACCGTAGATGCCCTGGGTATAACTGCGTCATTTACAGTTTGTAAATCTTGGACCATACGCCATTCTCCGTTTGCTTTTCTAACAGGAAATAAGGGTGTATTACATGGTGAATCGGGAGATTCTATCAAGACTCCTTCCTTAAGTAAGGCTGCTATTATAGGTTTGATTCCTATTTCTGCATCCTTTCTCAAGGGATACTGTCTCTTTTGAGGTCTAAATGCTGATTTTGGCGTGATAGTAACTGGTCCTGCTGTACGAATAAGTCCTACATCTGATTTCCCTGTTGACCAGAGAGTCTCTGGTATGCCTCGTAAGGCTTTTTCCTCTTCCTCTAGTAAGAGTGCTACTCAGCTATCCTCACTTGCCTGTGAGTGTACAGCTGGGTGTGTCTGCGTTATCCAATTTAATTTCTGCTTTTGTACTCCCTGTTCGGAAAGTTCTAACTCTGTCTGCTTTTCCCACCTTGTGACTTTTTCTCCTAGGTCTGCCCACTTCAAATTTCTACCTTTAGTTAAACTCACATGTGGTAATCGATTGGATTTGTATAGTGCTAGGAATTCCTGGGGCAATTAACAGCTCACTACACTGTTTCCTTCTGTGTCCCAGTACAAATTTTGTAATAGTAATCTGTTAGCATGGTTTCTAAACAGTTCTTGCTCATATTCTTTATCAGGTCCTGGTCTATTACAGTAATATAGAATGCAATGCAACAAATGCTGTTTATCAGTGTCAAGGGAGGGGGATTTACTGATGGCTACGTTCATCAGTTCTTCGGTTACTGCCCCTGGACCAGTCGTAACTAAGTCCTGGCTGTACCAATAAAATGTTTCACCCTCCAGTCGTACTACAAAAGTATCCATTTGTCGCTGTGCTTCCATACCCTGCATAGTTGGAACTACTGCTATGCCAGATATCTGCATTAGGTCTCTGCACAAGAGATTCACTGGGCATTTTGCAGAAACAACAATTTTGCTTTTCTGGGTCATCCCTGAAACTGGGTCAGTTATCGCTATGTTGTGGGAGAGTGGCTCCCAATACAGCTGTCCATTAGCTGCTTTTACTAATATGTAGTCAAGTGATTCTGAATTCTCTAGTAGTTTGAAAGGATGTATCAGGGTCCGTGAAGCCCCTGAGTCACACAGGAATTTAACTTCCCTCCCCTCTACCAGAAGTGTAACTTCCGGTTTTGTGTCTGCTAAATAGAGCTCTAGGCTCAATAATGCTAAGTCCAAAATTTCATTTTCTTCATTATCTGTGATTTCATGCACATTCTCTACCTCTTCTATCACGTCCTCTACCCCTTCTACTACATTTGCACTTGTCTTTTCTTGTTTATTCCTATCCAGTGATTCTTGACTACCATATAGTCAGTCCTCACCCTCCTTGTCTTCTGTGGTTACCTTTTTATTTTGCCTGCAATCCCTTGCTAAATGTCCCTTTTTCCCGCATTTAAAACATTCATCCCTTTTCTTTCTCTCTTCAAAGTCCTCTGATCATTTATCAGATTGTTTGTTTCCCTGGGTATTTTTCTTACCCTTCTTCCCAGTTTGTACTACAAAGACTTCTGATCCGTCTTCTACTGCAAATACTTGAGTTTTCTTTTTCTTTTTGCGATTAAAATGCCTTTCGGCATGACTTGCATATTCAAGTAATGACTGTAATCTACTTGTACGATTATCTACCATGTGCTTTGTAATAAAGCTGCTAATGGGTGCAATACTGCCTTTCAAAAATGCATTCTTTAGCTGCTGCTCATATGGGGAATCGTGTGTTTGGTCTTCAGGTACCTGCGTTTCACAATGGTTATTAAAACATTCTAATAATCTGGCATAATATCTATCAACAGTTTTACCTTCTTGTTGTATGCATTGATTAGTGCAAGTCCAATCAGCCCTAGGCTTCCATTTCTCAGAGATTTGGTCTGTCAGACCTTTCACTCTGTTGTCCACGTCTGCGTTACTATGTGGGAGTGGTCTAAGCTCTGTGTCACGGGGATTCCAGTTGCCACTGATCATGTGCCAATCTGGACTTACGATTTGTCTAACTACTTTCTCTACTTCCTCTCCATTCAAATGGTAACTTAACCTCATGCTCTGTAAGTCTTCCAAGAATTTTCTAAAATTAACTTTTGGATGGGGAATTCCCTCTGTGGCTTTCCAGATGTCTTCCGGTGTCCACGGTCTATACACTAGAAGAGTTGGGTCCTGTCCTGCCTGTCCTGCCCGTGGATTTGGTACTTCTATGAGTGGACATACCTCTTCTTCACTCATAGCTTGTGAATTTTTATTCATTTCATACAATTCAATATCCCCTCTTAAGTTGCGTACTCGAGACCTGGTCTCGATAGGATCTCTGACAAATGGTTTTGGTTTTGCAGGAACAGCTGGGTATAGCGGAGGTGGATCAGCTTGTCCACTCACTTCATATTCTGGTAAGGGAAGCGGAGGGGGTGGAGGGGCTGTTGCTATTACCAAGTTATTGTCTTCTTTATCTAAGAACATTGCTTTTGAATTTTTAGTCTTTTCTTCCCTGCGGTTTGCTTCCTCAAGCCACCTGTGTGCCTGAGGGACTCCTAATTGTCATTGCTTTTTTAGCTGACTTTTTGCATCTGTTTTAAGTTGTCTAACAAGTTTAATAAGTGAAGGTTTATCTAGATTACCATCAAATTTGTATTTATCAACCCATTTTGTATAATACCTAACATTATCAGCACGCTGTAATTGCATATATTTCGCATCTTCGGTTAAGGGCGGGTCTCGGGAACTTTTTGTGCACTGATTTCCCATGTTGCCTTAGCTAAGTTAGAAATTGTTACATAACCCTTTATATCACGTGGTACCACAATTTACACCTTTTCACAGTTTATCTAGAATAACTGCCTACCTATTCTGTTTCCCTGATCTATGACAAGACAGCAATCTTTTTTGTCCCTGATCTGCACATGCAAATCTCCTTGACAAAACAATAATACTGTAACAAGTCCCTGATCTAAAACAGAAAAAAGGTAAATTCCTCCTTACCTGACCCTCCATGTGTTGATCCCACCGGAACATTGACTCGTCCTCCAATCCCAGATCAGAAACAGTGGCTGGCCTCTTTCGAACGACAATTCAGTCGGAGGTCTTTCAAAGCTGAAGAGCCGATGTGGCCACTTCTCCGTATGGGTGCATGCCACCGGGCCCAATTCTGACCTGAGCCAGAGTGAGAGATATGTTTCTGGCTCGAAGGACCAAACTGTCAAAGGAAACATATACTTTAAAAATGATCAATACACGGTAGGTTCAGGTTAAGGCACTTTAATCTTGCAGCAAGGAGACAAAAACATGCTAATACAGAGTTTGTCTAACTAGAATCAGGAAATGCAGGCATTTTTATACATTTTCTAATAGGACATTGCCTACCAAGCTGATGTAGTAAATCACAAGTTTTAACATCATTATTTCGTAGTGCTTGTTTACATGATTTTCTGCTTGTACTATCAATTTTTGTGAGATACTTCCTAAGAAAAACAACGTGGCCTTGGCTACCACCGGTTAGATATATGCAATGTTACCATTCAAGTACTATGGCTAATTTGAGCACAAAGCAGTTATAGATTGCAGTTCATTTCTCCAACAGTCCTTTGTCTATGTTATCTCTATCTTCTGCAGCTGTGCGTGTTCTCATACTTCGAACAGAGCTGATTGTTTAAAATCATTACATTACAGAATATAGCATTGTTCATTCTTTACTTCCTGACCTAGCAGATAATCACCTGCTTCTTAAGTACATTTCCAAAAGGCATAAACATGAATATTGCTGTGCTAGCAATTACTAGGTCAGAGGGCATCTTGCAAGTTTCAGAAAGCACACTGCAGTTTCAAAAGCATCTTTTAGTCTCATATGAAACTCAACTGTATATAAAATAGTGCATATAAAATAGAATGAAAAACGTGCTAACTTATTTAGTTTCTAATTAGCATTAAGCACACACATTAATACATATTTTTCTGACAGCTGATAATTGTATATTAGCCCTAGAGAGAATAACTGTGGTCATACCATAGACAATTTGAGGGGATCTATGTAAGGGATGCAGCATTTAGGAACTGCCTCTATCCATTAGTGGCACGAGGGGCAATCCTGGAGTACATTTTCTATTACCCATCCTTAGATCCCAGTTGCATTTGAGTATGGGCAGGGATGAGCTTTGTTTTATTTGAATGGATAGTCTTTTCCAGAAGAGTGGTAGCTTCTGTGATATATATATATATATATATATATATATATATATATATATATATATATATATATATATATAGGTTCATAGGTTCATAGGTTGGTACTAGGCTATCAGCCCTAGGGCCTATACAAGCCTAGCCATAACAATTCCCTGGCTATTTCTTCCCACATTATTTACTTTCCTGGACCCCTGTCTAGCAGGGCGACTGACGTGATCCCTGGGGTGAATTTCCTTTCTCCCATCCAATCGTCAAGGTTCTTCTTGAAGAGGTCCAAAGAGGCACTCTACTTGACATGTATGGGCAATCTATTCCAGAGTCTGGGGAGTCTCTAGGTCAGGAACCTATCCCTCCAGCATGTTTTGTTTATTGTGATGACAAGGTTTAGATCCCTGGAGCGTGTAGCTTTGAGGGATTGAGATTTCTTTAAGTGTAGCATGTCCAACAGCTCTGGGTTTGACATGGCCTTGTATGTTAAGCAGAGATCGCCTCTGAGTAGACGATATGCGACAGAGTATAGCTGGAGTTTTTAAGGCGGTCAGCGAGGGCATCTGCTTTAGGCCTGTGATTCTTTTAGTGAGGTATTTATGAGGCCTTTCCAGTTGTTGCAGATGTCTTGAGAGGTACATACCAAATGGGGCATTGTATTCTATAATGGGTCTAATGAAGGATGAGTACAGTGGGACAATGACCTCCTTTTTTCTGGATGAAAAGCCCTTCGTGATGAGGTGTGCCACATAGAAGGATTTCCTGACTGTTGTGGTGATGTGGTTATTGAAGGTGAGACCACTGTCCACCTGTGTCCCTAAGTCTCTTATCACACTTTCTGTGTTTAGTGTACTGCCACCTATATGGTAATTCATGGATACATGTTTTTCCCAAAGGGGATAACAATACATTTCTTGGCATTGAGCTTGAGCCCATGGCTCTGGCACCAAGCATCTGTTTCTGTAAGGCCCTTTTGTAGAGTATCCACATCATTTGGGGATTCAATAATGGCTCCCAGTTTGCAGTCATCTGCAAACTTTGTTAGCCAGAGTCCCTTAGTGTTAACCTGTACTTCAGAGAAGTAGATGCCAAACAAAAGTGGCCCCAGGACTGAACCCTGAGGTACTCCACTTGTCACTTGTCTGGAGCTGGATTTGGAGTCGGCTACTTTTACAGTGTGGGTTCTATCAGTAAGCCATTTAGCAACCCGTTGGGTGACATAGGGATTAATGCCCAACTTAGTAAGTTTATCTATGATTCCAGAGTGGGGGATGGTGTCAAAGGCCTTGGCAAGGTCTAGATAGGCTGTGTGGACCACCTTACCCTTGTCCATGGCTCTGGAGACTGATTCAAAGAAGTCAATCAGGTTCAGGAGACAAGATCGGCCCTTCACAAACCCAAACTGGGTGGGGTCCAGTGTTTGAAGGTTGCCAATGTCTTTGTTTATAAGTTCCATGATAATACGCTGCATGGCCTTGCAGATAAGGCTTGTCAGACTGATGGGACTGTAGTTTCCGGGATCCAAGGTGGATCCCCCCTTGTGGATTGGAATAACTGTAGCTCTGTGCCACTCAGTGGGCACGAAACCTGAGGTGAGGCTATGATTAAACATGACACTTAGGTGAGGTGCCAGTTCATATTGTAGTTCATGTAGTACACAGCCCGGGATGTCATCTGGGCCCATGGATGCTGTATTCTTGGCTTTAGAGAGTGCGTTTTGTACCTGTGTGGCCGTTATTACTGGAATTTGGCAATCTTCCGGTATTGAGATGGGCCATTTAGGGGGTGAGAGGGGGGTGAAGTTGGCACTGAATCGATCTGCCAGGATATTGGCAATATCCTTCGGATCAGTATATTTAATGCCATTCTGTTTTAGCTCAGAGCAGATCTGAGCATTGCCATTTAGATTCTTGACATAGTTATAGAATGCTTTGTGGTTGTCTTTGGAATCTTTGGCAATTTTATTTTCGTAACTAGCTTTGGAAGATTTTATGAGGCATCTCAGTTTCTTACTGAGGCTAGTAAGGGAGTTTTTTGCATCCTGGGATTTTCCTCTTTTCTGCAAAAGTTTTTTCCTTTTGTTGTAAAATTTGTTTATGGCAGGGGACCACCAGATTGGCTTCCTTTTTTTGGATGAGAGCATTTTGGTTCTATTTGGGATTGCACGATTCATGCATGAGTTGATGTGCTCGTACAGTGCCTTAGTGTAGGATTCAGCAGTTGAACTTTCAGTTCCCGTCTGCATTGGTGTCATGAAGTTTGTCACTTCTGACTTGAGTAGCATGAAGTTGGCTTTGGAGAAGTTTTTTATGGT
This sequence comes from Protopterus annectens, assembly GCF_019279795.1. Taxonomy (NCBI): domain Eukaryota; kingdom Metazoa; phylum Chordata; order Ceratodontiformes; family Protopteridae; genus Protopterus; species Protopterus annectens. The sequence continues at coordinate 879,527,436 of NC_056737.1, forward strand.
GGTTTCTTTACTGGGGGGTGGGGTGGGATGTGGATGTTAAGGGTGATTAGCTTATGGTCAGACCTGACTAATGAGGGGGTGACCATAGGTATGGAGCATTGATTTCTCATGTTGGTAATGACCAGGTCTAGGATATTAGAGCCCCTGGTGGGACTATGGATTAGTTGATCCAGAGCATTGGAATTTATGAATTCCAAGAACCGTTGCGCAAAGGTGTTGGGACATGAATAGTTTTCCCAGTTAATGGCAGGGTAGTTAAAATCACAAAGTATTAGGGTGTTTGGTTCTATCTTAATATTTTCCAGTATGTTTAGAAAGGTGTAGTGAGAATCTTGGGGTATGGTGGGGGATCTGTAGCAAGCTACAATTTGGATTGCAGTCTTACCTAGTGTTAGTTGCACTTGGAGAATTTCAGACACATTGTGTTGGCCAACTAGCCTGGTGGTGTGAATATCCTTGGTGAATATTGACACTCCTCCACCTTTAGTGTTTCGGTCCTGGTTTGGTGGCCGAAAAGTGTGATAAGAGTTGTAGCCTGGTATTGCAGGGTGTTCTCTGCAGCCTTGAACCAGGTCTCAGTTACTGCACAGATATCAATGTTCTCCATTTTTAGGAGTGCCTCGAGAGAGTGCATTTTGAGGTTTAGACTTCTAGCATTGAGTAGCATTACCTTCAGATTTTGCATGCTTGTACCTGTTACGGTGGTGGTTTTGTCCTTTGAAGTTTGCCTAAAAAAGGCACTATAGGGGTGGCAAGAGCCTTAGCCAGTAACCTGAATCCCAGGGGCGACAGGTGCAGACCATCTCTGGCAAAGCATTGTGGTCTGTCAATCATGTCATCCCAGGCAGACAGATACTGGATCCCCTTTGAATGACACCATAAGCTTAGCCAATTGTTGAAGTCAATCATTTTATCCTTATATTGTGGTATAATTCTGGGCGAAGGCAGGATGCTACTCAGGGCTAGGGTCATACCTAGATATGTGTGTGTGTGCATATATATATATATATATATATATATATATATATATATATATATATATACATCTCTCCACAACATTTAGTTTAGATACCTGGCTTGAGTATTTCTGATGCCATTTGACTTGTTAATGTTCAGCAGGTCCATCAGTATTAGGTCGGAGTATGCCTTGTATGCTAGACACAAGTCACCTCTAAGCACTCTGTAGGATACTGAGTATAGTGATAAATCTTTGAGGTGGCCCACGCAAGACCTGTTGTTTAGGACTTGTATCCTTTTAGTAAGGTAGCTCTGTGGGGATTTGGTGTTCCAATTGTTGCATGTGTCTGGACAGATACATGCAAAAGTGGGCATTATACAAAATGATTGACCTAATGAAAGCTTTGTAAAGGGGGAGAATAACATCTCTAGATCTAGTTGCACTCATTTTGTTTATAAGCTGTGCAATGTAGAAAGACTTTCTTATGACTCTGGGCACATGTTGGTCAAATGTTAACTGTACACACAAGTTCCCAAATGCCAAACAACTGGGTCACTTCTCATGGGGTATTATCAATTTGGCAGTTCCCTGGAGTAGATGACTTCCCAAAGGATATGATAATGTATTTTCTGGAGTTTAGTTTCAATTTGTGATTCTGGCACCAGTTATTGTTTGGGATAAACCTTCCTACATGATGGTTAAGTCATTTGGGGATTCAGTAACTGCTCCTAGCTTGCAGTCATCTCAAACTTAATTGGCCAAAGCCCTTTGATATTTCCTTTTATTTTTGAGATGCATATGCCAAACAGGAAAAAAGTTTCAGCATCAAACCCTGGGGGACCCCATTGGTGACTGGTCTCTTCGTAGAGGTAATTTCCCCTATTTTGATCTCCTGCATCCTGTGAGCAAGTTGGCAATCCAATTAGTGATGTAAGTGTTTGCTCCTAAATTATTTATCTTTGGTACGATACCTGAGTAGGGAATTGTGTCAAAAGGTTTGGCCAGGTCAAGGAATTTGGTGTGAACTGTTTTACCTTCATCCATTGCTTGGGTAACAAGAGTAAAGCTTAACATTTGCCCATGATTTTGAGCCTTTCAAACATTCTCCCAATTCTTGCCCTAAGAAGTTGTGATATCAGAGCATATGTTTGACTGTCCCTGATTTTGTGTCATATTTTTGGTCTGTTCCTCATAATATGTGTTATTTTCTGGCAAATTTATGATGATTGCAAAATGTAATGATAGACACTTGAGTTTCAGACTTCTAGACTTCATATCCTTAAGAAAATGCAGGCTAATCCAAAACCTGTTATCTAGCAACAAAGCATATAAGAACAATGTTATATTTAAAATCTGTCCCTGATTCTGGACCTTTGATTTTCATCCTAACCCATTACATTTTTGGCTTTATCCCTTGAGCTATGAGGTTTTGAAGTTTAAGTAAGAACCCTGAGTAAAAGCTGTTTACCACTTTCAAGCTTGACCGGTTGCATTTTTTTTTCATTTATTCAATTAAATACAAAAAGTGCATCAAAAACTGGGCAACTTGAAAAATAACAATAATAATAAATTACCTAACTGAAGGCTTTAAAGTCAGGCAAGGAGCTTTAATAACCTTTTCATAACCAGAATAAAAAACACACACAGTATTTTTTATTGTTCTTTTAAATAAATTAATGTTTCTGGCATGACTTTAAAAATCTAACAAAACTAGAGCCAACTTGCATTAATGAAAAGAAACGAGTTAAGGCAAGGAAGAAACTGTATTAACTTCTGAAAACACAGTAACAGCAAAGTTATTCCAGTTTTTTGCCTGCATTAAGTCTTATTTTATCATCACCATCATTTTTACTGTTGTTACTTCATAAATGACTGCCCAGAATGTACCTGAGTGGGCTGCTGCCACTTCAGTTGAGGTCCACAATCCATAGAACTGCACTGAGATGTTCAACAATATGACTGTTATTAATTATTAAAATAACAATGAAAACCATAAACTATCAGAAGTTGAAATGAAACAACAAAGTGTCAATTGTAAAAAAATAATAAGCGCTTTCTTTCCTTTATTGCCAAACACGGAATGGAAGTGCTTATTATTTTTTACAATTGACACTTTGTTGTTTCATTCCAACTTTTGATCATTTTATAGTAAATAGTGCAAAATACCAGAGCTGGATCATGGTTAAATGGGGCCCTAGGCAAGGTAATAGACTGGGACCCCCCAGAGCATCCACTCCTGCAGCAAACTCCTACCATTCCAGCAGCAGCCCCCTCACCAGCCACTCCAGTGTTCCATTACTTGGCTATTTCTCCTGTGTTACCATAAACACTGTTCAAACCTGTCAGCATGCATACTGTTTTCTTATTTACTTCTACATGATTACAAATATTGAAATAAAATAGCAAAAACACTGATAGCCATTTGCTAAACAAACAATACAGTCACGCAATGAAAACAGACTTAGCATAAGCAGTAAACGTCTATGCCCTTGAAACTCACATTTATTGAAATGGCATGAAAACCCACATTCATTTTGCATCTGGCCAGGGGAGGACTAAGCTTATCTCTGGGCTGTTTACAAACCATAGGCTCCTTACACATTTTTAGGGCCATCCATATATGTATGCGTTCTTTGATTCACCTTCCTGATTGTATTAAATTATACTATTTGTATAATACAGCACACTTGTTAGAGCATATTTTAAATTTATTGTTTTGAACATTTTTCCAGTAAGCAATGAAACAAAATCTGTCAACCAATAATGAAAAAACTGCCCAATCCAGAACATTTCCATCCTAAAAGGCCACTCAAAATTCTGTCATTACAATCCATCAATGTCAGTAAATATGCAAAATCTCTGCAGAAGTAAAAGTCATCTAAATAATTCCACATTAAAGAGATCTGTAACTAATGAAGAGGTTGCTGCTAGCAAACAACTTTATATTTCATTGTTTCATCTACAAATCAAATAAAGTGCCTGTTGCCCTTGAAGAATAAATTGAGTGTATTACATTAAAAAATGAAAATCTAGTAATATTGCAAATAGGGAATGGATGGCAAACTGATAACAGGTTCATAGTTACTAGGTAACTCCTCCAAATGAGGACATTCACAGGACTGCAAAATCCACTCTCTTTAAGTACAACACAGTACAGTATCAGCGATCCATCTGCATACTGTGGGAGTAGAACACACAGGCTTCTGCATCAAAAGCAAGTATACTACCTGTTGTGCTACTTACAATGCAAACAGACTTGGCATAAGCAGCACTAAATTTCTCTTCCCCTGAAACTCTCAGCTCCTTGTAAAATCCACTTAACACTCAACTAAATCTCTCAACTTTGCAGCACATGAAATCTGGAAAAGCTAACGTTTATTGGGGGGGCCCAAAATCAGGGACACATTTTAAACATTGCTTGCATAATTTTAGAAAGTTGCTAGAATGAAGTGTTTTGTGTTACCATGTGTTTCCTGAAAGATAGGAAGACTGAAACTTAAAGGGCTATCATTATTTAGTGAATTCAGTTCTCACTGATTTGTCAGAATACCACAAATTTTAAGAGGAACAGACCAAAAGTATGAGCCAAATGTTCTGTGAAAATGTGGACAGTTGAGAGCTATGGACTCAACTCCTTGAATCACAAGTGGTGGTATGGGTAGAGAATTAAGGCTCTTGTTTCTTGTACCTAAGATACAGGGTTTGAGCCTCAGTAACACTAACCACCAGGTATACCTAATGGGGGCAGTTTACACACACACACACACACACACACACACACACACACACACACACACACACACACACACACACACACACACACACAGCAAAGTGGATTAATTCTGGCAGCAATAAGAAAACAGGAACCAGCAAAAACACTCAGGCCAGAACAAATGTGATCGAGCAGCATATGTGAGCAGAAAACTAACTTGCTCACACACTTACCTCACTCAGTGGAACAGCTAGTTTAAATTCTGTGGAGAAGTGTGGACTGTATTTAAATCCACATTGGCATGCAATGCACGCATGGGTCCTCCTTAAAGAAGATGCTTCCACCATGGAGTTTTTTTTTTTTTAATTGTTGAAGCTTCATGGTCAGGGTACACCCCCCTGCCACGGGGGTCTTAGGTAATTGCCTGTATTGCTTAGTGCTGGATCAGGCTAGCCATTAATTTTTATTTTTTTCCCCAAGAGACAAGATAGTCTTGCAGCTGTAAAAGTGGGGGGGGGGGGTGCTTCCCCCCTCACCCTGTGATTCTGGCACCCTTGCTCACCATCTACCCAAACACCCTATTCATGGGTGACTTTAACTACCCCTCTATAGACTGGGAAATGTACACTGCCTCAAACTCAGTGGTACAACATTTCCTGGACATTATTACACAAAGATCCTAAACGGATAGTGCAAGCTCCAACCAAAGGATCAAACATTCGGGATCTGGTACTCACCAACATATGAGAGTGTTGCCCCCCCTCCCCACCATGTCACATCTTTACTAGTGAGGTCAGATCACAAAGCTGTCTTATTTGAAGTAAAATCAACCTAGAAGATCCAGCTGAACCAGTAGCAGGAACTATTCAAAGGCAAACTACATCCTATTAAGTGAGAGTTTTTCAAAATTCAAAGCTCACTCCAACCAAGAGATAGCTACCTATGAAGAACTATTCACAGAGTCCCAGTGCAAACATGTGAATGACTGCATATAGGCTGCTGCACCTACCAGAAATAAACCCAAAACAAACACTAAAAACAAACTCCACTGGTGGAATCCTCACCTAACCAGAGTATATAATAAAAACAAAAATTCAGCCAAACTCCATTAAAGACGAGCGCTCTCTTATACAATGAAACAAGAAACTAAGACGTCCAGTTAAATCCAACAAGGCCAATATGAGGTTGGGATAGCCTCACAGACTAAGGTCAACCAGAAGGCATTCTTCAGCTATTTCTGGAATCTTAGAGATAACACAGCAGTGTGCTGAACTGGTGGTGAACCGTAGCACCTTCACCAATCAGAGTGATATAGCAAATCTACTTTCCGATAAATTCAGCTCAGACTTCACCCCCCCCCACTCTCCCCAACTCCAACAGGAGAAACCCCCTCCAACATACGTCCCCCAGCTATCAGCAGAGAACAGGTGCTGACAGCACTTGCTAAAGCCAAGAACATCTTCTCCATGGGTCTCAACAGCCTCCCTGGTTTTCTACTGAACAGTCTAAAGCATGAACTGTCAGGACTACTTGAGACACTCTTCAACTACAGCCTTGAAACAGGCTACATTCTAAGTGAATGGGGGATTGCAGCAGTCATTCCCCCTCCACAACAGAGGGGGATCAGTTGACCCAGGGAACTACAAGACCCATCAGTCTAACAAGCCTAATATCCAAAGCCATGGAACAAATTATCATGGAAATGATAAACAAGGACACTGGCAACCTATAGACACTGCACCCTTCCCAATTTGGCTTTGTTAAGGGAAGGTCATGCCTACTTAACCTAGTTGACTTCTTTGACAGGGTCACCTAGGTAATGGACAAGGGTAAAAAAAAGTGCATACTGTGTATTTTGACCTGGCTAAGGCATTCAGTACATTACTTCACTCAGGCATTTTTGACAAACTCTCTGAACTAGGTGCAAATCCTTACATAACTCATTGGATTGCCACCTGGCTCACAGACATTACCCAAGAACTCAGGATAGGTGAGACCATCTTCACTAAGAGAGACTGGTCCCCAGTGGAGTACCCCAGAGCTCCATGCTAGGCCCACTCCTGTTTGACATCTACTTCTCAGACGTCCAGTCAAATGTTCAAGGCTTCTGGTTCCCAAGTTTGCAGATGACTGTAAATTGGGAGCCATTATAGATTCTCCCCAAGACACAAACATCTTGCAAGTAGGTTTAATACAGCAAATGACTAGTGCTAAAGCCAAGACTTAAAATTCAATACCAAAAAGTGCATTATAATGCCCTTTTCGAAACTGTCATCCCAAGTTAATTGCTCCACTGATAAAATACATCTAAGAGATGACCCAGTATAGTAAGTAAGGAATCTGGGAACATATGTATACAGCAATCTGGCCTTTGACCAACATGTAGCAAAGATAATAAGAAAATAATTTTATGTCACCCAACTTCTATGAAAGGGTAATGCATCCAGGTCCAAGGAAGTCATATTATTGAATAAAATGTCCCCTTTGGCATGTACCTAACCAGACACTTGCAACAGTTGGAACACCCACAAAGGTTTCTCATCAGGAGAATTCAGGGCATGAATACCCTGTCCTACACTGATCACTTAAAGGCTCTGTCTCTATATTCAGTCTCCTACAGTCTGCTGAGATGGGATCTTTGCTGGTTTACAAAACTTCCTCAGACCCAGCCCTGAATCTGTTGCTCATGCACAAAACAAACAGCACCAGAAACACTAGATTCAGGCATCTTACCTTTGCTTGTGACATATACAGAATGTGCTGCAAAGATATATATGTGTCTCAAAGGATCTCCGCACTTTGAAGCAGCCTCCCCATCCATGTAAAACAGAGTTCGCACCTGACCATATTCAAATGAAACCTTGACAACTGGATGGGAAATCATAAATTTACCCCCAGTCTGGTACCCTATGTCCCTTATGGACAGAGGCTGTCAGTAAGAAAAGTATTATCCTAACTAATACTCCCTCCTACAAATCCTTAGTTACTCCCTACTAACATGCCTCCCAATAGGCAACTATGATTATCAGGACTCAAATGGTTTGGGGTGTGAGACTAGACTTGTAAGGGCCCTAGTGGTCATTACAACCTATGAACCTATAAGAGGAGGTGCTTCAAGTAAGTCCAGTAGGTCATTCAGGATAAAGGTGACAAATTAGTAGGGGGGAGGTAGACTTGTCAAATAGGACAGACTATGAAGGAAAAAATCTAGCATTATGGCAAGTACATCTATAAATTCTGTAATTCTAATTCAATCAATCCATCCAATTTGACTTGTGGGATAGAATATCAAGATACAATGTTTCGTAGTTGAAATTATACCAAGATGCCTTGAGAAAGGTAGTTCCAAAGGAGGTTCTAGATTTAAGTATATTTAATTTGTAGTGTTTGGAAAGATTGTGCTATGCAGACCAAGTTGCTGCTGCAGATTTCATCCACTGATGAGTTTCTGAGTAGACACTGAGACTGACCTGGTTGAATGGGCTTTTGGTTGGGACAGTAAGGTAATGTATCTTAAACAGTAAGCAAAAGAGACATTATTTTAGAAACTTTGTGATCCAGCACAGAGGGAGCAAAGGCAATACAGCTGGGAATCTTTTCTTATGCTATTTGGTGAAGGCTGAAACATAGTTGTCTGTGGCCATCAAAGATATGAATTAGATATTCTTCCCTTTTGTCATACATTGAAAATAAACTGGACTGGTTGTGACTGAACTTAGTGACCACTTCTACAATGAACATGGGGTGGTATAAGTTCTCAATGAAACACTATTTGTGAAAAACTAGACAAGAAGGTATAGAAGAGCACTTACGACTGAAATTCTCACTGAGGTGATAATTTACCAGAAACAGTATTTTCCAAGACAGATATTTTATCTGCAATTGATGCTGGCTCACCTGGCGTGTCAAAGTTTCTATCACAAAACTGATGTCCCACAGTGATGTATGATCCCTGACAAGAGGATATAGAAAAAAAGATACCTTTTAAAAAAGGCTTTACAAAGTTTTAGGGTTATAGGTAATGAAGGCTGGAAATCAGTACAGAAGTTTGTAATAGCTGACAACTGAACTTTTACTGCAGAATTACCAGAGCCAAGCATCAGTGAAGAAAGGAAGTGCAAAAAAGAACTGAAAAAGGAAAGGGATCTAGTCTTTGATTAGTGTTTCCATGTGTTTTTATACATTTTTTTTCTCAAATTTTTTTTTTATTTTTCAAATACATTTGAATGAATTCCATAGTATTTATACATAACATCTTAAATAACTATGTACACTATTTAAATTATCCTGACACTATAACAGATCTTAATGTATACAGTTACTTTATAAGTATATCCAATCCATTATCAGAGTGTCTGATTAATTATTGTATAGTGTCAATCAATGATAAGACTTTTCCCCAAGGGTTATTGATAAATGGCTTTGGATAAATTCTTAGTTCTTTCATTTTAATTTCCAGTAATGCTGTGGTCTTCAGTAGGCTGTAGAAGTCTTCCAAAGTTGGTATTGTGTTTGTATTCCATCTTCTTGTTATACACTTCCTTGAAATTACAAGTATAGTCCATAATAGATACATGTTTGACCTATTCAAATGAGGACCTTCATTCACATTTAATAATACAAGACCTTTAGTTAAATAAAATGTTTCATTAAATAAAGCTTATAGAAAGTTATTAATACCATTCCAAAATGTCTTAATTTTAACACAATCAAAGAAAATGTGGTTCCAATCTGCATTGTGTACTTGTTCACATCTCCAACATATTCCTTTTATGGAAGGACTAATTTTCCTGATTCTATCTGGGGCTAAGAATGTTCTGTGCAAGCATTTCCAATTAAAAACTTTCCAGTATTGTGTAAAGGATGTATATTTTATCAATAATAAGATATTTGTTTTAATATATTCAGGTAACTGTATTGAATGTCCTTTTGTTATATATTTCCAATATGAGGTTTTGGGCATTGTTTTATAGTTTATCAATATTTTGTAAAATTTTGAAATACTGTTTCCCATGTCAAAGTCACTATATATGATTTCATATATGTATTTCATAAATTGAGGTATTTCTTTAAATGAAGAATTGTTAATTATTCTACTTAAATCTTTCAAATATGATGGAATACACTGTAAAGTTAGCCAGTCCTGTTGTGGAATTTTGTATATTGTTTTTATTGCTTGCATATCTAAAACATTTAGTTCTTTGATACATTGGAGCCAACAAACAAATCCTTTCTGTTCCCAGGAATTAATAATTTCTCTATATATTTTATGTGGAAAGTTCTTTGCGACTATAAATGGTGTTAAAGATCAAACCAGATTTTTCAATCTATATTTGCATTAATAATTTTCCTAAATGAGTCAATGTAATAATTAATCATACGAGTTTTAGTAGGTATAGTTATGTTATATTGCATACTAATACATAATATGTGCCATGGCAAATTATCTGTTATTTGAAATTTTTTTTTTGTAAATCAAATTCATTTATTGATATTACAGTTAGTAATTCTTTCCAATTTGCAGAGTAATTTGGACTTATTCAATCTGAGATTGTTTTAACTATTGACGCTTTTATATATGTTTTTATATCAGGAAAGTTTAATCCTCCCTGTTTCCATGGTCTGATATGATGAATTAAAGCTATTCTGTTTCTTTTGGTAAACCATATAATTTTTATTAGGCATGAATTTATTTCTTTAAGTATATTCCTTTCTGGCAACAGTTGTATTGCAAGGCTATATATAGGATCTTGGGCAGTAAAACCATTTTTGTTATTCACTGTAGTCTATCTTCAAATGTTAATATTATTTTGTTCCATTTTTCCACAGAGATTGTAATCATATTGATGATATCATTGAAGTTTTTTGAGACTAATTCATTATTATCCTTGCATAACTCAATTCCTAGATATTTTAAGGTAGATTCTTGTTTCCCTATGATGTGATCCCCCTTAGTCTGCAGTTCTTTTTTTTATTTAAAAATAAAAATGTTGATTTTGATTTATTGAAATGGAGTCCTGAAGTCATGTGAAATTTGTCAATATATCTAATTCTTCTAACGTCTCTTTTGTATTGGATAATGTTAGTAATATGTCATCAGCAAATAGCATTACTTTAGAATTGTATTGTCCATAAACATCTATTCCTTTGATTTTTATATTGTTACAAATTGAATCTGTCAGTATTTCAATAGCCAGAGCAAATAGAATCAGTGACATGGGGCATCCTTGTTTAGTGCCTTTTGTTATATGTATAGATTCAGAGGTAAAAGGACCTATCTTGACATACGCTAAAATATTTATATATATATATATATATATATATATATATATATATATATATATATATATATATATATATATATTCTTTAGGAGATGAACAAAGGATGCAGGAAATTCAAATAGCATTAGGATTTTGAATAAATAGTCCCAATTTAGGGAATCAAAGGCTTTCTTTATATCTAAGCCAATTATGAGTGTTTCTTTATTTTTTTATTAACATAATCTATAAGAGAAATTATCCTTTTAATATTGTTGTGTGTGTCTATGATATATAAATCCAGTTTGATCATTATTTATTGTTTTGGATAGTGGTATTTTCATTCTGTTAGTTAATATTGTCATAAATATCTTATAGTCATTATTTAATAATGATATAGGTCTATATGAGGTACAGAGGTTTGGGGATTTGTTTTCCTTTAGGATTGGTGTGATTAAGAAATATCTCCAAGACGGTGGTATTAAAACTTGTGACTGAATTTCTAATAGAGTTTTATGAAAGAGGGATAGTACCTTTGAAGGAAAAAGTTTATATATTTTGATAATTATGCCATCTATACTTACAGCTTTATTATTTTTACCCTCTTTTATTGTATCTGTATTTTTTGTAGGATATGGGTGCTTGCAGATCTAGTTTTAATTTTTCTGGTATTTTTTATATTGGAATATTTTTTCATCTAAATTTAATTGATCGATATGTATATTTTCTTTTTGGAAATGTTCCATATAGTGATTTCTATGGGCATCAAGAATGTCACCTATATCCGAGGCATTTTCCCCTTTCTTTCCATGGAAGATACTTTTAATGTTATTAGCTTTTGGTTGTATTTAGATTATTGTGGATAAATTATGTAGATATTTGGGAGAAGTGGCCAAAGTATTAATTTTTATTTTTTCTAAAGCTAAACTAGTTTTATGTGTTAGAATTTCATTGTATTTATTGTTTAATACTTCTAGTTTCTTTTTCATCTCCAAATGATTTTTATTTTTATTTTCAGCTTTTACTGACAAAAGTTTGGATTGTAGATCTAATAATTCAGAATCCCATTCTCTGATTTTTTTTAAACCAAGTTAGGGTTTTACCATATATGTAAGCTTTTAATGAGTCCCATATCATTATCTCTGTGGTGTAATTAATATCTAAGAAGAACTGTAATTCAGATAATAACCAGAGTTTGAACTCTTTAATTTTAGTATTATATGCTGGAATTCTGGAGTTAAAGATTAATGGCATGTACCCATTTTGAAGTTTTAGTATAAATGAATTGTGGTCTGAAAAGGGGCAGAGAGTGATTGAGAAATTAATGATTTTAGAGTGTAAGTCATGGGCAGCAAATATTTTATCTATTCTAGTTTGGGTACCAAATCTGTGATCTTGATGGGAAAACAACAAAGATTTATCTTCTTTAAATTTGAAAGTATCTACAAGATGAAATGATTTTACCCACTTGTTTAAAGCTTTTGATACAGCAGATGTACGCAGCGGTCTTTTATTTGTAGTTTCAGAAATATCAAATATACAGTCAAAATCTCCTCCTAATATTAAGTTGCCTTTATAATTATCGGAAATTAAATCCAAGTGTTTTTTAACAGTTCCTGTTCCAATGCCTGGGGACCAGTATAGATTGGCTAGGGACCATATTATGTTATTATATTTAACTATTACTAATGCCATAAGGCCTTCATTATCTTCATACTTATAAATGATCTCTGGGTTAATCACATTTGTTTTCCCGAAAATTGTTACCCCTTTTGTCTTTGACTTGTAAGTGGATTGTGCCAATATCATATATTCCTTAGGATTCCATTTGTAATTGTCATTTGTCTTGAAATTAGTTTCTTGAAGGAAGACAATTTGTGCATTGTTCAATTTTAAATATTTCAGTAGATTTGATCTCTTGCTAGGATTGTTTAAGCCATTGGTATTTAAAGATAATAAAGTTAAATCCATCTTAGGTTATTTAGACTATGCATTTTTTGTTTTATTGTGAATATTAAACATTTTTCTCTGATAACTATAAAGTATATGCTTGAGCTTTTAAAGGAAATTATCAGTTTTATACTTTGAGTGTTTACAAATAAAGTAATGTTTTGGTCAGGCATACTAAAAATGTTTTTGTGAAATAAATAATAAATGTTTACAAAACTAAGATCTGTCCTAGCCATGGAATGAAAAGCATTCCTAATTTAATAACAAATAATAATAAATTAAAATGAATAAATGTTAACAAAACTAAGATCTGCACTAGCCATGGAATGAAAAGCCTTCCTAATCTGAGGGATAAACCTAAGTCCATCAGATTATCACTCATACCTTGACAATCCAGAACATCTGAGCTCCATAAATTGAATTATCATATGGAGAATATTTGTAATAGGAATAAGCAATATTTATATTATTTTGAACAGATATAGTACTACTGTAGATTAGACAGAATTATAATACAATATAAATGTCTACTTATTGTATAAGCAATTAATAATTACATGAAATATAGATGTCAAGCAATTCAATTGTAGTAAAGTAGGATGTATCATATATAAAACCTCAGTAAAAGATTATAGCACACAGTTCTTTAACATATTCACCCTTATTGATGAAGTCTTTCAAAACTTATTACATAATATAAATAGATGGTAATAATATATATACCTAACGTTTATAATACAATTTATTTTATTGGATATATCAGAAGTTATATTTCATTGTTTGCCAGCATTTAATGAATCACTTTGTTGCTAACTTACTTAAAGCATCAAGTTTGTTTTATGTGAACATTGATGAAAGTTAGTGCATTTTAATTATCAGTGCATCCCTCTTCCCCCCATTTCTTACACATGAGGATTTTCATATCTGGCATTTCTTACTATAAAATGAGTGAAATTATAGGTTAAAACAACAAATTCACTTATTGTGATTAATTATTACAAATTCCCTTTCCATATTCATAAATTGCCATTTTATGGCATATACTGAAAGTTTTTAGATCTAAATGACAACATTCTATTTTGTATAATCAGCAAAAGTTAAACCGAGTGATTATTGTCAATTTAATACTATTTGTTCAGAATGTGATTGTTACATTCTGTGACATTCCTAGTTTAGGCTTCTATTGTTTCCCTTGAACAACTTTGTCAGTTTGATGTCATGTATAAAACATGAGTTACCTTGGTAACAGCTTAAGTATTATGTATGGTCAAGATGGGTTACAAAACCACAACTCAAGTTAAAGTAATTCTATGACTTGTTATATACATTTACTTATATGAGAAAAATCATCATGCTTCCCCTTAATGTTCAATATAGTGTATGTCATGTATGACAAGTTAAAACAGTGGTGTTATTATACACAAGCCCATGTTATTAAACTGAGTGTCTATTGTCAATTTAATACTATTTGTTCAGAATATGATTGTTACATTCTGTGACATTTCAAGTTCAGACTTCTATTGTTTCTCTTGAACAACTTTGTCAGTTTGATGTCATGTATAAACATTAGTTACCTTGGTAACCGCTTAAATGTTATATATGGTCAAGATGGGTTACAAAAACTACAATTCAAGTTAAAGGAATTACATGACTTGTTATGCATATTTACTTATATAAGAAAATCATCATGCTTCCCCTTGATGTTCAATGTAGTGTATGTCATTTATGACATGTTAAGACAGTAGTGTTATTATACACAAGCCCATGTTAATAAATCCTGTCTTTAATATCTAAATTCAGCAGACTGCTTCATCTTATATGACAATTATATATTTATGTCTAGATTTACTAAACTCATACATTACATAACTAGTGTGTGTTTTGTTTTTTTTTTTGGCTGTTGCTTAGTTATTTGAGAGACCACAAGCTGTAATGCTTATTCTGATAATTAGCTCCTCTCAAGCATGTTTATACAGTCCATAGACTTTAAATTATGAGACTCTTCTAGTTTCTTATTTGTTATAAGTATATTTCCATCCTTACATACACACATATCAGTACTTCAAGCACGGGCAACAATACCCATCCAGTTTTGCCAGAATGCCATTCACTAGTTCATGTGGTGTGTTTCCAGGCTGTTCTTAAAATATCCAAGCCAATATCCGCCCTGTCCATTTTACCAGCCTGTTCCATGCAGTGGCCACTCTGCCAGTGAACCACTCAACACATCTTCCATTCCCACAGTTATTTCCATGAAGGAAATCTGATGACTCTCTAGCACTTTCCTGCAACCCCAAACACCCCTAGAATCAGCTATCCCCATATGCCCAACACGTCCGAGCAAGCTCACCTCCCAGACCACTGCAAAGGGTTCTGCACAAGACCAAGTGCTCTTAGTCTTTCACAGTAACTCAGACTTCCACTCTTATGTAAGTCCTTAATGTGTTTGGACCAAAATACATTTGAAATATAAAATTGTGCTTATTATTTTTTTTTTATTATTAAGAATCGACTTAATGAGCTAAACAAAGTGTTGGGAGACTATCAATATGTGTACATGTGGTTTACAACAGCCCTTTTATATATATATATATATATATATATATATATATATATATATATATTTTTTTTTTTTTTAAACCAAAAACATTGCCAAGAATCATCTCAGGGGCTTCTCAGAGCCATTAAGCATTATTGTCACTCTGTCTCCATTACCATAGCAACCTGGGATTGTCTTTTTCTGTTAGTGTGTCTGTGTACTGCATACCAGAGGTGCACAATGCACCTGAAGCAAAGCTTCACTTCACTGCAACTTCAAGCCTAAATTCCCTCCCTTTCAGCGAGGCAGCAGCCAGGAAAAGAACGGAGAGTAAACAGATAAAAAAAAAACTCTTAACAACCTGCCACAACAAGAGATAACACATTCTTCACGCCTTCCCACCTCTCACTCAGCAGATGTATAAACAAACTATTCTCTGCCAAAATATCCCAAATCACAGTTTTATCCACCCCTTCCCCTGGATCCAGTCTAAAACACCAAATGTATCTTCCTAATACACAAGCATCAGTAAACCTCGATCACAAGCCGCAACCCACAGCTTCCCAGAGACGAAAACGACAACATACAACAGCTGCCAGACACAACTCCATCCACACACCATGTCAGGCTTGATCAAACAGCACTTAAAGCTATGATACCTGCCATAACTGATATTAACTATGTTTAGACAGAATAATAATGACATTTGCACTAGCTGCCAGACCCAGCTGCATCCACACACACCATATCAGGATTGATCAAACAGCACTTGTAGCTGTGATACCTGCTATAATTGATATAAACTATATTTAGAATAATGATGACATTTGTACTAAGAGCTTGCTACTATTATTCAACCAGGATATACATGACATTTCTAAATCATACTTTAACTGAAAAAAGCATTAGTCTCCATGACAGCATTTTTTTTCAAAACACTCTACTGTTACTGCTATTATATATGGTGTTAATTTGTTACATTTGCTTCTAAGCTCTGATAAATAGTTGTTGTTCTTCTTTCGGCTTTTCCCAGTTAGGGGATGCCACAGCGGAACTCTGGTCCGCTAATGATTGGCAGTAGATTTTTAAGGTGCCAAGGTGCCAGCTTGACGCCCATCCTTCAATGAAGGCACGCCCATTCATGCATGTCTTTCGAACACCACTCGACCACAGGGAGGACATGCAGACTCCACACAGAAGGTGCTCCAGCTGAGAATCGAACGGGAGAACCTCTTGCTGTGAGGCGACAATGCTACCGCTGCACCACTGTGGCTACTAAACTCTGATAAATAGTACCTTGTTGAATTAGTTAATTAATTACTTAAATTATTATAAGTAAAAACAATGAAAAATGAACAAGATAAGTATTCACTGAGTTCAATTAGGGGAATAGAACACTGAGTTCAAGTAGGGGAATAGAAACTTTTATTTTTTATTATATGTTGCTTTGTTTGGCTTATATATAATGTAAGCAGTAACCCATCTTGACCTACCTTTGTTTGTGAAGAATTACTGGAGTCTTTGAACATTCTGAATAAATCATTACTGTTTCTCAGTTGTTTAAGAAACCCTCCTTTTTTAAATAAAAACAGATGACAAGTGATCTACCATATCAGCTGATACTTTGAGGGATGTAGTTGTAAGAGTTATTTTTTGGGACAGCTATCTTGGAATCATTTTTTTGTTTCTTCTTTCTAGCATCAGTCCAAGGATTAATTTTTTTATTCTTTTAAGAGTAGGAGCCATCCATTCCATTTCTTCTGGGATAGACACTATGTTGTTGTTTTTGATGAATATAGTAGCTTCTTCTAAGTCATTAAAGGTTCTCATCTCATTGGCAAAAAAATATTTTTATCTTGGCTGGAAAAGCCAGCTGTGCTTTAATGTTGTTTTGTTTCAACAGTTTTATTATTGGCCAGACTTTTTCCTTTGTTCTAGTATTCTGGAAGAATAATCATTGTCAGACCTTATCAGGCTTTGATTGTATTTTAAGGGTGATTTTCTACAAGCAGATTTTAATATTAGTTCATTTTCCAGAAATGAAAGAAATTTTACAACTATGGATCTAAGTGGAGTATTTGTTGAGGTAGAAGCAGGTTTCCTCAGTGCTCTATGCGCCCTTTCAATTCCAAATGAAAGTCCCTCTTTCAAGTCTAAAAATTCAGGAATCCAGGTTGTTAAGAATGAAATAATGTCTTCTCCTTCAGTGTTTTCAGGCAGACCAAAGATCCTTATGTTGTTTCTCCTTTCCCTGTTTTCTAAGTCATCTATTTTGTTAAGCAGCCATGAATTCTGTTTAAGCAGAAATTCTTTTTGGAATTCTTCCTCTTTGAGTCTCCCCTCAATGTCATTTAGATAAGTCTCTATATTTGCTATTTCTGTATGGTGTTGCTGTAATAGTTCCTTAAGAGTATCAGTCTGTTTTTGAGAATTTAATTTGAGGTTTTCTAAGTCATTTTTAAAGCCATCCATCTTCAAAGAT
Organism: Protopterus annectens; assembly: GCF_019279795.1. Lineage (NCBI taxonomy): Eukaryota > Metazoa > Chordata > Ceratodontiformes > Protopteridae > Protopterus > Protopterus annectens. The sequence continues at coordinate 879,545,335 of NC_056737.1, forward strand.
AGTTCCTGTAAGGTAGATATCATCAATTGCAGTTCTTTTTTTCAAAGCAGCATCTGGATGAGAATTCCTTGAGTTGTTCATATTCAGTGACTCAATATATCTCCAAGTTACTTGACAGGAACATTTTTGTATATCTCCACCAGAATTAATATTTATGTAGTTTAGTAGTTTATCTATAGATTTCTGACATTTTAAATTTGAACATAATAACATTTTTCTATATTATTATACTAGTTTATGAAGCTCTCAAAATTCACTGCTCTCAGTTGGCCATCTAGGCTCCGCCCCTTTTGTACTTTTTTTTTTTTTGAATGGATGAATGGATTCTTTGACAGGCTAAGAGCATCTGAATCTCTCAGAAGAAAGACATGATCAGGAGTCATTACTGGAATTGAAGGAACACTGTGGATTTGTCTAAAGGAGTGAAAGTCTAGGTGAGGCTTGCTGGATGATGGGACAATATGTCCAGCTGCACATCAAGAAGCCATGGCTATTTCATGACATGAGGCCTCAGCAAGGGAAGCTAAAATTGTGTGGGCCAGAATGGTACAATGAGCATCACAGGAGCTTTACATGCAGAGATGTTAGGTAGAAATTTTGTGATAGGAGTAGAATACAGGAGGAAAGTCATAAAGGAGTCCAGAAGGTCACTGACAAACCTAAGTGCCCAAATGTCCCATTGGAGGGATTAAGGCATGATAACTGCTGCATTTAATACTGGGACAAGGAGGCAGACTGCAGCAAGGCTGGCACTATCATCATTATCAACCCCTTTTCCCATATGTTACACGGGGTCAGAGTGCCGTGTTAACTGTCACCATCTCTCTCGATTTAATGCAAAACTCCTGCCTTGTTTGCCATTCATGCCTGACTTCTCTCACACAATCCATCCATGTCTTTGCTGGATGCCCTTGTTTCCTCTTACCTTCTTCCTGTCTGTCCCAAATCTTCTTTACCAGATTGTCTTCTGGTTTTCTGCACCTGTAAACCAAAGCAGCAGGGACAAAAGACAAGCTTGTGAAACATAAACTATGTTAGCTGCCAGAAGGAGAAGCCACTTTTATTTTATAATAAATGGATTGATAAGCTCTTTCATTCATGTAACAATAATGAACTTCTTCAGATAAACTTGAACACAAACAACAGATTTTAAATAAGGGCCAAAGCAGTCATCTAATCAAAAAATGATGTCATTAAACTCTCCCATTTACATTTCGTAAAGTGTCAAAGTGCTATGTAAAATGCCATTCAAACTGTGTAAACACAGTAATATAAAAATGTGTAAAAATATTCATTTACTAAAAACCTTAAAATGTACTGAAAAAATGGATGAATTTATTAAAAATAATACAACAAAAAAACAGAAAAATTAATAAAAATTAAAGTACAATTTTTCATTAAGATGTTAACATATACACAAGCCTGTATGAAAATAGTAATAATAGCACTTTATATAGTTAAAGCATTATGCTTTAAAATACAGCTGATCAAGCAACAGTCATTCAAGCCTGTCAAGCTGCAAGCATTCAAAAATAATTGCCAAAATAATTATTTTTCTTCTAACACCAATGTCCAGGGACTCCCTGTCATGCTGACATTGACCTTCTCTAGAACCAAGTATTTGAAATGGTGGTTAGGGTACATGTGTACATGTTTTGCTAATGCATTATTCAGATGTATTCTTTTTATAGCATATTTGTGTTCATAAAGCTGGTCCCATAATCTACGTTCAATTTTGCCTATAAAAAAACACGAGCAGGACTGGTATAATCCTACATGTATAACTCTTTTGGATTCACAGTTGTCGCTGCCTTTTATCCGATACACCTTACCACAGATGCTGAAAGAGTCACCAGCATTAATATATTTACAATATGGGCAATGCCCACATTTTTTCATAGTGGGGCTAAGGCTGTTATTATGTGCTTTGGTAGTATTATTGCTTGACATATTCTCTAAGGTAGTTTTAAAGTTCGAGCTTCTACGGCATACTATGGTGGGTCTTTCGCTCACTTTGTTTTAACTAGAATGCCGTAATACATAATCACCCAATTTTTGTTCATAATCCAATTAAATGTCTTAGAATCACTGCTGAGCTATGTAATAAAACTAGTAGTTGGGTTAAATTTATATTGTGTTCCATCCAAACTGGAAAATTGTAAGTGAGATGTTAGCCCTACAGATGAAATATTTAAAACAGATTTAAAATGTCCTGCTGTTCTTTTACTGTACACTTCTCTTACTAATTCTTGGAGAAGAGGTTTGGGATATCCTCTCCTACCAAACATTTCCACTAAATTATTACACTTTTCTTCAAACTGTGAATCTAAAGTAACCATCCTTGCTACCCTCACCAGTTGCCCCTTGACTACTGACCTTTTTTGATGGCATGGGTGCAAGCTGGTATAATGAAGAAAGGTGTTAGAAAAGGTATTTTTTCTGAATATTCTGGATGTATATCTGTTGGACCTTATGTCTTTTTCCAACAATACATCCAGATAAGCTATCCTGTCTGCTGCCATATTTAAAAGAAGTTGGTTGCAGAATTGATATATTGCATAAAGGACTCAATGCTTTCTACCTTGTTATCCCAAAGGATAGAAATATCATCCAGGTAATCAATATAAAGCAGGCAAGAGCCTTTTACATTGCTTTCAAATAAAAACTTATGCTCCCAATGGGCCATAACTAGTTTTGCAAAAATCAAGCCACATGGTGACCCCATGTCTACCTCACTCTTCTGTAGATAATATTTTCCATAAAATAGAATGTAATTATTTCCAAGAGCAAGCAAAACAACTCCTCATACAGGTTAATTTCATTTTGGGAAACCCCTTTTTTAAACAAAAATTGAGTAACCCATGTGATGCCTGTATCCTGAGGTATAACTGTATAGCGATCCTTTACATCTGTAGTGATAAAAACATCTTTTTGATCATATTCAACTTTGTTAATCAACTCTAAGGAATGCCAAGAATCCCTAGAAAAATGTTTTTCATTTGTTAACAAAATTTTAAATTTTTTTCTAGGTATTTAGCACAGGCTGATATTACTGAATTATGCCCATCCACTATGGGATGGGTTGAAGGGTTACCAGTCCATTTTAGGACCCCAAATATGGTTAGTATGAGTGGGGAGGTCATGTTAAAATAGTTGAAATTATTTAGATCTATGTCTCTATCCATGAACATGTCCTTGATTTGTGCACCAATGCTTCTATATGCTTCATTCAAATGATTCATTTGTAGGTATCACTATTTAGAATTTCAAGCGTGTTATTATTATATTTCATGCATATCCATGATAACAAGCCCACCCACCCCTTATCCGGTTTCATGATTATAACATTCTGTTGTTTAAAAAAAGCAATAAAATCATCCTCATGCTTACTTTGGTTAAATTCACAATGCCTATTATTTTGTTTTAACAAAATTCTAATATCTAGTTCACATAGCTTTTCGAATAGTTGTAACACCAGATGCATGTATGGATTGAATGTACTTGAACTACACAAATCATCAGTAGGGACATTATTTCCATCAAAAATAAGTTTAAGATTTAGTCATTTTTAAATCCAACAATATTTTAGCCACATTGGCTCTCCTAGATGGAACAAAGGTAAGTCATTTTGACAGTAAGTCTGCTAGTTCCTGGTCGAAGGACATATTAGAAAAATTGTAAATTTAAAGTCACCTCCTTGGTTGTGAATAATTGCACAAGTATGCTATGGGAGAACACTCGTTAAAGTGATAACTTCTGCTTATTCCTCCACCAAAGATATGTCTGCTGCAGTTGGTTTGGCTTTTGGAACTGGGGCCCGTTGCTCGATCACTATTGGTTCCTCCTTGGGGCGTCCGAAAATCCTGGTTGTGCCAATGGTTACCACATTGTGTTGATTGTGGTCATCATGGTTCCTTTCCCTTATCCTTTCTGAACACCTCAAGGGTGGAAATTCTGTGGGATCAGATAAAAGGATAGCAGGTTTGTTGCATACTTGAGCATTACCACCTTTAATTGTAGGTTCTTTCTGATGAATAGTGTTATTGTTGATCGTTTCAACTTGTTGCCAACTCCTACCTTTACCCTAAGTCTGGTGGGGGGTTAGGGTATGCAGTACCTTTGGCATAGTCCATCCTATCTCTCTCCATTTTCCTTAGTTTCATTGCTTTTAAGTGTTCTAGTTGCTGGCCAATACTGTTGAAAATTCTTCCGTGTTTAAATTTGCATTGCTCATATTGGATATCCTGCTTTATAAGGTTGTTGAAAAAGTTAAGCTCCACACCTAACTTTTCAATAAGTTTAATATTATGTTTGACCAATAATTTGAGCAATTCACACCTTTGTTTATCAAATAGGATCAGTAGGTCAAGATGGGCAGCTTCTCCTTCTAGCAGCTAACATAGTTTACGTTTTCTGTACATGTGTCTGAACCACTGTAATGTGTTTTTTTTATCTTTTCTGCAATTGGAGCTACTTTGGCTTCTACTCTTATGTCCTCATTTCTCCTTTTATCCCACAGTGTGCATCCTACCACCTTTCTCAGACCGTTCAGTTCCATCACCTCTAGCTTCCTCAACTGCTCTGCCTTTACTAACCAAGTTTCTGTACTATACATTAGTACTGGTCACACCACTGTTTTGTACACCTTATGTTTCAGCTTATTTGGCATTCTTCTGTCATATGCTATACCTAACACTCTATGTCAGTTGGCTGCAGCCCCTCATCCTTTGATTCTAGCTTTGAACACTCTTCATTCAGACTTCCCTTGTCCTCAACCAGATACTCAAAGCAATTAACCTATTTCAGTATACTCCCTTCTATTTCAATTCTCAACTTCTTCTGATTTCTCCAGTTTGCTGCCGTTACTACTGTCTTTTCTGTACTTAGTTTCATCCCATGTGCTTTCAGTTTTGCATTCCATTTCCCTATCATTTGCTGAAGTTGAAAAAAATGTATTTTAATTTGCATGGTCTGCTTCTATGCCTGCTGGATCCAAAGTCTTCTTAGGACACACAGTTTTGCTGTGCTGCTTACTGCTGAATCAAAGACACAGAGCTTTGCATGACTCCATCTGCAGTCTGTTTAAAGCACCAAGCCTTTCAAATTGCACACTGATAAAAGCACAGTTACAGATAACTTATTTTATAATAAACCACATGTAGTCTGTCAGATTTGTAGCATATATTTACAAAGTTTTCCTTCATTACAGATATGAATGATGACAAATACAAAATACCTCTCTCTGTCCTTTTCTCACATAACTGAACTACTACAATAGCTATATAGAGAGCTAGTCACACACATATTTCCTCTTGGTATATTTTTCTGGCCTTCTGTGGGAAGTCACATAATGTCTGTTTTTAGACTTTTCTATTGTCCTTTTGTGATTTAAGCACTTTTGCTGATGTGAGGATGCCATTCTGAAAGGAAACATCTGTATAAGCTCTTCCTATAGAAAAAACATCACATATTGCTGAATTTATAAAAAAGGATGTCGGTTAATAGATATTTGTTCTGCAAACATGAGAAAATCATGTAATGCTTGTTTTCCAATATTGCTTTGTTAAGCATTTTCTTTTTGATGCTGTGAAGAGAAGCCTGTCTGTTATACATATAGTATGAATGCACATTTTAAACGCTATACATATATTCAAGCAAACTTTTTCTTTCAGCATATTTACAACAGAATTAATTTCAGCCTTATATTCATAATATCTAACAGAAGTTCTTGCTCAGAGTCTACCTGTAATCCCACATTGTCTGCTCACAGCAACTTTGTTGATCTGTCCTCTCTGACCAGTTTGCTAATGTAGTCCATCACCAGTATGAACAACAGTGGGCTCAGAGCTGAGCCCCGATGCACACCCACTCCCTCTGGTAACTCCTCTGTGAGGCTGAACACTGCTTGTACTTGAGTCATTGGGTCCTTTTACATATCCTGCATGAATTCTACCAATGTCTGTGGAACTTTGAACCATCACAACATCACAGCACTGCCCAAATCAGCTTTCTTGGGACCCTGTCATAACCTTTTTCCAGATTGAGAAATACCCAGTTAGTATCTTTCCTCATCTCTAGCTTCTTATCAACTATTTGTCTCACTGCAAACTTCAGCTCATTTGTGCTGCATCCTGATTTAAATCTGAACTGCTCATCTCCCATCTTACATTCTACTACTCTGCATATCTGTTTATCCATCACCCTCTCCAAAACATTCACACAATGTGACAGTCTGATACATCTGTATAGCCCAAAGTTGTGAATATCCCCTTTGTTCTTGCAAACTGGCACAAGTATGCAAATTCTCCAGTCATCTGGGATACACCTTTCTCTCCACACTGTTATGAGTACCCTCAGGCACCATTTCTCCCCTAGCTCACCCAACACCTTTATCATTTCTGTTGTGACCTCATCTGAACCTCATGCTTTCCTTGACTTCATTTTCCTTAGTGCTTTTCTTATTTCTTCTAGGGTGGGCTCCTCTTCTTTTGTCATTGCAGGCTGTGTCTGGGGTAGTACAGCTTCTGTGGGGTTTTCTTCATTCAGAAGCTGCTAGATATACTCCTTCCATCTGCCTTTGATGTGCTGTGGACTGGTGAGCAGGTTGTTGCTGGCATCCCTTAAGAAGTTTGTCTGCATTTCTTTTTTATCTTTCTGTCTTTGCCTTGCAATCTGATATAGTTGCTCTGTGCCGTCTAATGAGTCACTCCAAAAGCTGGTAGACTGCCTCCAATGTCCTGCTCTTTGCTATTGCAACTCCTTTCTTAGCTTCTTTGTTAGCCAAATGGTATTCCTTCCTAGCCTGGTCTGCCTTTTCTATCTCCCACTTTTTCCTGCACTCATTTCTTTTGATAACTTCCTGGACTTTTGCATTCCATCACCATCTTTCCTTATGTACCTTATTTCCATATCTGGCTCAGTGACATATTTGTTCTGTAGTCCTCACACATACTATTTTGAGGCACTGCCATTCCTCTTCAACTCTACCAATTTTTTGGGGTGCCAGAGCCTTGAGTAATTCCTCAAACCATTGTACTTTCTCTCCAGTCAAGTTCCAGGTCTTCAACCTGGTCTCTGTTGATCTTAGATACTTCTGTGACAACTGCTTGCAATTGATTGTGGCCACCAGTGATTTATACTGTGAGCCAACTGTTTCACTGGGAATGACTTTGCAATGTCTAATTTTACCCTAGTGCCGTTTCCTTACTAGGAGGAACTCTACCTGAGTTGCATGTTGGCCACTCTTGAATGTGATCTTGTAATTGGCCTCTCCTTTACTCCTGTTGCCCTACCCATGTGGACCCAGGTAGTCCTCATATCCTGTTCTGTCTGTCCCAATATGTGCATTCGGGTCACCCATTATCAACACCAATTCATGTTGTCCTGCTTTATCTAATAGGTTCTGCAACTGATGTATAAATGCACTCTTTTCCCCACTATCACAACTCTGCTGTGGGGTATAGGCTAAGATTATGAATACTGCCCAATCATTACAATGGAGTCTGATTACCATGAGTCTGTCACTAATTCTGAAGACAACCCTCACTGCCTTCTGAAGCCTCTTTCTCATCACAATTCCCACACCATTTCTAGCTTGTCCTCCTCCTGAGTAGTAGACTCTGGATCCCAAGCTAAGTGGCTTTGCTGCACTGCCCTTCCATCCTGTCTCTTGGTCACGTAGAATGCCCAGCCTCCTCTGTACCATCATGTCATCCACTTCCAAGCTGTGTCTTGACAGTGAACCTACACTGAGTGTAGCAATTCTCAGTTCATGTTTGGCAGGTTGATTGGTTTTATGTCCAGCTTTCACTCAACAGAGCTATCCCAGCTAAACCAGGCTGGGCAACTGGACACCGGCCTGCCAGTAGCTTATTGATCCAGGGCTGCCAGACTTTTTTACAGCAGGAACACACCGGCCAATAGGCGCACATACACCCCTCCCACCATTAGTATGGGTCCCTGGTGTAGGTTGGAGTAGGACGGGTCCTCAATGAACTTATCATTGGCAAACACCCATGCCCATCTGGTGACATTAGTCAACATGACTGAATCACCTACAGCCATATTTTACATCATCGAGTGGTTAGCCCTGCTATGGCAACAAGTCTGTGATCTGTGTTCTCCTATCTTGAGTATACTGCACACCACAGTAGATGCCCAAAGTGGTTTGTCTATACAACTCTTCCCCCCCTATAGGGCACCATGTAGAGTCTGTGTTGCTGCCCACAGCTCCAGTCATTGGCGAGTCTGAGATGGAAACACTCAGACTGGCACCAGCAGTACAAAATGAGTTGTGCTACTGCAGGATTGAGAGACCACTCAAGAGATTAGAATGTGACTGCTGGGCCTGTCTGCTAGGAAGGTGGCTTTTCCCAGAATGTGTGTTGCTATCAGAAAGCCACATTTATAGTGTCTATGTAAAATTTATTTCCTCCCTGCTTGTTGATGTTCCACACAACTGACACTGTCAGACCGAGCGGCAATCACCCTTGCAAGAATGTAGTCCAGAAGGACTGGTAATGCTGCAACTGCTCTCATTTCCTGGACACTGATGTTGACATTCAGGATGAGGGAGGCTAGGAGAAAGTGGTGGTTTATGAGAGTAGGAATGGCATTTTAGTGAGCAGAACCTGTACCTTGATAGTTTCCGTATACAGTATTGTGCCCAGATGGCAGCCTATGAAAAACAAAGCCTGGGAAGGCTGAAGCCAGGATTTTTTCTATATTTACAGAAATCTCCAAGACATGAAGAGACGAAGCAAGTACTCTCTGGCAGTGACAAAGGATGTCAATGATGTAGCATCTAAGAACCAATTGTCTCTGTATGGGAAGAATGAGATGCCCTTGAAAGCGCATACAGATTATGACTATCACCATGCAGCTGAACCAGTAGTGTAGCTAAGGTGGGGCAAGAGAGGCAACTGACCTGGGTGCGATGTGTTGGGGGGTGTGATCAGCTGATCCAGATCTTTCTTCAATGCATTACCGGCTTTTAAAAGTATGTGGTTTAAACTGTAGCAACTGCTTGTTATATTATAGCAAGAAGTTTGCTACAGTTCAAAAGAAAAAAACGTTTTTTTTTTTTTTTTAGTAAATCCTGAGTACTGTAGTGCACTGTGCAGGGAAGGTATAAACTATAGCAATTGTTTGCTACATTTGTAGTAAGCAGTTTGCTACAGTTTAAAAAGGAGATTTTTTTTTTAAACTAAAGCATGAGGACTGTAGTGCTCCATGCAGGCAGGGTATATTAAAGGAGGGTTTGGGGCAGGGATAGAGAAACGGGACCTGGATGGCTGTATTTGGGGGGACATGTCATGTACCTGGCTACCTGGTTTGTGTGCCTGTAGAATGACAATCCAATGTTTTTGGTGTTTGAAGATCACTAAGTGTAATAAGCTGATCACTTATCGGTTGGCTTCAGTGAATGAAATGCCTTTTTTTTTTGCTCTTCACTTGAAGAGCTGAGGGGGTGGGGTGCTAGTTCATAGTACTGGCACAAGGTGATGGTTGAACCAGCTATGCTTCTGAGTTGAACAACCCAGGAGACTGTGGTGAGACTCAAAGGAGAAGCTTGAAACTTGATAGCGACTGGTTCCCTGCCAGAAGAGTAGTACCCTATTGGATATTTGGAAGTTTTTATATATAAATAGGCATCCTGGAAGTCTGTCAAGCACATCCAAATGTTTTGGCCACGTGCAAAAGCAATATTGCTTGCCCCTATCCATCCAGAATTGGAACTCTGTAACATACTGCAAGTGTTTTCAATGGGCCTGGACCATTTCTGCTCTGGTAGGACCTATTGAATTGCCCTTTCTGCTAGTAGTGGATCATCTCTGCTTCATTGTGCTGGTGAATCTGAATGCCTGGGAGGAGGGGGTGGGTAATTAAAGGGTACTGTGTAGCATCTGGAGATCCTTTTCAGTCATTTGTCTTGCATAATTGCCATTCACACATCTGAGGGAAAACATAGTCCTCCAAATGCCTCCCGAGGGAAGCAGCCAGTCAAACCTTTAAGGATATTGAGATTGTATTGCTAAAAAATGAAATGTGATTTCCTAGTTTTGCAGAGCACCTCTGCCCCTGGGGCAGCATCTCTTGAATGGGTCCCACTGCTCTCTGCTCTAAGAAGAGTAGTTAAAGGATTAGCACTGGTACTTCCTAAAATATAGGGATTCGGGACCATATTGATTCCTGTTGTGGGATTTGTTGGGAGGGCTCAAATCATACCCCTAGGGCAGATGCCTTTCCTCCTTGCTCATTCTTATGCAGTTTAACTTCAGGTCCAAACACTGAGGATCCATCATGGGCAATGATTAAGGATGCTTTAAGGTTGTCTTGAAAGTTGCAGCCTGGCATATCTGATGGTTATGCTGACTACCGCTGCCCAAACTGCTCCACTGTTTAGCAGCCTCATAAAGAGAATGTAAATAAGTGACTAGCTTTCTCAAGAATCTAAAGCTTGTTAACCTATATCTCTTTGGAAGGAGTTCTTGTGGGTAATGTAACTAATACCTTCATGGCAAAAAGTGTCCAAAATGTAGCATGCTTACCTATTCTGTCTATTGTATGAAATTCTTTGTTAGGTGGATGGTCAGCCATTGGATGACAGCTGTTGTCATTTGCTGTTATAGTGACGGGGATCCAAAGAGCCCTTACCTCAATGCTTCCTTATACGTAGGAGAGCAAAAAATCATGTTTTCTGGGTACTGTGTCCATGGTGTCTGCTCCAAGCTCTTCCTGCCACCAGGTCATATGAGTGGAGTGGTTCAGTGGGCAAACATCCCCTCTCTCAAATTATAGATCTTTTCAACAAATCTGCAGTCTTCTGAGTAGACTGCAGTGAAAGCACAATTCTGTAAGTTTCACTTACCCATGACAGTAAATGTTTGAATTCCTCACTGCTGCAGTAGCCTTTAGGCTGTATGGGTTGTGCCTTGCCCAAGATTCAACAAATGGCCAATTTCTAAAAGCTCTGGTGTCCTCCAATAGTCCCACTCTGACTGCTGATTGGTCAGCCATGGGGAGGGTAAGTGAGCAGTCAGAGTAGAAAATCTTCCAGACTTTCTTGCCCAAAAGTTAAGTAGTGGCTTATTGATACCAAACTGTAAAAACAAGAAATAGCCATCAAGACTATTTCCCAACAACAGCTATATACAATAATAGGAGGCTGTAGGCTTGATGCAGCTACTTTAGCAGTGAGGAATTCTAAACATCTACTGTAATGGGTAAGAGTCACTTACATGACTGTACTATGCTCATCATTCCCACTGCTGCTGTAGCCCTTAGGCTACATGGGTTGCCTAGCTAACCTGGGAGAAGGAATAAAATGGATCCAGGAGCCCCTGGATATTGGTTCTAGCAATGTCAGATGTGATCTAGAAAAAAAATCAATTTTGTAATGTCTTGTAAAGGTATTTACAGAGGACCATGAATACCTTTAGAGACCACTCTTTCCAATATGCTATTGAATAAAAGACCCAGTAGAGTGAGCATTTATACTGCCTAGAAAGTACAGTTGTGTACGTTATACTTACCCATAATAGCAAATGTTTGACTTTGTCATGCTGCAGTAGCCCTTAGGTTATTTGAGTTGTTTCCTGCCAAGGGAAAGCACAGTTGTGTAAGTAAAACTTACCATAACAGTAGATTTTCAAATGAACACTGCTGCAGTAGGGTTATATCCTGCCAAGGATATAATAGCCAGCCGGCTTCCAAAGCTTCAGGGCACCTTCCATGTGACCAAACTCTCAGGTAGCTCAAGCTGAGCTGACTAAAAGATAAGTCTGGGTGTGAAGCCCTTCACAGCTTTCCTGCCAGCAGAGAGCACTGGCCTGAAAAGACAATACTAGGAATAAGAATAAATAAATAAATGTATGTCTGTATGTCCACACCATGGCATAAAAAACAAGGGGGGGTGGAGAAAGGGAACAGCTACTGCAGCAGTGATCATTTGAACATCTAGTGTTGTGGTAAGTTTTATTTATACAACTGTTTTATGTTCATTATATTTTTCACTGCTATAGTAGCCTTAGCTATATTGGGTATATTACCTTAGCAAACTACATCTGGGAAGTGGAAGAAGAGTCCAGGAACCCCTAGAGAACTAACCTAGTAAAGCTAAGACCTAGAGAAGGAATCAAGATTATAGTGCTTTGTAAAAGTATGTACAGAGGACCAAGTAGTAGATTCTAGAATACTTCTAGAATCCAACACTTTCCAAAAAGCCATAGATGAAACTCAGGCCCTGGTTGAGTAGGACTTGACCCTGCCTAGAACAGATTTGTTACGATGAGTATAACAAATGGTAATAGCCTTAGACAACCATTTGGAAATAGTCTGTTTCTACACAGGTTGTCCCTTCTTCTTACCTTCGTAAGAAATGAACAAGTGATCCGAAGATCTGAAAGATTTTGTTCTGTCAAGATAGTACCCAAGTTGTCTATGGACATTCAAAGTATGATGCATCTTTTCTCCCTCATTTTTAGGTTCAGGAAAGAAAACAAAAAGATGGATAGTTTGGATTAAGGTAAACTGGGATACCACTCTAGGCATAAAAGAAGGATTAGTTTTCAAAGAAACCCCGTCTCTGTGGAAAATAAGGTAGGATTGACTCACCACAGGAGCTTCCAACTCAGATACCATTCTAGTAGAGATCAGATCAATCAGTAAAACTGTTTTCCATGTTAAGAACTTCATGGCAGGAAGATCACCTAGTTCAAATGGAGCAAGTGCTGGCTTCTCTAACACAAAATTAAGATCAACAAACTCCACGTAATTATGAAACCAAATACCATCCAATATAAAAGAAATCCAGGCAACTTCAAAATGAGTTCCCCTTTTAAATGTTAATTGATCAATTTGGAGGAAATGTTATTTAAGGAAAGGGTAGCAGATGTAATATGATTCTTATCTGAAGAAGTCTAGCTTGTAGATGAAAGCGCTCATATTTTGTATTGTTGACATCATAAAGACTGTTTTTTACCTCAACAAGGTGGCCTGGATTTCTTTTATATTGGACAAAATTAAGATCCCTAGGAAGGGCCACCATTTTTCTGAGAGGCCTCTTATGCAAAACCCTTTTAAGAACATATTGACGTGAGACTGCACTGAAAGAGGAGGATGCATGGGTAGACATGCTGAAATGACTGATAAATTAACTTTGATGGAGGAATAAGTATAAGATAGTAACTTGCATAAATATTGTAAAACCAATGAACAACTAGCCCTGAATGGGTGCTGGCTATGTTATTGGCATGAACTGGAAAAGCTTTTCCATCTGTTACTATATGATTTTCTAGTAGCAGGCTTTCTTGCCTCTATTAGTACCTGCTGCACCTCCTCAGTAAACAGGTGTCTAAAAGGAATTAAGACCTTATCATCCAGGCAGTCATCTGAAGTTGACTGATATCAGGATGTATCAAACATCCCTGTTCTTGTGTGAGTAGACCCACTGTGTGAGGAAGCGTGTGATAATTGCCCCTGGTCATTTCCCAAAGAACAGAGAACTACAGTTGCCTGTGCCAGAAGGGAGTCTCCACAATGATCTAAATCTTTATCTAAGGGAGAATTTAAAACCTCATTTTAACATCATCTGGGAGGTTCTGAGAATGCACCCATGTTTGTGGAAGTCCACCCTCCCCATTCATTTTCCATTCATGACCTGTCCTAGTCTTGCTCAATTTGTCTGCCACTATGTTTTTCTCTAACAAAATGTAAGATGCTTGTAAGGTAAAGGAATGCTGAAGAGCCATCTCCCAAGCTGTTAGCCTGTATATTTATATATCACATAGCTGTAGTAATGTCTGTAATCACTGGAAGAGGTCCTGGTGGCCAAATGTGATGAAGACTTCAAGACATGAATCAAAGCCAAAATCTAAAATTGATGTGCTTTAGTCTGTCTAAAATATTCCATTGCCTTGTTCTTTCACCCCTTTGGAAATTGCACCCCAAGCAAAATCTGACATGTGTGGTGACAGACCAGTTTGGTGTCTGAGGAGAGAATATAAGACCTGGGTTCAGTTGAATTTGTTGTCTCTATCAATATAGTTCCCTTTTTATAAAGCCAGACACTGGAATTTGATACTCTAGAGAATGCAAATGTTGGGCCCATGTGTTTCTTTTAGAAATAATTTTATCTTTCTCATATGCAATTTGGTTAGAGGTATCATCTGAATCATAGAAGCCATGAACCTCACGATCCTGAGAAATTCTCTTGCATAAGTCTGAGGTCGATTTGAGAAGCTCAGGAAAAAATCCAGATAAAAAAATCTATGCTGATCTCTGCTCAATAGGCTTCTTGAAGAGAAAAACCTAAAAGGCATTCCAGAAATACAATCCTGTGAGACAAAGTCAAGGAGGATTTTGCAGCATTCATCTGGAAGCTTAGGTTGGTAAAAAAGACATAACCTATGTTAATGATGCTTGACATCTGGATAAGGACACTGCAAATATAAGTAAGTCATCTAAGTAAGGAAAGATATAAATGCCATTCAGTCTGCAATAAGCTATGGATGGGGCTAGATATTTTGTGAATGCCCCTGGAGCTCAGGATAATCCAAAGGATAATGCAGAGAACTGATAATGTGACCCAGATACATAGAACCTCAGAAAACCATGGCACCTATCGAAAAGAGCAGGGGTTCATTATTAAAAGCCATATCATCTTTATAATACTTATATCACATACAAATTATTTACATTTTTTTACGTTCATGATCTCATTTCTATTTACACTTTTGTATACATTTACTTTGTATTATTCACATTCCTAATCCGCAACTCTTTTCTCCATAACCAAAACTGTATTTTCTTCAATATTTCAGACAATATCCATTTTCCATAAAATTTTATCTCATTTAATCTTTCATTCCAAATAATCCATATTGTATGAAACAATGTCCTATCTGTATTCTTAACACCTGTTTCCCTTTTATCACCATGATATCCATATTCTATTATATCCATATTTATAGACTTTTTGCATTAAAACCTGTTCTAATTTAATTTTCATATATTTTCCTACAGTTTCCTTACTCTTTCACAGTTCAAAAACATGTTCTGTAGTTTCAGTTGCACTACAATAACTGCAAACTCTTTCTTCTATCTTTTTATAGGGCATATTTGCCTTTACTGGCAATTTCCTTATTGTAAATCTCCATTGAAAATGTGTACATTCATAATATTTTTTTACATTTCTCCATTCTTGCCTTCATGGCTTTTATTTTTTTTTCTTTCTCTAAATGTTTCCATGGATATACACAGTAAAATGTATTCATTATATTCACATACCATTCTTTTCTACTTTTTTGTATTATTTATTTTCCATAACCATTTTTTGTTTTGATATTCTTTTATTTCCTCACTCAAATATCAATTTCCTCTCTTTAGATTATTCACCCTATCCCAAATTTCTTTATACTTTTCTTTCATTATTATATCTATCAGACCTTTTTTAGTTTCCTTTAACTGTGTTAACACTTTATCAAACCTAATCCTCCTCCTTGTTTCTTAACATAAAGTGCCCCATTTTTACCATATTTAATCTGGATCCCCACATGAATGGAAACATCACTGACAAGAATTATTTCTCATATTTTGCAGGAACCATAAACACATTCACTAAATATGCTATTTTACCAAAAAAAAAACAGAATTTATCAAACATAGTTTCTTTCTATTCTTCAGCTTATATGTTCTACAAAATAAACATATATGTCTTGTTTTTGTATCATATTTTGCCATTGTATTAATCTATATTGATCACTACTAAATTGTATACCTAAAATCACAATTTCTTCTCTATTAAACTGAATCCCTCTTGTTTTTCCTACTAATCTAAAACTTTCACATTTATCCTTATTTATACAAAGACCAATAACTTTTAATTCGCAATTAAGTTTTTTAAAAGCTGTTGTCATCAATTCCTTTTTAGTTATTAAAACCATATCATCTGTGTAAGAAAACATTACTGGTACTTGAATTCCTTCTGTTGTTTTATAGTTTGCTGTTCTCAGAGTTAAATGTATTTCATTCACAACTGTGTTCATATTTAATGCAAATAAAATGTTACTTGCTAGACAACCTTCTTATTCCACTTCTTGTATCTATTTCTTCACTTAACCAGGTATTTACTACTAATTTTACTTTATTATTTTAATATACTGAAGCAGATGTTTTTTATTATTTTATTATTTATATTATACTTTTTTTTAAATCTTCTATAAAGTTTCATGTTGTATCCTGTCAAATGCTTTATTCAAATCATCTGTCATGACTTTTAGTTCTGAATTTCTATTTATATTATCTATCATTTTCATAATTATTATTAAACATTCTTGTCTCCCTTTTCCTTTTGTTCCAAATATTGTTTCATTTAATGATTTGTTCCCTTTATTTTCCAATTACTTCTCTATTATTTTCATAAATATCCTGTAAATCCACACTATTTAGCATTATTGTTCTCCAATTGTTTATAATCTTCTTTTTCTTCTTTTTTCGAAATAAATTCCATGGCTCCAATACATATTTCTTTGTCTTTCACTACTATATCTAACCATTCATTTAAAACCTATACAAAATACTTCTTCTGCCAATGTAACATATCTTTGTACATGAAATATTAAATCCCATCCAACTCAGTTGCTGATTCCATTTTCACTGTCTTTAGTACATTTTTCATTGCTTCAACTGTTATCTTTTTTCTAACCCCTCATTATCTTCTTTAGTTAATTTTTTCACTCTCTACTTATGTCATTTTTCTGTCCAATACTTTAAAGAAGTCGTACTTATATATTCTTTTATTATATCCATTATTTATTTTTGTGTTTTAACAATTTCTTTTTCATTTCTTATTTCTCTTTTTATTCTTCCATTTTCTTTTACAAATTTAAGTATGGTGCACCTCCTTTTTCTTTCCTTGTGATGAGAAGTACCTTTGTTTAAACATTTTTTTATTTTTCTTCATTCATTTCAAATATCAGTTTTTCTCTTTCAAAAAACTTTTCTAGCTCTTATTACCCTTCTAAATACCACATGACTGACTTCATTATATTTTTGTTTCTCTTCTATTTTTTTTTAATCTTTAAAATTCTAAAAGAAAAAGTTAGGCTTTTCTTTAAAACGTATCCACCAACTTGTCCATTTCCTATAAACACTCTCATATCTATATGATCTTTCCATAATTGTATAATCCTTTCTCTACTGTCCTCATTTAAGTCTGTTTCATTTAATCTTTTAATACCCTAACCTATCATTTTTTTCTTGGATTCCTATCCAAATTGGCACATGGTCTTAGAAGCCTATTACTTGTGTTCCTTTCTGTAAAATTTTCAAACTTTCTGGAATCATAAAATAGTCAATTTCTGTTCTTAAGTTGCTCCTTTTATAAGTCCATTTTCTGTTAGCCCACAAATATAATTTTCTACTTTTCAAAATCTCTGCTATTACTTTAACATCAGCCCCTTCTTCTTCTTTTCTTCTTTTTCTTAAATCACAGTTGAAATTCTCCACTAATATTATTTACATATCAGCACTCACATAGTCAAAAATTCTTTTAAACATCTACTATCTCGCTTTTTATGCAACATATGCATACACTGCAATAACTGCATATACTGGTTTCTTCCATCTCACATCCAATACTTTTAATCTAAGTAACGTTACTAAAGTGCAATCCAATATTTCTATTAGGTTTTTACTTAATATTCCAATGCCTGAACACATTTATTTTCCTACATTACAAATATTACCTTCCCGTAATTCTTTTACTTGTAATCTCTCGCCTTCTGTCAAAATTCTTATGTCTTCTAATATTACAATATCCATCTCAAGCATTTTATACCATTCTAATACTTCTAGCCTTCTTTTAACATTCTTTATACTGTTTACATTTATAGCTAAAATTCTCACCTTTTTATATAATTATTTTTTCTTCCTTTTTCTTTTTTATTTTTCTCTCAAACCTTCATTCTTAAATATTTGTTTTCTATATTTTAATCTTTTCCCAGTACAATTAGTTTACCCTTAATCATCACCCAATTAATATCTTCCTCTTCACTTGAATTTACCTTTTCTTCCTCCCCTTCTTTTCCCCTTTTATCCATCGTCTTTTTTTTCTTTTCCTAACCCCTTATTCTCTGTCATTATGTTTTCTTCCTGCTCTTTTTCTTGTTCCACTTCTATATTATATTCTTCAGCTCTTTTTTGCTCATATTCATATTTCCCCACCCCATTTCCTTTTTATTTTTCTTACAATCCATCAATGAATGTCCTTTTTTTCACATTTTACACATTTTAGTTCACATTTTTTCACTTTACTACCCATTTTTACCACAAATGTAACACATTCTCTTATCACAATTACTAATTCAATGATCATTTTTACCACAAAAGAAACATGTTTTCAGTTGTCCCAATATTTCACAGTCTCTGTATCCTTCTACATTTATCATACTTGGAATATGTCTTACAATTTCATTTTCATTTGCAATACAACATTCCCAACCCCAGTCCATAAACCTCTATTATCATGTATTTTTGTAATGTTTATAACATCTATGTATACTGTCTTTGAATACTTCTTTTTCTACTTCAGTTTGAAACTGTACATAACTTTTCTTTTTTGTCTCTCTGTTAATGCTTCAATAACATATAAATTCCATGGACTAAAATTCTTTATTTCATATTGTTTTAGAATTTTTTTCCATATAATGCCCTGTTTCAAATAGAATGTCACAAAAATAGTCAATTTTAGTATGAATAAATGCTCTTACTAGGAGATATACCCAAGGGCAATATAATATGATCCCAAATTTCATACCTATCAAGTTTTCTCCTTATTAATGTTTATTCTTACTAGAAACTCCTTCCTCCTCATATCCATGTTCTTTTCTTCCCTCTTTTCTCCTTCTCTCATGGTTTGCCCATATGACTTCCTCATCTCTTTTTTTATTTGTTCCACTTCTTCTTCCTGAATCCTGTCCATGATTTCTCCCCATGGCACCACTTTTTCACTTTCTAGTTCACTCCGATTAATTAAATCATTTAAATTCATATCCAGCAACCCTCCCAATTGTTGGGTTGTAATAATACATCCCTGCTGCAATCCACTGTCTCCCTCAAACAGTCTGTCCTGGAACAGCAATTCTGTGTCTTGTGAAGATTCATCAACTTTCCCTTCAGTCTCATCCTTCACCTCTCCATTCTTCTTCATTTTGAACTTCTGCTTCTCTCCTTCACATATTCTTTCCTCTAACATTTTTTTGTGAGAAGGGTCCACTGCCTTTACACTTAAACCATCCAATTCTTGCTCCATTTCTTTTTCAACAACCGCTTCCATACCACAAACACTCACCATACCCCTTTCTGCTTCTCTGACCATCCTCTGTGCCTGGTCAAGAAGCAGAAAGTGCTACATCAAACAGCATCCTCATTCAAAAAGACTAGGGGAAGTTCCCAGATGTCCAGGCAAAATTTCCCCTAGAAGTACAAATACTACCTTCGGTCTCCCCTGAAAAGAGAATACTAGCTTAGTTGGACTCTCCCAGTCAACAAAGGACAAATAAAAATGATGATAATAATAATAAAGATAAATCAAAGAGTAATGCAGACAGCTGATAATGTGACTCAGAAACACAGAACCCTAGAAATTGCCAGAAGCCAATGGTTATGTAAATGTGGTAGTAAGCATCTTTTAGGTATAGAGTTCCCAAATAACTCTTGTAAGGAATGAGGGGTAACAGGCTCTGTAAAGTCAACATTTTGAACTTTGGAACTTTCACATACACATTTAGAAATGAAAGATCTAGAAATGGTCTATAACAGCCCTCTTTCTTTGGTACCAGAAACATTCTGGAGTAGAAAGCCTTTGCCTCTTTGATTTAAATGCACTGGCTCTGTAACTGCTTAGTATATAAAGACTGAAGAACCTAAATAATAAAGTAGACTTTTGTTAATTAAACTTATCATAACAGCAGATGATTGAATGATCACTGCTCTAGTAACCTAAGCTATAGGATATAACAGTTTGCCAGCTTCCAAAGCTTCAGGGCAAATTCCACCCACCCAAATCATTAGTCATCTCAAGCTGAGATGACAAAAAGACATATTTGCACCAAACCCTTCAGAGCTTTCATGTCAAGTCAAAGAGGGAAGGTGAAGTCCTGATAGGACATTGATAGGAAAAAAAATACATGTCTACACATTGGCATAAAAATACCCCCAAAAAAAAAAGAGGGATGGAGGGAGGGACCCGGCTACTGCAGCAGTGATCATTCTGTTCTGTAGTCATCTACTGTTATGGTAAGTTTACTTAAACAACTGTACTATGTTCATACTGATCACTCCACAGTAGCCTAAGCTATAAAGGCAGATTACCACAGTTTAGAACTAGAAGGTGGAAGGAAGGGTCCAGGAGACCCCAGAGAATGGTCCTAGAAAAGTCTATCAGCCCTGGAGAGGGAATCTAGTTTATAGTGCTTTGAAAAGTATGCACAGAGGACCAAACTGCTTCTGGAGCCCAAACCATTCAAAAAGTCATAGACGAAGCCAAGGCTTCGGTATAGTGTGCCTTGGCCCTACCTTGAATAGTTTTGTTGTGGTGAAATAACAAAATATAATAGTCCAAGACAGCTATTTAAAATAAGTCTGCTTTGACACAGATTGTTACCTCTTCTTATCTTCACAAGAAATGAACACCTGTTTGGAAGTTCTGAAAGATTTTGTTCTGTCAAAATAGCACATGAGATGTCAATGGAAATCCAAGGTACAAAGTATCCTTTCTCCCTCATTTATGTTCTGGAAAGAAAATTGGAAGATGGAGAGTTTGGCTTAAAGGAAACTCAGAAACCACTTGAAGGCATAAAAGAAGGATCATTTGTCAAAGAAACCCTGTTTCTCTGGAAAATGAGATAAGGTTGACCACCATAAGAGCTTGCAACTCAGATACTCTTTTTCTAGAAGTCATAGCAATCAGCAAAACTGTTTTCCATGTTAAGAACCTCAAGTCAGCCAGATGAGCTGATTCAGACAGACCATGTGTTAGCTTCTTTAATACAAAGTTAAGATCCCAAGGAGGAGCTAAGCTTCTTATGTAGGACCCCTTTCAATAACATTTTTACATAATAATGCATTGAAAGATAGGGATTTGTGGACACACATGCTGAAATGGCTGACAGATGAACCTTGATAGAAGAGTAAGATAGGCCATAAGATAGTAATTCACGCAAATACTCCAAAATCAGAGAAACACTAACCTTCAATGGGTGCTGGTGCTATGTTGGTACCAACTAGAAAACCTTTTTAATTTGCTTATATATGATTTTCTAGCAGCATGCTTTCTTGCTTCCATTAATACCTGCTATGTCTCCTTCAGAAAATAGGTACATAAAAAGTATTAAGACCCTGTCATCCAGGAAGTTAGTTGTAGTTTGGGGACAGGGTGTATCAAAGACCCATTTTCTTGTGTGGGTTAATCCAGTCTGTGAGGAAGCTTGCAGTAATTGTCACGACCAGTTTCAAAAGAAGGGAGAACTATTTTGCCTAGGTAAGAAGGGAGACATCACAGTAATCTTTGGGGAATTCCTTCTGAATCTTCAGAGTTACAGTGGATATCAGTGGAAAGGGTGGAAAAGCATACAGGAACATTACTGTCCAAGGAAAAGAAAAGGAAAGAAAATGCATCTGTTTTCCAGGCCTCCTTGCTGGAGTCCTTGAACAGAATTTTGCCAGTTGATTGTTTAAAGAGGCAAGAAAAAAGGTCTACCTGAGGAATTCCTCACAGATGGATCAAATCTTGGAAGGCTCACCGATCCAATTTCCACTTACGAGGGTTTGTCTTTGTCCTGCTCAGCTTGTCTGTCACACAATTTTGCTCTGACAGAATGTAGAATGCCTGTAGAGTAAGATTGTGCTGTGAAGCTATATCCCATGCTAACATAGCTAGTCGGCAAAGTGGGTAAAATCTTGCTCACCCTTGCTAGTTTAAGTACCACATTACTGTGGTATTGCCTGTAACTACTTGAAGAGGTCCTGGGGACCACATATAATTCAGAGAGTTGAGAGCCTTTATAAGAGCTAGCACCTATGTTATGTTTTTGTGCTTTTGTCTGTCCATCTTAGGATCATAGGAGACTACTAGGCTAATGGCCCTGGGGCCCTTACAAGCCTAGCCAAGAGTTTATCCCCAAAAAGAAACCTCAGTCAGCACCTGTCACCCCTGTCAATGAGGGACAAAGATGGAACCCCTGGGACAAATTTGTGATTTCTCATCCACACATCAAGGTTACGATTGAAGAGGGTCAGTGAGGTGCTCTGTTTGACATGTATGGGAAGTCTATTCCAGAGATGGGGCAGCCTCTGGGAGACAAACTCTCTCTCCAGCAGGTTTTGTTGATGTCACATATTAGATTTAGGCCTATTGAGTGGGTAATGCGCGAAGAGTTAGACTTACGGATATGGAGCATCTCTAGTAGGGCAGAGTCCAATATTGCCTTGTAAGTGAGACACAGATCACCTCTGAGCAATCTGTTTGATACCGAGTAAAGTGATAGCGATTTGAGCCTGTCTGCATAGGACAGGTGTTGGAGACCATGGATCCTCTTTGTGAGGTATTTCTGTGGTTTTTCCAGTTGGTGCAGGTGTTTGAAGAGGTACATTCCAAATGGGGTGTTATACTCAATTATAGGTCTAATGAGAGAGGAGTACAGAGAGGTAATAACTTCCTTTTTTCTGGATGCAATCCCTTTAATTATGAGATGAACCAAGTAAAAGGCTTTTCTGACCACTGTCGCCACATGATGGTCGAATGTGAGATTGTTGTCAACCTGAGTACCCACGTCTCTCACCATGGGTTGTGTGCTTAGGGGGTTGCCGCTGATGTGGTAATCAGTAGTGGCCATGTTTTTGCCAAATGGTATGATAATACATTTTTTTACATTTACTTTAAGACCATGACTTTGGTGCCAATTATTTGTAGCTGTGAAACCCTCATGCAGTATGTTAACATTATTTGGGGACTCAATGACAGCACCCAACTTACAGTCATCCATAAACTTGGTCAGCCACAGGCCCTTTGTCTCCGCCAGTAGGGGGTCCCAGGACAGATCCCTGGGGAACACCGCTAGTGACAGGTCTGCTGTCGGAGGTAGTGGGGCCTATTTTGACCTTGTGGGCCCTATCTGTGAGCCAGTTGGCCACCCATCTGATGATATAGGGATTAACATCAAGTTGTGTTAGCTTTTTGAGAGATGTTGCACTTTTATTCTTCTTGACACAGATCACAAGCAAAGTCCAAGATGTCTGTAGTGACTGACTGCTTTGGAGCAGAAGGGGAAGGGGAAGGGAAGAACTGGATTCAGAGAAATTTGATGTCGCCACCAAGTGAATCTGTATACAAATAAAAATTCAAAGTTTAATTTTTGACATCTTCTGAGAGGTTTTAAGAAGATTGCCAGACAGCAACCCTGGAAACAGTATCTATAGAGTCATAAATACACTTCAAATAATGAGCAGTGACCCGAGAAACAGAAGAAATGAGACTACACAAAGCAGATTTTTTCCTCACAAGACTAAACAACAGCCAAACTTTCCACATACTTTCACAATTAGTCAGTTTAAGCTTTAATGTATGAGCATGACAGTTTAGAATTCTAAAACACAAAGGTACAGAAGCATACACTTATCATACCAATAGCTTTACCACCTTTGTCAAAAGGAGGATTAGAATTAACAAAATGCTTGGTAGCAGCTGGACTAACTAAAAATACAGCTGCCAGGTCAGATTTTTTCAAAACTTGAAAGACTGAGGAACTTTGTTTATTATATCTGCTTTCTTAGAGGCAGCAGGCTGGCTGTCGTAGAAACTACAGGCTGTGACAAACACATCAAACAATGCTGACAACACTGGGGGGGGGTTGTGGAAATTCCAGTTGGAGCAATTAATAGTATTTTCTGAGGGACTGGGAAACTTAAATGTTCTCCCTTTGAGAGGACTAGCTCATTCTGGAAATACTCTCAGGAAAAAGTGAATCCCTCACAGGGAGAGTCAGATACCATATTTGCCTTAGAATCTGAATCAGAAAATGAGTTAGTACTGCATCTGTCCTTTCACATTCCCCTACAGATTCCCAATATTGAAACTCTTCAGGGAAAAAGGAATCCCTTTTTTCTTTTACCAGAAACCACTTTACAAGAAGGGTTAATAGCCAGTACAGGACCACAAACTAATCCCAACAAATTACTCCTATCCAGAGAAACTATTAGAAGTGTTTAATTTTCTCTCTCTTTTTGATAGGAAAGTTAAGGGAAACAGACATAAAATTGCTAGCAATAGCTTCCCCATGGATGGGCATTATATTCTAGCTAACCAGGGACACATTCATTGCCACTTCTCCCATGACTGACAAGAATGCCTCTCCCTTACCCAATGAGGCGACCCCAATGGCTGCACAGGATATAGCTAAACCTTGGTCCAGGATGGCTGTATGGACAACACCAGAGTTATCTGAAGGGAAAAGATGAGTGGTCTGTGGAGCCAGCTTTGGTTACAGAAGAGTCACCCACCTGTGGAAAATTATCATCTTGCCGTGATGCCAAAGGCTGCACAGTTATCTTTTTCTTTTTGTAGCTGGAAGAAGTTCAGACCAAGGGACCAGTACTTGGTTCCATGACCAAGCTAAAAAAGGTGCTTGTTTGCCAAGGAAGCTTAGTAGCAATAGTCGGTAAAGCAGCAAAGTAGTAAAAAAGTAACGTTTTCCCCCCACACAAAACACAGTGAAAGGCACTTTAAACATTTCCCCAGTCTCAAAAAAGTAAAATAAGCAAAGGTTATGTACTAATCATAATGACAGATCCTTTCATTCATGTCCGTATGATAAGACATAAGGGTCCTCGAAATTGCTTGTTGGATCTGATTTGGCAACATCAATGCTCCAGCCTTGAGCCTCTTCAGAACTTTCTCTCCCATAATGCATCTGTTCCTAAATGACCACATATCATTATTAAGTCTTTAGAACTAAGACAGAAATATAGACAAGGACTAAGCTCCAAAGAGAAATTAATAATCCTTCAAGTCTTAGAAGAGAAGTACTGGGGATGAGTACAAGGGATGGTGGGAGGGTTGTAGTGTCAGATGGACATGAGTGATGAGACCTACCATCACGGTGACTGCATAACTTTTACATCCTATTCATTCAGTCCTTCCGATCCAACATATGAGTCAGAATCCCCAGCTACAAACCTTCCTGAGTGGCCTCATGACAGACCTTTTAGAATGGTAGAGCTGAAAGAAGCTTGAGCTGTGGAGAGGCAATCCAACCTGTAATGGCTAATAAATGTATGTATGCACTGGGGATCAAGTAGCTTCATAACAAATATTGTTAACTGATGAAGATCTAAAGAAGGCCATGGAATTAGCTACAGCTGTGGTGGAGTTTGCCTTGGGTTTACTTGCTAAGGTCTTTTTCTGGTTAGTATAAATGAAAATTATACAATAGGACAATCACCTAGATAGTGAAGCTTTAGAAACATGTTGTCCCAACTTCCCAGAAGCAAAGGATATAAAGAGTTGGGCATCTTTCCTAAATGGTTTACACTAACATTAGAATAATAAATACAACAGCACACAAGATTAAATTTTAGTGAAAAATCTAACACACTTTTCAACTATCAAATATGCAGAATAAACTCTATCTGATAGAAAAAAACCTAAACACACAACCAACATGAGTTCTCTCTCTCTCTCTCTATATATATATATATATATATATATATATATACATATATTTATAGACACACACACACACAGTAATGACTGTAGCATTGACACACACAGTAATGAATGTAGCACAACATATTGCGACAGACTGCAATGGTGAGAAACACCCTAACAGATGATAGAGAAAGATAGGTTTTTAGCTTAGTTCAGAAATAAAGAAATATATATAATCATAAGGGTTACACAACTAAACAAGAAATATGCCACAATACAAACTTTATCTCAGAAAAAAATCAAAGCTATGAGGTGGAGCACCTAGCTGCCCATATCTACATTCATTCACAAAGGTGGCAAACAGCCACTCAAAGAGGCTTAAGGCTCCATGGAGTACTGATATTGTCAGATCGAATCTAAGAAGTGGCACTGAAGACTAATATGTCAGATCAGACACACTGAATTAATGGGATACACAGTTTCTCCACAGAAAATATAGTTTTAAACAACTTTCATCAACCTTCTTACCACAAAATTGTGTCTCTTGTTTAAAAATACATAAAATCTCAGAAGAAAATCAATAAAAAATATGCTTTCTTAGCTTAAAAGTAGATGTTTTTTTCAGAAAAACTTAGTTTAAACAAGTTACAATGTAATGTGGAAGGTTTTTCCCTAAAAGGGACTATCTGTACAGCAGTGGAAAAACGTTAGCTGACCATCAGTTTTTGAAAGTCGACACAGGAGCACTCTTTTCAGCAGCAGGAAAGCTCTGAAGGGTTTGGTCCCCAAATCTATCTTTTTATTCAACTCAGCTCAAGCTAATGACTTGGGCACGTGGAAGGTGCCCCAAATCTTTGGAAGCTGGCAGGCTGTTATATTTTATGCAGGATATAACCCATACAGCTTACGCTAATTTAGAAGTGATAAATATGAAAAACAAATTCTGTTTGTTTGGAGTGGAAGGAAATACTCCCTTAAAAGGAAGATTTTGTACACGGTGCTATGTGTAATCTTCTTGCCCCACTTTTAACCCCCAGGTGTCTTAAACAATCTTTTGCCAAAGGAGAATGCTAATGGCCAGTTTTTGGGACAGATAATGGCTGGGGGGGGGGGTTGAAGCAAGTGGGTAAAGAATGCTGGAATAGTCATTCTGTACTGTTGGGTTGTCCCTTTTTTCTGAAAATGCCCCTGTTTTTGTTCTTGTTGTTACCCTCCAGCCATCTTTTTTTTTTTGCATTTCATTTGCCAGAAAAAGATTGAGTTTGTTTATTTGGCTTTTTATGTGAAAGAGGGTGGCCTATAAGATTTGTATTGAAATGCATGAAAGATCTTAAAAACTTTCAAATTAATTTCCTTCTTTCATTATATTGTTTGAGAACTTGTGTAGAAAAAACAAACAATACTTCCTAATCTAAAGCTGAATCCAAGACTTCAGACTTGATCTCCTTAGCAAACCTTTGGTTACAATTAAATACGAATACTGGATGCACAAGGAGAGAGAATCCACTGGAAGATTTTTAGTGTAGTGAAACCTTTATTATTCGCTATTCATCCAAAGACTTCAGAAAACAAGCAAAACAGTGAACAGTTATTTTATACAATGATCTAAGATCCAACCATCCAATAAAATAACAGAGCTAATAAATACACAATCAAGTAATTGCCCAATGAAACAATGTGAACTGTGTGAGAGGAATAGGTATTAACCCTTTAATAACTCTTACTGTTTAGTTTTCTATCTGCTAAATTTTTTTTTATATTAATACTATCATTAAGACCAGGTGAACAATTTGCTGCTAAGTGGACTTGCCACTCAGCTTCCCTTTTTTCTACCTGGTTCTAGAAAGTGCCACCTCTTAAATCTTCCTTTACACAGTCAAATATAGTAAAACTGAACTTCTTATGTGCTGTACATTTAACTGTATGTTTGTATAAGGCATTGTTTTCATTTTTTACTTTTATAGCATATACATGTTCTCTTATTCTCTTACTCAAACTTCTCATAGTCATCCCTACGTAGAAAGTTGGGCAACCAGAACACAAAGCAATATATACCACCCCAGTTACATTACAGTTAAATGTTCCTGGAACTCTAATGTTCTAGGTCAAATGTTCAAGTGTTATATATGGTCCTTCATGAATGTAGCTACAAATATTACAGCTATGGCATTTATATGTTTATAAGAAATCTGGCACTATTAAACAGCTTTTACTACATGATAATACAAAAATATTTCCAATCCATACTTCGAAGGTCAATGGGACATATAAATTCCACAATTGTACTATGTATGGGGGTGGTATATATGACTTTATGTTACGTTTGCCCAGCTTTCTACATAGGGATGACTATGAGAAGTCTAAGTAAGAGAATAAGAGAACATGTATATGCTATAAAAGTAAAAAATGAAAACAATGCTTTATACAAACATACAGTTGAATTTACAGCACATAAAAAGTTCACTTTTACTATCTTGGATTGTGTAAAGGAAGATTTAAGAGGTGGCAATTTCAAGAACCAGGTGGAAAAAAGGGAATCCAAGTGGCAAGTCCACTTAACAGCAAATTGTCCACCTGGTCTTAATGATAGTATTAATGTAAAAATGTTTTTAGTAGATAGAAAACTAAACATTAAGAGTTATTAAAGGGTTAATACCTCTTCCTTTCGCACAGTTCACATTGTTTCACTGGGTAATTATTTTGATTGTGTAGTTATTAGATTTATTTTATTGGATGGTTAGATCTTAGATCAGTGTATAAAATAACTGTGTTCACTGTTTTGCTCATTTTCTGATGAAGTCTTTGGATGAATAGTGAATAATAAAGGTTTCACTACACTAAAAATCTTCCAGTGGATTCTCTCTCCTTGTGCATCCAGTGTACAAATTGGATTGCTCTAGTTCGTCTTACACTGCGTTTTGGGGGTTTACTCATTTTTTTGTGTGTTTGGTAAACTTTTGGTTACGTCCTCAAGCATATCTTCTCAACACTGTAGCTGTAGCAGTGGCTCTAGACACAGTATCTGCACAATCATGCACACTATTCAAAGCATGTTTCAATATCTGAGAAAGAGTAGAAACATTCTGGTTGAAAAAAAGCTTTCTTCTGTAGGAAGACTGGAAGTCAGTTCTCTCAGATTGCCCATATAACAAAGCTTAAATTTCCACATATATGCCTGGCAATTCAGAATTCTGAAGGCTAAAGTGGAAGAAGAAAACATTCTCTAACCTATATAAACTAACATTTTACTTTCTTTGTCACCAGGTAAAGGGTTTGTGTTGTGTTGCCAGCATGAGACACAGTTGAAATGGCAGCCAGATCTGATATAAGGTGAGAGAAAAGAAATTTGTGTATTCAATACATCCTCCAAGGTTGGCAGCATAGGAGGGATGGGGAGGCATAAGGGATATATCCATTTGCAACATTTATCTTCTCAGTTCAGGGGGCATGTCTCTTTTTTCCATAAAATATTTAATTCATCCTGACAATGATCTGATTAGCAGAAACTTCTTCCATAAGAATATAAGAATTAAAATTTTTCTTAGAGAGTTGCACTTTGGAATCTGCAGGAGAAGGAAGCCCTATCTGTCAAAAAGAGAATCATCAGACCCTGTTTCCACATAGGATCATAAGAAGTTACTAGGCTATTGGCCCTAAGGCCCTTATAAGCCTAGCCAAGAGTTTAGGCCATGTTTAGACAAGTCAGCACCCGATGCCCATGTCCAGCAGGGACACAAGTGGAATACCAGGGATGTATTTTCTGTTTCCCATCCAGTTATCTGTGTTGCACTTAAAAAGGGGTAAAAAGGTACTCTGCTTCACGTGGAGAGAAAGTCTATTCCACAGATGGGGAGTTTCTGGGACACAAATCTGTCCTGCCAACAAGTCCTATTGATGTCACAGACAGACCAGGTTGAGGTTGCGCATGTGAGTTATTTGAGTGGAGTTTGACTTGTGGATATGCAGCAGTCCCATCAAGGTGGGGTTAGAGATCACCTTGTATGCCAGACAGAGGTCACCTCTGAGTAGTTTGTATAAAACTGAGTAGAGGGATAGGGCTTTTAGCCTTTCTGGGTATGGTAGATTTTTGAAGCCCTGGATTCTCCTGGTGAGGAACCTCTGTGGTATCTCCAGCTGCTGCATGTGCTTTGTAAGATACATGACGAACAGGGCGTTGCACTCAATAATGGGCCTTATAAGGGAAGAATACAGGGATGTTATGACCTCCTTGTCCCTGGATGAGATACTCTTACTTATGAGGTGGGCCATGTAGAAAGCTTTCCTTACAACGGAAGCAACATGGTGGTCAAAAGTCAGGTTGCTATCAACCTGGGTGACCAAATCCCTCACGACTGACTGCATGCTTAGGATATTGTTATTAATGTGATAATTAATTTGTGGGGATGTCACTCTCCCCAAAGGGTTTGATGGTGTATCTTTTTTTGATATTCAGCTTGAAGCCATGTTTCTGGCACCAGTCATTTGTTTGGGTGAGACCCTCATGGAGGCTATCACATCACTAGGGCAACTGATGACAGTGCCCAGCTTGCAGTCATCTGCAAACTTCATCAGCCATACCCACTGGTTTTTCCCTGCACCTCAGAAAAGTATATCCCAAATAACAGAGGCCCCAAGACTGATACCTGGGGTATGCTGCTCATTACAGGTCTACTGCTTGAGATGGTTTGCCCTGTTTTAACTAGGTGGGTTCTATCAGTGAGCCAGTTAGCTAACCATCTGATAACATATGGATTGATGCCTAGTTCAGGGAGTTTATCTATTATGTCCGAGTGGGGAATAGTGTCGAAGGCTTTGGCCAGGTCAAGGTATATGGTGTGCACTGTCTTCCCCTCGTCTATAGCTTTGGTGAGTGTCTCAAAGAAGTCAGCCAGATTTAACAGACATGACCTCCCCTTGACGATGCCAAACTGTATGGGATTGAGTGTTTGAAGGTTGGCAATGTCCTTGTTAATGAGGACCATGATAATCCATTCCATGGCCTTACAGATCAGGCTAGTGAGGCTGATGGGTCTACATTTTCCCAGATCAGTGGATGCTCCACCTTTGTGCAAAGGGATGACAGTGGTTGTCCTCCACTCAGCTGGGATGAAGCCGGTACTCAGGCTTTGGTTTAATAGGGCGCCTAATGATGCTGCAAGTTCCTGCCTACGTTCATATAAGATGCAGCCTGGGATGTTATATGGTCCCATGGAGGCTGTATTTTTTGCCTTTGAGACAGCAGTAATGACCTGTTCCTGAGATATAAGGGGGGGAGTACGTGGGATGTCCTGATTTACTGATGGGGGCACAGAGGGGTGAAGTTTTCACTGAATCTGTCAGCCAGCAAGTTTGCTATATCTACGACATTTGTATATGTGGTATCCTTGACCACCAGTTCTGGACAGATCTGGGCACTTCCTTTGAGACTGCGGACATATGTGAAGAAGGCCTTATGATTGTCTCTAGTAGATGTGGCCAATTTGGACTCGAAGTTTGCTTTGGAGGATTTCGCTAGTGCTCTTATTTGCTTGTTCAGGCTATGGAGAGCTTGCTTCCAATTGGGTTCCTGCTCCTTCTTCGTCCTGGGCAGCAATTGTTTCCTTTTGCTATAGAGTTTATTTATTGCAGATGTCCACCACACAGGTTTACTCTTCCTTGAGGAGGAGGATTTAGTCCTGTCAGGTATTCCTGATTCTATGCATCGATATAAATGCTTGTATAGTGTTTTGGTGTAGTTTTGTATACTGGTGCCAGTTCCTAGAGAGAGGGAGGAGGGAGTGAAGCTGTTTATACCATCCCTCAGGAGGCTGTAATCAGCTTTAGAGAAGTTTTTTTGTTTGACCCTAGCTAGAGGGGAGTTGGGGGAGATGGTGACTTTGAAAGTGACTGTCTTATGGTTGATCTTACCAGGGAAGATGATACTGCAGGGATGGTGCAGTGGTTATTCATGTTGGTTAATACCAAGTCTAAGATATCATCACCTCTTGTGGGAGTATCAACTAGATGTTTCAAGGCATTTGCATTGACAAAATCAAGGAATCTCTGGGCATTTGTGTTCTGGCATTAGTAGTTCTTCCAATCTATGCTCGGGTAGTTAAAGTAACCCAGGATCAGGGTAAAGGGTTGAATCTTGATACATTCTAAGAGGTCCAGATGGGCAGATTGGGCATCTTGAGTCAAATTTGGGGGACAGTAGCTAGCTATGATTTGTATAGGGGTCTTGTCAATGGTTAACTGCACCTGGAGTGTCTCTTGTGCATCATACTGTTTGACCAGCCTGGAGGAGTGTATATCTTTAATATATATTGAAACTCCACCTCATTTGGCTTTATTGCACACAGTTTGGGGTCTGAATGTATGAAAGGATGCGTAACCAGATAAGGCTGGAGTGCTCTCCGCAGCTTTGAACCAGGTTTCTGTAATTGCACCGATGTCAGCATTTTCCAGGGTTAAGAATACTTGCAATGAGTGCAGTTTTATGTTTAGACTCATAGCGTTTAGCAACATGACCTTAAATTTGTGTTTAGTTGACATTTTTATGTTAGTAGTTTTAACCTCATCACTTTTCCTAAAAAAGGCACTATGGGGGAGGCAAGAGCCTTTGCCAGAAGCCTGAAGATCAAGTGAGACAGATGCAGGCCATCTCTTGCAAAGCATCATGGACTGTCAGTCATATCTTCCCAGGCTGTTAGGTACTGGATCCCCCTGGAATGACACAAGAAACTAAGCCAATTGTTAAAGTCAATCATTTTCTGTTTGTATTGAGGCATCATTCCAGGTGATGGTAGAATGCTATTTAAGGCTACAGACATACCTGCCTGGGACACATATTCAGCGAGTTCAATCATGTCTCTCTTCATATAGTCCAGGGAGGTACATCTCAAGTCATTCATGCCAATGTGGACTATGAAAGAGTCATAACAGTAACTGTTGTTAAGAGACTTGAGTGCGTATGTGATATGGTGGATTCTGGCCCCCGACAGACAACTAACCGTGACTTTCTCCTTATCCAGCCTGGTGAGAGGCACATCTGTGTGTCTTATAATGGAGTCTCCTATGACTAATATGTTGGGTTTATGGTTAAGCCTTAGTGGCTGTGAGGCACAGGTTTGCGGACTATGCATGGTATGTGGTGTAGAGGGCTGTGGAGATTTGTGTGTTTTTGCCTCGGAGGTCTTCTTTGCTTGAGTATGTTTTTATTGATGACCTCTGCATATGTGGGTTTGTGTTGTGTAGGTGTGAGTGGTGTTTGAGGTGTAGTGATTGTGTTGACAACCTTCTCAGTGTCAGATATACTGACTTGTGAGAGAGAGAGCATAGACTCTAGGTTCCTAATGTAACTGCATCTCTCGCAAATTGTGTTCCTAGGTGGTAGTAGTAGATGGTCGTCCATAGCACTGTCTCAGGATGCCCATATCAACCAGATGGGCAGGAGAAACTGTAGGAAATTGTCCATCCATATTTGTCAGACTCTGAGGAAGAAAGGCCAGGGAGAGCTAAGGGGTAGGCCTAAAGCCCAAGTGCCTAAACCAAAACTAAGAGGCTTAGAATAACACAATTTAAACAGGCTATAAACAAGCAGTAATAAATGGAACAAAAAAGATGCAATTGAATACTTTAGAGAACAAGCAGCAAGTAGCAGAAAAAGCAAGAAGTAATAGAGTAGGAAGAGGAAACACAAATACAGTAAAAGCAGCTGAATAAAGTGTTTTTTTTTTTTACATGAAAAACTTTACAGGGCATGCCCATCTAGAAATGCTTCTGCATACCAGAATTTATTGCCTGTAATGCCTGTCTACACAAGGTAAGGAACTTGTGTTTTTTAACAGTAATAACTTTGTCAGAACAAGGCTTCATTTTTTCCCTTAGGAGTTTCATCAGAAGATGGTTGACTTGCAGGAGGGGCATTTACCCATTATGATGGCCTCTTGCCCCGGTTACCCCTACTATTATCTCCCGGAGTATCTCCCAGACCTAGAGAAGATGGTTCTTCCCATGCCCGTATCGGACATTGGAACAACCTGAGAGGACATGGCTGATCTCTGGTTCATGCTGGATGAAAGGATTACAGAGGATGCCGGAAAGATGATGGAGTGGTCTCAGGAACAACCAATGGCCGCTGAAGATTCACCCATTATCGTCTGAGGCATGGACTGTCTTCGTGACAAAGGCAAGGACTCCTTAGTAAGTGATTTTTTTTCTTTCTAGGCACTCCTGGGAAGGACCATTAAAGATCAGAGTGAGTATCCATGCTGAATTCAGGGAAGGAGCACCAAAAGTGGTAAGCATAGCTGCAGTGAGTCGGTCAGAAGGTTAGGTGTCACTAATTGTTCACAAGCAGCACACTTAACACTTTCCCCACTCTCTTAACTTAATAAAAGTAGAACAGAATTCCTGTTAGTACAATTCATTCATGCACGCTTATAAAAAAATCAAACTGGCAGGTAGCTCATCACAAAGTAAGCATAGCCATTACACTGTTACATAAAATCCTGCCCTTCCTCTGTAAACTTTTCTGTTCCATAAAACCTCGAAGTTTTCACAAGCAGTATATAATTTTTCATAAAATTATCCCCAAATACATTAATAAAAACTCTTAGCTAACAACAGCAGTCTCTGACAGGAAACTTGTGATATTGTGAAAGGAAAAATACCACATTTAGTCCAAAAATATATTAAATCCTATTTTTAAAAAGGGCAATACTTTCTGTATGGAAGGGTTCCCCAGTGGGGGCTTATCTATCAGAAACAAAGCTCTTAGCTGATCGCTGCCTCTGTGATTTTAGAGAGATGCTTCTTTTTTTGAGACGGCAAGAAAATACTGTAGAAAGTTTCACTCTGATTGCTCATTTGTCTCCTTGTGCTTAGTTAATCAAGTCAGACAGAAGGAATGGGGAGGAGCTAGAGATTTTCAACGCTGCAGCAGTATGAATGATGAACATCTAGAAAAACTGAGGGCCTTGGAATCAAAAGGATCCAATGGGCTTGAAGACAAATATCACACTTGAGAGAGGAAGTCTGGCATTCTGACTCATTGTATCCAGATGACGGCCTATAAACTCCAGAGCATGGGTGGGTTCTAGATTGGATTTGTCCGGGTTCATTGTAATACCCAAGGAAAGGCACAAATTTGAAGCAAGGAGTCTCTCGCCTAAACCAGTAAGGCCCTTGATGTCAGTGTAAAGAGCCAGTTGCCCAGATATGGAAAAAACCCAAATACCTGCAGCCTGAGCCAAGATGCTACCACTGCTATGTATTTGGTGAACATCATGAGGCTGTGATGAGACCAGACGGCAACACCCAAAACTGTCAGTGAATGGCTTCCAGTCA
The DNA here is from genome assembly GCF_019279795.1 of Protopterus annectens. Lineage (NCBI taxonomy): Eukaryota > Metazoa > Chordata > Ceratodontiformes > Protopteridae > Protopterus > Protopterus annectens. The sequence goes on from NC_056737.1 coordinate 879,580,370, forward strand.
GAAGAGCAGGAACCTCCTGGAATGTTTTTACTTTTATGTGGTAGTAAGCATCTTTGAGGTCCACGAACCACCTCCAGTTGTCCTTCCTCAGAAGAAGTAGAATGGACTGCACCGTTACCATCTGGAATGTGTTCTGTTTGACAAACATGTTCACTTGCTTAGGTCCCAAATGGATCTGAGGTACTAGTTTTTATTGGACACCAAAAATAATCTTTAATTGACAACGGTACTTCTCTAGCATAGTGGGACTTCCTGGATGGCTTGCTTTGTGAGCAGCTTTTGAGGCTCTGCTGCTTTTGCTGCCTCCCTTCACTGTTGGGGTGATACACCTGGAATGGATCTTTGATGTAAAATTGGGATAAATTGAAAGGGGACAGTTTAGTCTCTGGTAATGATTCTCAACATTCAGGAGTCTGATGTGATGACCTCCTAAGCTTGAGGGTGGACAGCCAAGCACCCCCAACTGCCTTTAGTGCACACCACTTGGCAAACTTTCAGTACCTTTGCAAGAGCTTGCCGGAGAAAAGATTCCTAAAGTCCTCATTGTGTGAACCTCCCCTACCACTAGCACAGTGTCCAGTGAAGTTCCTCCCTCTGGCCCAGGGAAGTGGGGTACTGTCACCTGGAGTATCCCGAACAAGATGCTGTGACTTATGGAACAACAGCTTCCCACCCCTCTTGTTACAGGAAAAGATCCACTGAGGAGTGGAAAACAGGACTTTTTATGACAGATGTCTTTCCATCCTGGTCAGGTTGTCCTTAACATTAGGACCAAAGAAGGGGGACCCATGAAAAAGGGTATTAAGGAAGGATGTTTTAAAGCACTCCGCAATATTATGGAGGTGCAGCCATGTATGTCAAGAAACCAAGATGCCAGTGCCTGCTGAGCTAGATGTTCTATCTGATGTATTGGAATTAAAATGCATGGAATCATTTGATATTGATGGCATGGTGGCCAACTGAACCTCCATGGACTTGAGTATCAAAATCGGTTTGGACACTACTGACAGAGAGGCTGATTAGGCCCATTTGAAGCCTAGTCAAATGTGCCATATAGTTCAGCACAAGGCGGGCAAAGATGACTGAAGGAGAGGTGCATTTCCCAAATTTGTGCAATACTCACAACTTGCTATAGGATGGACTGATGCACTTTCCTTTGAAAGCTCTTTCTTGGCAGCTGTGGCAACAACAATGGTGTCAACCACAGGCCCCTTGCTCCAATGAGATCTATCCTTGTGTGGGACAAAGATTTTATCTGGCTTCCTAGGTATAGACTCCACTACATTAGGCTCTCTCCATGCCCTCCAAGACACCAGGTCAATGAATGTCAGGAAGGAGTACCACCCAAGTCGTGGATGGGCCTGCAACAAAGGCCTCAAAAACACTGACTACTCATGGAAAGGGGTTTAGCGGTCCAACCCATCTCATCAATTTGAGGTCACTTCAGAAGACATCATCACAGGGAGATTTTGTGGACTCTTCCTCATCATCAAGGTCAATGTCTGTCAAGAGACACCTTCTGGGGGTATTCCTGAAGCCTCTTTTTGCATTGATGTTATTTGTGCTCTACTTGGGAGAGAAGGATGTCCTGGAGGAGTCACATGTCTAGGACTGCTAAAAACCTTAAGGTGCAGGTGTTCCTTGGGCAAGATGATGTGAGACTGAAGATCCCAGAAAATGAGAAAATTGGGATGGATCTGATACAGGAGTTCCCAGGTCTGTAGTAACTTCTCCTTTGTGGAGAGGGATGACTGTAGCAGTGCGCCATTTGGTAGGGACAAAGCCTGAGGTGAGGCTGTGATTGAACAGGGCACACAGGTGAGGTGCCAGTTCACTCTGTAGTTCATGTAGAACACAGCCAGGGATATTGTCAGGTCACATAGAAGCTGTATTCTTGGCCTTGGACAGTGCTGTTTTAACCTGTGCAGTAGTAATACTGGGTGCCTGGTAATCTACTGGTATTGTGATTGGTCCTTTGGGGAGGGGGGTAAAGTTGGCACTGAATCTGTCGGTCAGTATATTGGCAATATCTGTTGGCTCGGTATAGGAAGTGCCATTGTGCAGCATCTCCGAGCAAATCTGAGTATTGCCATGGAGATTCTTTACATAACTATAGAAGGCCTTGTGGTTGTCTTTAATATCTGCTACAATTCTGTTTTCATAGCTAGCTTTAGAGGATTTAATGAGGGATCTCAACTTTTTTGTTGAGGCTGATAAGGGAGTTTTTCCAGTCTTGGGACTTCACCTTATTTCGCATCAGTTTCCTCCTTCTGTTGTTTATGGCAGGGGGCCACCACATTGGCTTCCTTTTTTTGGAGAAGAACATCTTGGTTCTATTGGGTATGGCGAGATCCATGTATTTGTGTACGTGTTCGTACAGGGCATTAGTGTATGATTCAGCGGTCATGCAGATGTTCTCTAATTGCATGGGTGCCGTGAAGTTAGCCACCTCTGTTTTTAGGAGCCCAAAGTTAGCTTTGGAGAAGTTTTTCATGGTGATTACCTTTGCGGGGGGGGGGGGGTGGATGGGAGGGATGTGGATTTCCAAAGTGATTAGTTTATGGTCAGATCTAACCAGGGAGGAGATGACTACTGGTATAGAGCAACGGTCACCCATGTTAGTAATGACCAGGTCAAGGATGTTGATACCTCTTGTGGGGGTAAGAACGAGCTGGTCCAGGGCATTGGAATTAATGAATTCCAGTAAACATTGGGCAGGTGTATTGGTACATAAGTAGTTTTCACAGTTTCCCAGTCCAGAATTGGCTCCAGAATCCATGGCTTCTTCTGTAGGTGAGGCCAAAGAAAAGGAAAACAAATTTATCAAGCCTAATATGGGGCAATGAGGATTACTTCTTTCTTCAACCTGTTCGCTTACTGAAGAAATTTGGGGATTAATGGGGTTGGGGAAAGGCACATAACAGACTGGGAGGCCAATCATGAGTAAAAGAATCCATTGGGGGCTCCCCTCTTGGGGGGGATCAGGACAAAGTAGCTCCTGCATTTGATGTTCAGAGGGGACGCAAAAAGGTCACAGCAAGGCTGGCCCCATTTTCGAATATGTCTTCTGCCACTTTCTGATTGAAGGACCATTCATGAGGCATAATAATGGACCTGGTCAACTAGTCTGCAATCATGCTGGACTTCCCCAGAATATGCATTGCTACCAGAAAGTGGTTGGACGAGATCGCCCACTGCCACACTCTGAGCACCTCTCAACATAAGATATATAATCTGGTTCCCCCTTGTTTGTTGATGTACCAGACCACAGACATGTTATCCAATTGAATTGCAATTGTCCTGCAAGGGAGAGCATTCTGAAAGGCTTGCAATGCTAGTAGCACCGCTCTCATCTCCAGGACATGTATGTGTGAGTCAGCCTCCTGAGTAGACCGCATGCCTTGGACTATTCTTCCCAGATAATGCCCCCCCACCCCGTCCGTGAAGTGTCCATGGTCACTGTGGCCCTAGGAATATGAGGGACAAGGGGGCAACCTTGAGCAAGCTGCTCTGAGTAAATCCACAATGACAGATCTCTCTTGCAAGTGTTTGTAATCCTTAATCGTGGCTGACGTGGGTTGATGAAAGATGGACCACTGTACCACAAGAAGCCACAGTAATGCACTCATGTGGAATCTCAGTAGTGGAACCAGTATTACTGCTGCTGCCATAGAATCCAAAGCCTGGAGTACTGTTCAAGTAGATAACCTTGAACTGTGTACTAACTTTCTGACTTGATTTCTTATAGTCTCCACTCTTGATGACAAAAGGTGTGCTACCATTTCAACTGTGTTTATGTTTGCTCCTATGAAGTCCAATTCTTGACAGGAGTTCTAGGTCTGACTTCATAATTTACTGTAATACCTAACAAAGAACAAGTCTGAATAACTGTGTCTTTTGCTTGCAGAAGTACATGCCTGGTTATGGTGGTGATAAGTCAGTAGTCTAGGTAAGGAAACACCCAGGATCCTTGCTGTCTCAAGTGAGCTGCTACCATTGCCATAAATTTGGTGAATACTCTGGGGGCTGCAGTGAGGCTGAATGGCAGAACTCTTAACTGGTAGTGACTGGCTCCTAGCCAGAAGCACAAATGACTTCTGTATCACTTGTCCATATTTATATGGTAGTACATATCCTGAAGCTCTATAGAGCACGTTCAATTATCCTTTCCCAAAAATGGAAGGAAGGACTGAATCGTAACCATCCAGAACTTGCTCCACTGAACTGATTTGTTTAATCTGCTGAGATCCAGTACTGGTCTCCAGACCTCTGTCTTTTTTGGTGCCAGAAAGAACCTTGAGTATGTACCGGATCCTCCCTGGTTTGATAGGACTTCTTGGATCACTCTTTTGTCTAGCAACTTTTGTACCTGTATGGCTGCTTGCTCCCTTTGATTGGGTAGAATATCAGGGAGTTTTTTGTTTTAGCGTGGTGAATGGGAAAAGGGTATAGAGTATCCTCTGGATATCATCCTCTGCACCTATCTGTCATTTGTTATTTTTAGCCAGGCTCTCCGGTGTGGGTATAGTTGACCCCCGATTGCCTCCAGATAAGAGCAGTTGGGCATTCATTCAGGAGGGCTGAAAAGGTTTTCCAAAGAACATATCTCTGGACCCTTGATTATGTTGAGCTCCCCTGCTATGAGGGCAGTGTCTTCCATTATTGTTCCTCCTCTGCCTCGGGGGGAAACTTTCACCATTTGCTTAAGGAAGACCCTTGAGATTTTCTTTAAAACATCTTTCCACTGCTCCTCTGATTTTTGGAATATGGTCTCTGGGGAGTGGAAAATGAATGCCCTGGCAGAAAGGGTCTTCTCATCTTTCTCACACCTCAACAACTTTTCTCTAACATTTAGGCCAAACAGGGAAGTGCTGTCAAATGGAGCATTGACAAATGCAGATTTAAAGGGCTCAGCAAAGTTGCACAAGCGCACCTAGCCTGCCTCCTCATACAGACACCTGAACCCACATGTCTACTCACCCCTTCAGCTACATGCAAAATAAGCCTCATTGAGGAGTTTGCAATGGAATGTAGGATGGCCAGCTGTGAGGTAACTGAAGCCTGTACCTCTTCAGACACGGCTCCTGAGAGGGTATATGTGTGCTCCTTGATCAGATCCCTGTGTAGTCTGTTAAATGAGAAAGATAATTCTGGGAACTTGGGGCAAAAGTAGCTGATGAAAACACACACTTCCCACAGCTATCCATCGTCCTAAAATCCTTATTAGAAGGACGGATGGTAGAACTCTCCGCAGCAAATTCTTTCTTTGTGGGTGCTGCCATGACCATGGCATCTACTGGAACACTTCTTGAACAAAACTTCTTATCTTTCAGGTGCTCTTATTTTATTTAGTCAGCAGGGGTAGTTTCAATGGAGTCTGGAGCTTCCCCACACCCACTGAAAGATCAATTCAATGAGTTCATCAGCATATGGAGTCATCCAGGAGGCAGGTGGGTGGGATCCAAAAGCCAGCAAGTACACAGACTCCTCAGATGAGGGATTTCTGGACTTCCATCCACCCCCTCTGCTTCAAGATCTCAAGGATGTTCCTGAAGGAAACATCATCAGGGGTGACCAAGGGGAGCCCTCACTTTCATCGAGGTCAGTGTCTTCAGTGATGGCCTCATCCATGGAGTCCAGGTGCTTCCTCATGCACCTCCTCTTCCAAGGAATCTCCTCCATGGGCTGTTTCAGGGAGATATCAGAGAAGGAGGGGGTAACCCTGATGGGTAGCCTGGGGTTTATGGACCTGCTGTCCCTGTGGAAGGTCTGGTCGAGACACTTGGGGCAAGGTCTGCAAGATAGAAGACTGTGGATCCAACAGGGCAGACTCTGAGCTGCTGAAGCAAACAAAGCTCTCTCAAGAGCCTCAAAAACTAACTGTCCCTGAGAAATGAATGAACCCTGACACAAAAAATTATGTTCTCTTGTCTCAGTCGACTCAAATTCAGGTGACAGCAGTCTCAAAGCCGAAGTCAGGGTGGGGCTAACCCAAGCCGAAACTTCAATATGGGGGGGCTCCAAGAACTTCGGTGCCAAACCCACCCTCTTGGATCCAACTGGGCTGCCATGACTTCGAGAGGTCCTCGGCACCAACTGAGCCTAGGAACTCAGAGCAGGAGTCAGAGCCAAAGAAAGAAGGATTCTCGGCTCCGGCATCAACAGAACTGGGCAAACATATCCAACTCTGAAACTTCCAGGGGGGGGCCAGAGGAGGAACATGAAGCAGGGATGATGAAGTTCAAAACTTCTGACACTTGGGGGTAGGAGCTGTAAGGGGCCTTGCAATACCTTGTGTTCAGAGGATCTTCTTGATCATCCTCTCCACATCATCTTCTGTAAGGCTTCTAATGGAACAAGTCGAGGATGCTAATGATGATCTTGGTTTCTCCAAGAATGGTGATGGAACCCTGCATGGTACCAGATCCATGGAGGGGAAGTACCGAGTCCTGGGCAAAATTGGCTTAAATGTACTTCCTATTGGATCCAACAGTGATGGATCTGGTCTATCCTTAGACCCAGAGAGATTCAGATCCAAAACTGTCGGATCCAGTGGAGGAGTCCTCAAAGTAGTGGGATCTGAAGAAACCTCTTTCGGATCCGAGAGTTTACCAAGGTTTGGAGTTGAATCAGCCAAAATCTTTGGAACCGACGAATGTCTTTCCCTTCCCTTGTCTGAACCTCTGGAGGAGAGGGAGGAAGCTGGGCTGGAGCATACAGATTTAAAAGAAGAATCAGATTTCTTTTTGCCTGTGCCAGAAATGGCCTCCCCAAATGAGAAGGACAACATACCTTTTAAAATCAATTTATTCTTCTGCTCAGTTAGAGCTCTGTGGTTAAATACCTTGCAAATGTCACAGTCCTCCTGAAGATGGGACAGACCAAAGCAGTAGACACACATACTGTGTGAGTCACTTGGCTTTTTCTGCCATAATGAGAGGCAAAGCCCGACTATCAAGGTTAAAAAAAAAAAAAACGACACAGTCACTACAATCAGAACAGTCAGAAAGAAACTTCCTGTTTCAACGACTGAGGAGAAATACTAATTCTACATTTTTTTGTTGTTGTAAAGTATGACAGTAGTGAAGGAGAGGGAGGAAAGGGGAAGAAGGGAAATTACTAGTTATGTACTTAGCATAACTTGGTATCTCTGTTGTCCTCTTTTCATTCTGCTTCACTGATGGGTTACAGATCTGATCCTCTGATCCAACTCGAATGCTTCCTACAGACTTTGTCTTCCAGGCTCAAGCTCCTGCCTTAGCCATAATCCTCCTCCCCTAGCCCAACCTCCTCAGATTGAGTTTGCTGTCCCACTAAATAAGACAGAGAAGAAAAGGAACCAAGAACTCAGCCTGGAACATTGGTTCCAACAAAGTTTGTTCCAGATCTTCTAGAACCAAAGTATTTTGGAGGGGAATGGTTGGGCGGGAAGGTGAAGCAAAATGAGAAGAAGACAACACAGATACCAAGTTATGGTAAGTACATAACTAATAAATCTGATGTTGTCCTTCGCATTCTGCTTCACTAATGAGTCAGAGTCCCCAGCTACATCATTTCTTGGGTGGCCTCAAGGAAGGATATGCTTGAGCACTGAGGAACCAAAGGATGTTCTGCTCCTGGACACAATGTTTAACTTATAATGGGTCATGAAGGTATGATACTTACACCAAGTGGCTGCTGCACAAATGTCATCAATGGGAATCCTAGATGAAAAAGCCGCTGACACAGCAATGGATCTTGTTGAATGGGCTTTTAGAGAAACAGGCATGTTCAAACCATTCTTCTCATAAATAAAGGAAATGCAACTAGTAATCCACTTCACTATTGTCACTTTTGATACTGCTTGGCCTTCACGATTAGGTGACAAAGAGACAAACAACTTCTCTGATTTTCTGAACTGTTTCATCCTATGGAGATAAAAATGTAGCTGTCTGTGAACATCTAAGGAATGTAGTAGGTATTCTCCTTTGTTGAAGTAGTTAGGAAAGAACATTGGTAACTGAATGCATTGGTGTATATTAGCTGAAGTGGTGACCTTTGGCATGAATGAAGGATGAATATGGAGGGAAACACTATCATTGTGAAAAATTATGTAGGGAGGTTTGGAAAAAAAGAGCTTGCAATGGCAACAAGTAAATCGGACTTCCAGGATAAACATTTCAAGTCACATTCATTAGCCAGTTCAAAGGAGCTTTGGGTCAGGGCTTGTAGAATGACAGTCAAATCCCACAGAGGAGTTGGATCATTGATTGGTGGGCCAAGAAGAAAAATACCTTTCATAAAGGCTTTACATAATTTGACTATAGCAACAGATCCCGAAGGTAATCCTGAATGGAAGTTGGATACGGCTGCCAACTGGACATTAATGGTCACAAAACTAGAACCTTACTTATATAAAGATTCCAAAAAGGACAGAATTGAAGGAACATGAGCTGAGAAAAGGGTCAATATGATTATTGGCAGCTCAAATAGAGAATCTTTTCCATTTACTTTTATACACCTTTTTAACAGATGCTTTCTGAGAGGCCAAGATGATAGCTTTGACTGGAGAAGAGAACATGGACCCTCTAGCAATCATGGGGAACTGAAGAAACCATGTGGTTAATTTGAGTGTGGGGAGATTGGAGTGTAGTCCTACCATCAGATGAGAAAGGTCTGGTATGGGTTCCAGTATCCAAGAAGGATATTTGAAGTGAGACCAGAGGAGGGGAAACCATAACTGATAAGGCCAAAAACAGGCAATGAGGATTACAATGCTCTTTAACTATTTGGCTTTCTGAAGAAATTTTAGGATCAGAGGAAAAGGAGGGTAAGTATAAAGAAGACCAGAAGGCTGAGTGTGGACCACATCATCCTTCAGGGAATGCCCTAAAGGAGAAATCACAGCAAAGTAACTCCTTGCTTGTTGATGTACCAGAGTACTGACATGTTGTCTGTGTGATTAGCAATTGTCCCTAGTGGAAAAGCCTCCAGAAAGGCTTGCAACAATAAGAGGACAGCTCTCATCGCTAGGATGTTGACATGCAAACTGGTCTCTATCAGAGGCCATGTGCCTTGGACCATCTTCCCCTGGAAATGCCCCCCCCCCCAAGATGGGAAGCATCCATGGTCACAGTGGCTGAAGGGGGGGGGGCGTGAAAGGTCTGATGATTGTCAGATCTGCTTGAATCCACCACTGTAGATGGGACCTGCAAATGTTTGTCAGTCTGGCTGGAACAGATAGGGGCTGATGCAAAACAGACCACCAAACAGGTATTGTCCATTGAAGAATGCGCATACACTACTGGACTAGAGGAACTAAGAGTATGGCAGCTGCCATGGACCCCAAAGCTCATAGAATCAATCTGGCAGGAAGAGATGGAAGATTCAAAATGGCTTAAACTAGAAAATGCAATGTGTCAGTGCACTGATGTGGCAAAGCAGCTATTTGGGTAATGGTGTTCGATTGAACTCCCAATGAACTCCAAGGTTTGAACTGGCAGTGGTTGTGACTTGTCCAAGTTTATGGTATTGCCTAGGAATTGAAACAACTGGTATAAATAGTGTTTGGCCTGAGAAAGTTGACACTGAGTGGGGGCGGTAAGGAGCCAATCATCTAAATACAAGAATACCTGAAACCCCTGCAGCTGGAGATGAGCTGCAACCACTGCCATACATTTGGTAAACACCCGGGGGGCTGTGGTGACACCAAAGGGCAGGGCTCTGAATTGGAAGTGATTGGCACCCAGGCAGAAGTGCAGATGACTTCTGGAGTGCCTGTCTATGTTTATGTGACACTACACGTCCTCGAAATCCACACAGCACACCCAATTGTTCTTCATTAGTAATGGGAAGATGGACTGAACCATTACCATTTTGAACATGACTTTCTTCACATACAAGTTGAGATTCCTTAGGTCCAAAATGGGCTGTAGATCACTTGTTTTCTTTGGCACCAAAAAGAAATGGCAGTAAGTTCAGAACCCTCTCTGTCCAGCTGGGACCTCTAGGATGACTGTCTTTCACAGTAGTTTGATGATTTCAGCAACTGCCAAATCCCTGTGGCTGGGTGGAATGTCGGGGAGTTTCTTTTGAATCTCTCATAGGGGTAGAGAAAAAGGAATGTAATAGCCTCTGGATATAATGCTTTGCACCCAAGCATTTGTTGTTACTTTGGCCCAGGTGCTTGAGTGCAGAGAAAACAGCCCCCAACTGGCTCCAGAGTCAGACAGTCAGGCAGTGCTTCAGGAGCACTGAAAGGGCTTGTTGGAAAAGGGTTCCCTGAAGCCCTGTTTTTGCCGGCCCCTTCTGCCTGTTGTTTAGCATCTCCAATTATAGCCTCCTCCTCTGCTTCTGGAACAGTACTCTCCACTTTGATCAGGAAAGCATCCTTGTGACTTATGGAACTAAGTTTTCTTAGCCCCTCTTTGATTCCTTGAGTAGGTTTGTTGAGGGGTGGAAAACTTAATCCCCATGACAGACAAGGTCTTACCTTCTTGCTTGCTGTGGGTCAGGGTGTCCTTAACTGATGAACCATCAAAGGGGACATTGAGAAAAGATGTCTTAAAAGGCTCAATGAAATCACAAAGTCTCATCCAAGCATGACGTCGTATTGGAATGCTGGTGTCAGCTGCCCTAGAAGATCCTTCCACTTAATGGGAAACAAGCCTCATGAAAGGATTTGCTATGGAATTAAGAGTGGATAGCTTAGAAGAAATCTTATCAAACTCCTCCTCAGGCATACACTCCATCAAGGATTCAAAGAATTCTTTAACCAAGTCTCTTTGAAGGCGAATAAAATGTGCCAGGTAATTGAGTGCTCTCAGCAAAAAGGTCGCTGAGGCATAAGTGTCCTTCCTGAACCTGTCCACTGCTCTAGACTCCCTGTTTGGTGAATGGACAGTTGAACTCTGCTAGGTGAGCACTTTCCTGGCAGCAGCTGCCACCACCATAGCATCAACTATGATGCCCTTACTCCAGAAAGCACAGTCCTCTGGGGGAGAAAGAATTTTGTCCGTTCACCTTGATACTGGTTCTATGGTGTCCAGCTCCTTCTAGGCCCAATGGGCGACAAGGTCTATAAGACTGCCCACCAGGGGGACTACCAAGATGTAGATAGTCCCACCCCAAAGGCCTCCAGGAATACAGATTCCCCCAAAGAAAGGGTTTTAGAAGACCAGAAACCTTTTAACTTCAAAATCTCTAAGATGTCTGCAAAAGAGACATCGTCTGGTGGTGATCTGGGAGACCGCCCCCTTCATCGTTATCTGTATCCTTGGTGAGGGACTCCATAGGGAAGTCTAAGTGCCTCCTTTTGCATGTGCTCTTCCATGGGATCTCCTCAGTGGGATATTCAGAAGAGAAGTTGGAAGACGAATGGGCCACTTACAGTGGAACAGGCTGGAGGTCATTCAAGGCAGGCTGACCCTGGACAGAAATGGTGACCCTGATCCAATGTAGGCACAGGGAGAGAAGCAGCATTTGAAGGGTCAAGAACTCGGCTTATAGAGAAAGCCTCTTCTATAAACTGAAAGGCTGAAGGTTATGGGGAGACCCTGCCAAACTCCCTAGGAGCCGAAGCTCCCGAGGAAGATTGAGGAAGCTCACCAGAACCCTGACTCCCAGACAGAACTGGACCCACACTGTTGAGGGCTGAGGCTCCAAGGGGGAGGGACATATCAGAGAACACTGGACCAGAACCTTGCCCCTTGGATCCAGCCGTGACAGCCCAGATCTGGAACACACTCTGACCTGAACATCTTGGAGCAGAAGCAGTCAAAGTAACGGTCGTCATCAGGAAAGCAAGAGCCTTCTGATCCGACCCTGAATCCCTCGAGAGACTACTGTCCTGGGGCTCCAAAACAAAAACATGGATCGGAGAAGAAGAAAAGGAAGTAGACTGGACAGGCTCAGATCCACATGGGGAAGGAGCTGGAAGTACCCCATCTGAATCTGAGCTTTGATGATTGATCTGACCATTTTATCCATGTCATCATAATGGCTCCAGAGCCTCTGGAGGAAGCCACTGAAGATGGATGAGAGTGCATGGTGGTCTGCAAGATCTTCAAAAGCACTGTAGGAGAAACCAAAGTAATGGTTCTCCCTGGAGAGCTAAAAGAGGACTGCGGATCTGGAGATCTATGGATCCAAAGGGGTTGAAGACTGCTCAGACCCAAGGACTCAGGATCCAGAGACTTAGAAGATGTCAAAGGCTCACTCAGAGCCATTAAATCAATCAGAATGGAGCCAAAATAGGCCTCGGCACCGATGCCCTCAGATCAGAAACCTTCAGAGCCTTGGTGAGAGGTTCCAAAGACACCCTGGAGTCCTTATGACATGTTTTCTTGGCCTTGGAGCTGAATGAATCCTTGGAGGGGGGTTGAGCCCTTGTGAAGGAGAAAGAGGAGCGGACATAAGGCTCTTCAAAATCAATTTGTTCTTCCATTCCTGAATGGCTCTTGGATTGAACCCCTCACAGATGCTACAAGGGGAAGCCAGGTGAGCTGGCCCTAAATAGTAAACGCATCTATTGTGAGTGTCCGAGTGTGGAATTTTCCTCTCACACTTGGCGCATCTTCTAAATCCTGAAGGCTTATCCATAGCACAGGAGAAAGAGCGAGAGAGATAGAAAAAAATTTTATGAACTTACCATAATGTACTATCTGTGTTGTCGATCTTCATTTATCCTTGACGTATGGGAGTTGGTTCCGACTCTTGGAACTGGCTCGGCTGTTATAACAGTTCACATGAACCAAAAACTCTCGAGCTAAGTCCCTACCCAGAATGCCCCTCTCTAGATTACCTCAGATTGACTTTGCAGCTATAAGGAAAAATAATAGTCCTATAATAATTAAAGAGGCTCTGTCCAAAGTCATACATGACATAACAAATAACCAGGACTAAAGTCTATTCCTCCAAGGAGTCTGAAGGAGGGGTGAAGGAGGACAGGGTGTTGAGGATAAATGAAGATCAACACAGATGAAAAGTTATGGTAAGTCCATAACTTCTTCATCAGATGTTGTCAGTCTTCATTTATCCTTGACATAGGGGACAGAGTCCCCAGCTACCCGGTATCTTGGGAGGCCTTATGGAAGGATATTCCTGAGCACTATAGAACCAAATGACACTCTTCCCCTGGAGACCAGAGTCACTTTGTAATGAGTGACAAAGGTATGTGAAGAAGTCCAAGTTGCTGCTGCATGTATGTCACTGTCACCCACAGAGGCCTTAGAGTGAAAAACAGCAGACATGGCTATAGCTCTTGCAGAGTGCGCTGTAACTGGGGCTGGTATTTGGAAATTTTTCTTATTTTAGATAATGCTCATACATTCCCTTAGCCACTTAGATAATGTGATCTTTGAAACTGGTTTAACCATGGAAGGACCTGAAAAGGAAACACATAACTGGTCCGACTTCTTATGTCTTTAGTTCTGTTGAGATAAAAGTGCAATTACCTGTGAACATCTAATGAGTATAAGAAATATTCTCTCTTGTTAGAGAAATTACAGAAGGAGACTGGTAATTCAATGGACTGATTAATGGTAGATTTGGGTAGTACTTTTGGAAGAAAGGGTGGATTGGTTCTTAGTGATACCCTGTCCTTATGAAAAACCAAATATGCAGATTTTGAGGATAATGCATGAATCTCTGAAATCCTTCTAGGAGATATAATGGCTACCAAGAAAATGGTCTTCCATGAAAGAAATTTCAAATCACATGTAGCTACCAGCTCAAAAGGGGAATGGACCAAGGACTGCAAAACAATAGTGAGATCCCAGGGGACGAGAGGGTCCCTATAAGGAGGCTTTAATCTTAAGGTTCCTTTCAGAAAAACCTTACACAGCTTGTGTGAGATTAACGAATGTTCTTCAAAACCATCATGGAAGTCAGAAATAGCAGCAAGCTGAACTTTTAATGGTATAAGCAGCAGCAACCTGTTCGAAGAGCGTAGTTAAAAATTGTAAAACCTTACTGGTGCCAAAAAGGATTAAATTCATTATCATGTGCCCAAATAGAATTTTTTTTCCATTTACTGAGGTAGCGCTTCCTAGTGGAAGGCTTATGAGAATCCAACAAAATTTTTCAAACTGGATCGGATAAGTTATTTTGCCTGGCAATCAATGGAACTGGAGCAACCAAGTTGTAAGTTTGAGGTTTTTTAGGTTGGGATGAACTAGTCACTGAGGATGGGACAGGAGACTGGGTCCAGAGTCCATAAACGTTGAACTAGGTAAGGCCAAAGAAAGGGGAACCAAACTTGGCAAGACCAGAATGAGGCAATGAAAATCACCTTGCTCTTCAGCCTTATGGATTTCTTCAAGAACAGTGGCATTAGTGGAACAAGGGGAAAGGCATAGAGTCATCCTGAGGGCCAATCGTGAATGAAAGCATCTCTGGAGGATTCTCATTAAGGGGGGATTAGGGCAAAGTAGCTGCTGCACTTGTTGTTTAGGGGTGATGCAAATAGGTTGCAGCAAGGCTGACCCCAGTGACGGAAAATCTCCTTCACCACTCTGGGATTGAGAGTCCACTCGTGAGGTAGGAGAATGCATCTGCTCAATTTGTCTGCTATCACATTTGAGCTCCCTGAGATGCAAATTGCTCATTGCCACTCTCTGGGAGCTTTTCCACACAGGGGGTAAGACTTCGTTCCACCTTGTTTGTTCATGTACCAGACTAATGACATGTTGCCTAACTGAACTGCAATTGTTCCTAAAGGGTTAGCAGTTTGAAAGGCTTGCAACTCTAACAGCACTGCCCTCAGTTACAGAACACTGATATGCAGATTGGCCGCTATCAGGGACCAAGTGCCTTGGACTGTTCTTCCCTGATAATGCCCTCCCCCACCCAATCTGGGATGTGTCCATGGTCACCATGGCCTTGGGTTGGGGTGAAACAAATGGTTGGCCCAAAGAATTTCCCCAGATTCCATCCACCAAGATTAAGTCCTTCTTGTAACAACTGGTAATTCAGATGAGATGAGTAAGGGGGATGAATGAGGTTAGACCATTGGGAGGCAATAAGTCACTGCAAAATTCTCATGTGAAACCTTGCTTGCAGAACTAATGTGATGGCTGCTGCCATGGATGCTAAAGTCTGTAGAACTAATAGACCAGGAACACTGTCATTGGAGAGAATAATGTCCACCTGGGATCTTATCTTCTGCAGTCTGTGAAGAGGAAGGGGGGCTATGCAAGAGACTGTATTCAGGCAGGCTCCTAAAAATCCAATTGTTGAGTTGGACTTAATTGAGATTTGGTGAGATTTACCATTATACCTAGATGAGAACAATTGTGTAGGGTGAAATCTTGCCTATTAGAGAAGATCCCTGTTGGGGGCAGTAAGGAGACAGTTGTCCAGATATGGAAACACTTGGAATCCGTGCAGTCTCAGATGAGCTGCTACTGCTTTCATACACTTGGTGAACACCTGGGGGGGGGGGGGCTGTGGTGAGAGAGAAGGGCAGAGCCTCCTTTTTTCTAGCAGCTTTTGAATTTCCAGAGCTGCCTGATCCCTCTGATTGTGTGGAACATCGGGGATTTTTCTTTTTCCTTGTTTTCGAAGTGAGAACAAAGGGAATGTAGTATTCTCTGGCAATGATCCTTAGCACCCAAGTATCTGTGGTTATTTTTTGACAGGCTAGTGGGTGCAAGGATAGTCTTCCCCCCACTGCCTCATTAGGCAAGCAATTGGGCTTCCCTTCAGGAGCGCTGGTAGGGTTTTCCTGAGAAAGAGTCTCTGGAACCCTGATTTTGGGGGCCACCTCTGCCATGAGGTTGGCGTCTTCCATTATAGCTTCCCCCTCAGCCCCTAGGGGAGTCAGTACCATGTGTGTCCTGGAAAGGCCCTTGGGTTTTCTTGAGCCACACTTTTCCACTTCTCTCGTTGCTGGAATAGGAGCATTGAAGAGAGAAGAAATGTATGCCCACAGCAGATAGGGTTTTTCCATCCTTTTCACACCTGGTCAAGATATCTTTGACTTTGGGACCAAAAGGGGAAGATCCACCAAAGATCCGTCAAACAGGGCATTGATGAATGAAGACTTAAATGGCTCCACAAATTCACACAAGTGCATGCCTCCTTATGGCTGCACGACTAGTTAGAGATAGACTCCAGGATGTCAATCTGGGAGGGTACTTTATCCTGTACCTCAACAGGCACATCTCCTGCAAGGGTATCCGAGATCTCCTTGATCAGATCTCTCTGATGTCTAGTGAAGTGTGCCATGAAATTCAAAAAGACCGTAAAGCAAAGGTTGAAGAAGTATAGACCTGTTTCCCAAACCTGTCCATTGCCTTGGACTCTCAGGGGGATGAACAGTGGATCTCTCTTCTATGAGTTCCTTCTTGGTGGCTGCCACAACCACCATGGTATCTGTTACTAAACATTTGGCCCAATGCTGATGGTCCTCTGGAGCTGAAAGGATTTTATCTGATCTCTTGAGGATTGGCTCTATAGAATCAGAGGCCTTCCGTACCCGCTGTGCGAACAACTTAATAAGATTGTCAGCAGGCGGGGTCACCCAAGAGGTATATGGGAGAGCAACAAAAGCTTGCAGGTAGACAGACGTCTCTGAGGATGGGTCTTAGGGCTTCCAGCCACCACTTTGCTTTAATATTTCAAAAATGTCTCCAAAGGAGATGTCTTCTGGGGCGTGTTACCAGGGGGAACCCTCCCTGTCATCGAAGTCCATGTCCTCCATGACATATTCCTTCAGGGAATTAAGGTATTTCCTCTTACATGACCTCTTCAGCAGGCCCCTATGAAGAGGGATGGGAACCCAGAACCAAGAATGACAACCTCGGAAATGTGGTCCCACCCCACTCTGAGGAAACTGCCATCAAGGTCAAAGCCGAGAAAAAGCCCATGTATGAGGTAGTGGAGCTACAACACCGGAAGTCCATCGGTTCCAAAGCAGGTGAGGAACTCAGGGCTGAAGGCATAAGAACTGTCAGCACCAGAACAGTTGGAACCAGGGAAATCAGAGTCATGGAGCATCCTGCCTTCACCCAGAATGATCCACAGTTTTAAGGACAAAATGATTGACTTCAACAGTTGGCTAAGCTTCTGGTGTCATTCAAAGGGGATCCAGTATCTGTCTGCCTGGGAAGACATGATCAACAAACCATGATGCTTTGCCAGAGATGGTCTGCACCTGTCACCTCTGGGATTCAGGTTACTGGCTAAAGCTCTTGCCACCCCTATAGTGCCTTTTTTTAGGGAAGGTTCAAAGGAGAAAACCACCACCATAACAGATACAAGCATGCAAAATCTGAAGGTAATGCTACTCAATGCTAGAAGTCTAAACCTCAAAATGCACTCTCTCGAGGCACTCCTAAAAATGGAGACCATCAATATCTGAGCAGTAACTTGAGACCTGGTTCAAGGCTCCAGAGAGCACACCTGCAATACCAGGCTACAACTCTTACCACACTTTTCGGCCACAAAGCCAAGACCGAAACATTAGAGGTGGAGGAGTGTCCATATTCACCAAGGGTATTCACACCTCTGGGCTAGTTGCCCAACACAATGCATCTGAAATTTTCCAGGTGCAACTAACACTAGGTAAGACTGCAATCCAAATTGTAGCTTGCTACAAATCCCCCACCATGCCCCAAGATTCTCACTACACCTTTCTAAACATACTGGAAAATATTAAGATACAACCAAACACCCTAATACTGGGTGATTTCAACTACCCTGCCATTAACTGGGAAAACTATTCAGGTACCAACTCCTTTTCCCAATTGTTCTTGAAATTCATAAGTTCCAACGCCCTGGATCAACTAATCCATTGTCCCACCAGGGGCTCCAATATCCTAGACCTGGTCATTACCAACATGGGAGATAGATGCTCCACACCAGTGGTCACCCCCTCATTGGTCAGGTCTGACCATAAGCAAATCACCCTCGAAATCCAGATCCCACCCCCACCCCCCAAATCTTCTCCAAAGCCAACTTCATGCTACTGAAGTCAGAAATGACAAACTTCATGACACCCATGCAGAAGGGATCTGAAAGTTCGACTGCAGAATCCTACACTAAGGTACTGTACGAGCACATCCACTCGAGCATGAATCATGCCATCCCAAATAGAACCAAGATGCTCTCCTCCAAAAAAACGAAGCCAATCTGGTGGTCCTCTGCTATAAACAAACTATACAATAGAAGGAAGAAACTGTTGCAGAAAAGGGGAAAATCCCAGGATGCAAAAAAACTCCCTCACCAGTCTCAGTAAGAAGCTGCGATCCCTCATAAAATCCTCAAAAGCTAGTTACGAAAAAAAAAATTGCCAAAGATTCCAAAGACAACCACAAGGCATTCTATAGTTATGTCAAGAATCTAAATGGCAATGCCCAGATCTGCTCTGAGCTTCAACAGAATGGCATTAAATATACTGATCCCAAGGATATTACCAATATCCTGGCAGATCAATTTAATGCCAACTTCACCCCCTAAAGGGCCCATCTCAATACCAAAATATTGCCAAATTCCAGTAATCACAGCCACACAGGTAGAAACCGCACTCTCCAAAGCTAAGAATACAGCATCCATGGGACCAGATGACATCCCAGGCTGTGAATTACATGAACTACAAAATGAACTGGCACCTCACCTAAGTGTCATGTTTAATCATAGCCTCACTTCAGGCTTCATGCCCACTGAGTGGTGCACAGCTACAGTTATCCCACTCCACAAGGGGGGATCCACCTTGGATCCTGGGAACTACCGTCCCATCAGTCTGACGAGCCTGATCTGCAAGGGCATGGAACGTATTATCATGGAACTTATAAACAAAGACATTGGCAACCTTCAAACACTGGACCCCACCCAGTTTGGGTTTGTGAAGGGCCGATCTTGTCTCCTGAACCTGATTGACTTCTTCGAATCAGTCTCCAGAGCCGTGGATGCGGGTAAGGCGGCCCACACAGCCTTTCTGGACCTTGCCAAGGCCTTCGACACCATCCCCCACTCTGGAATCATAGATAAACTTACTAAGCTGTTCATAAATCCCTATGTCACTCGATGGGTTGCCAACTGGCTTACTGACAGAACCCAGATTGTAAAAGTAGCCGACTCCAAATCCAGCTCCAGACAAATGTCAAGTGGAGTACCTCAGGGTTCAGTCCTGGGACCACTCTTACTTGGCATCTACTTCTCTGAAGTACAGGCCAACACTAAGGGACTCTGGCTAAAAAGGTTCGCAGATGACTGCAAACTGGGAGCCATTATTGAATCCCCAAATGATGTGGATATTCTACAAAAGAGCCTTACAGAAACAGATGCCTGGTGCCAGAGCAATGGGCTCAAGCTTAATGCCAAGAAATGTATAGTTTTCCCCTTTGGAAAAAAACAAGTACCCATGAATTACCACATAGGTGGCAGTACACTAAACATCAAAAGTGTGATGAGAGGCTTAGGGACACAGGTGGACAGTGGTTTCACTTTCGATAACCACATTGCCACAACAGTCAGGAAATCCTTCTATGTGGCACACTTCATCACTAAGGGCTTTTCATCCAGAAAAAAGGAGGTCATTGTCCCACTGTACTCATCCCTCATTAGACCCATTATAGAGTATAATGCCCCGTTTGGTATGTACCTCACAAGACATCTGCAACAGCTGGAAAGGCCACAGAAATACCTCACTAAAAGAATCACAGGCCTAAAGCAGATGCCATATGCTGACCGTCTAAAAAACTCCAGCTATACTCTGTGGCATATCGTCTACTCAGAGGCGATCTCTGCTTAACATACAAAGCCATGTCAAACCCTGAGCTGTTGGACATGCTCCACTTAAAGAAACCCCAATCCCTCAGAGCCACACACTCCAGGGATCTAAACCTTGTCATCACAATGAACAAAACATGCCGGAGGAATAGATTCCTGACCCAGAGACTCCCCATACTCTGGAACAGACTGCCCATACATGTCAAGCAGAGCGCCTCCTTGGCACTCTTCAAAAGGAACCTTGATGAGTGGATGGGAGATAGGAAATTCACCCCAGTGATCATGTCAGTCGCCCCGCTAGACAGGGGTCCAGAGAAGTAAATATTGTGGGAAGAAATATCCAGGGAATTGTTATGGCTAGGCTTGTATAGGCCCTAGGGCCAATAGCCTAGTACCAACCTATGAACCTATGGTCTCTAAAGCCTCAGTGGAGGTTAGAGGAGGAACATCTGGTGGAGTCCTTGGAGAAAAAGTCCCATCTCCAAAAGGGAGTGAAACCTGGGCAGATGTTGAAAGACCGCTCGCCACAAGCAGCTGATCCACCAACCTCACAATGTCAAATTCCATCAGACTCAAAGGAATGAACAGAAAAGGCTGAAGGGGATTCAGGCCTCTTTAAAAAGAGGCTTGTAATTTGTCCCACAAAGGGATCTATTGAGGGGGAATACTTAGTTCTGGGAGCTGAAAAGAATCATGCCTACAAAAGTGCTGGCAGCGCCGTGGAAGGAACCAGTTCCAAAAATACTGTTGGCACCTTAACTGACACAGAGAAAGGAGAGGTGGCATGACTAGTCGTTGCCAAGGTGGATGGCACCAAAACTTGAGGTGCAGAGTTTGTTACTACAATCAGAACCGAAGAGGCGCTCTGCTTTAGGCCTGTGATTCCATAGATTTTTTTGGTAGTCAACTTCAATTCCGTAGTAGGTGTGAGAGCCAAATATTTAGATCACTTATGTGCCAGGGCCGAAGGGGACACTGGCACCAAGATACTCCTCTTCTTAGCATGTTCAGTCTTGGAGGAAGGGGAAGAGGAAGATGAAGGAGAAGACACATCCAATTTTGAAATCCTAGGCTGACTAGACAAAGCCTCATCAAAGGATGTTTTAATCAGACCTTTTAAAATATGTTTATTTTTCCTCACTAGGAGGGTCCGGTGACTAAATGCTTGACAGATATCACATTCTTGTTGTAAATGCACCAGGCCCAAGCAGTAAACATAAGATGAATGCCCATCAGAATTCAGCATTTTTCTTCCATAACCAGAACACTGTTTAAAGGCAGTTGTACCTTTATTCTTATCTGCCATGTTGTGATAAAAAGAGAATCAACGGCAGAAGAAACTCACACTAGATATACATGCACACAGAAAAAGAGAAAGAGAGACAGACGGGCTACCAACAATGGTAGGCAAGAAGGGGTAAATGCAATAGTGCTGCCAGCGATGGTAGGACAAATAGGGATGGACAATTTCCTACAGTTTCTCCTGCCAGTCTGGTTGATATGGGCATCCTGAGACAATGTAGCAACTGCCTCATATACACAGACAACCATCTACTACTACCACCTAGGAACACAATTGGTGAGAGATGCAACTACATTAGGAACCTAGAGTCTGTGCTCCCTCCCCCTCAAGCCAGTATATCTGGCACCAAAATGGCTGTCAACACAATCAATACACCTCAAACACCACCCACATCTACACAACACACACCCACATATGTGGAGATCCTTCACATAAACATAGCCAAACAAAGGAGACCTCTGAGGCAAAAACACACGCAATCTGCACAGCCATCCACACCACATACGACACATAATCCACACACCTGTGTCTCACAGCCACTAAGGCTTCACCATAAACCCGACATATTAGTCATAGGAGACTCCATTGTTAGACAGATAGATGTGCCTCTCACCAGGCTGGGTAAGGAGAAAGTCACAGTTAGTTGTCTTTCAGGTGCTAGAATCTGCAATATTACATATGCACTCAAGCCTCTCAACAACAGGTACTGTTATGACTCTGTCATAGTCCATGTTGGTGTGAATGACTTGAGATGTACCTATATGGACTTTATGTAGAGAGACATGATTGAGCTCGCTGATTATGTGTCCTAGACAGGTATGTCCCTAGCCTTAAGCAGCATTCTGCCATCACCCAGAATGATGCCTCAATAAAAACAGAAAATTATTGAATTTAACAATTGGCTTAGTTTCTGGTGTCATTCCAGGGGGATCCAGTACCTGACAGCCTGGGAAGATATGATCAACAGACCACGATGCTTTGCCAGAGATGGCCTGCATCTGTCTCACCTGGGCTTCAGGCTTCTGGTAAAGGCTCTTGCCTCCCCATAGTGCCTTTTTTAGGAAAAGTCCTGAGGTTGATAAAACCTACATAAACATTTCAACAAAATGCAAAATAAAGGTCATGCTGCTACACGCTAGGAGTCTAAACATGAAACTGCACTCATTGCATGCATTCTTAACCCTGGAAAATGCTGACATTGGTGCAGTCACAGAAACCTGGTTCAAAGCTGCTGAGAGCACCCCAGCCTTACCTGGTTACTCATCCTATCATATATTCATACCACAAACTGAGGGCAGTAAAGCCAAATAAGGTGCAGTTTCAATATACATAAAAGACATACACACCTCCAGGCTGGTCAAACCGTATGACGCACAGAAGATACTCCAGGTGCAGTTAACCACTGACAGGACCCCTATTCAAATAATAACTTCCTACCAGCCCTCAAATCTGACTCAAGATGCCCAATCCACCTATTTGGACCTGTTTGAATCTATCAAGATTCAACCCTTTACCCTGATTGTGGGTGACTTTAATTTCTCAAACACAGACTGGAAGAACTACTCATGCCAGAACACAAATACCCAGAGATTCCTTGATTTTGTCAATGCAAATGCCTTGGAACAGCTAGTCAATACCCCCACAAGAGTTGATAATATCTTGGACTTGGTATTAACCAACATGAGTAACCATTGCAGCATCCCTATAGTATCATCCTCTCTAGTAAGATCCAACCATAAAGTGGTCACTTTCTAAGTCACCATCTTCCCCAACCTGCCTCTAGCTAGGATCAGACATAAAAACTTTCCAAAGCTAATTACAGCCTCCTGAGGGATAGTATAAACAGCTTCACAGCCCCCACCCCCTCTATAGGAACTGGCACCAATATCTAAAACTACACCAAAGCACTATACAAGCATTTATATAGATGCATGGAATCAGGAATACTTGAAAGGACTAAATCATCCTCCACAAGGAAGAGTAAACCTGTCTGGGGGACATCTGCAATAAATAAACTCTATAAAAAAAGAAAAAAAAATGCTGTCCAAGACCAAGGAGGAGCAGGTGCCCAATTGGAAGCAGTGTCTCCTTAGACTGAACAAGCAAATAAGAGCACTAGTGAAATCCAGGACTGGATTTGCTCCAGCTAACTGGAGGACAGCCACTGTCATCCCTTTACACAAAGGTGGAGGGTCCTCCGATCCAAGAAATTACAGACCCATCAGCCTAACTAGCCTAATCTGCAAGGTCATGGAATGGATTATCATGGACTTCATTAACAAGGACAATGGCAACCTCCAAACACTCGCACACAATTTGGCTTCGTCAAGGGGAAGTCATATCTGCTAAATTTGGTCGACTTCTTTGAGACAGTCACCAAAGCCATGGATGAGGGGAAGACGGTGCACACCACCTACCTTAACCTGGCCAAAGCCTTTGACACTATTCCCCACTCAGGCATAACAGATAAATTCTCTCAACTTGGCATCAATCTATATGTTACCAGATGGGTAGCAAACTGGTTCACTAATAGAACCCCACCTAGTCAAAACAGGGAAATCCACCTCAAGCAGTAGACCCGTAAAAAGCAGTGTACCCCAGGGTTCGGTCTTGGGGCCTTTCTTATTTAGGATATACTTTTTTGAGGTGCAGGGCAAAACCAGTGGGTTATGGCTGACCAAGTTTGCAGATGACTGCAAGTTGGGTGATGTCATCAATTCCACTAGTGACGTAGACATCCTCCAAAAGGGTCTCACTCAGACAAATGACTAGTGCCAGAAACATGGTCTCAAGCTGAATACCAAAAAATGCATCATCATCCCCTTTGGGGAGAGTGATGTCCCCACAAATTATCACATTAATAACAATGTCCTAAGCATGCAATCAGTCATGAGGGATTTGGGCATCCAGGTTGACAGCAACCTGACTTTTGACCACCATGTTGCTTCCATTGTGCAGGAAGCCTTCTATATGGCGCACCTCATAAGTAAAGGTATCTCATCCAGGGACAAGGAGGTCATAACATCCCTGTATTTTTCCCCTATAATGCCCATTATTGAGTACAATGCTGCTTTCGGCATGTACCTCACAAAACACATGCAGCAGCTGGAGAGACCACAGAGGTTCCTCACCAGGAGAATCCAGGGCCTCAAACATCTACCATACACAGATAGGCTAAAAGCCCTCTACTCAGTTTCATACAGACTCCTCAGAGATGACCTTCGTATGGCATACAAGTTGATCATGGACCCCACCTTGATGGACTGCTGCATATCCACAAGTCAAGCTTCACTCGAGTAACTCACATGCACGGCCTCAACCTGGTCTGTGACATCAACATGACTTGTTGGCCAGACAGAGTTGTGTCCCAGAGACTCCCCATCTATGGAATAGACTCCATCTCCACATCAAGCGCAGTACCTCTTTACCCCTTTTTAACTGCATAACTGGATGGGAAACAAAAAAATATACAAATAAAACTAAAAGCAATAACCGGCACCACAATGTTCTGAAACACTTAAATCTTTAATTACACAACACAATCACTTTGTATAATTAAAGATTTAAGTGTTTCAGAACATTGTTGTGCCAGTTATTGCTTTTAGTTTTATTTGGATTGTTTTTTTGTAATTCCAGCTTTGTTTACATGGTAGAACCTGTAGCTTTTTTTATTATTTTATTTTAAACAAAAAATATACCCCAGGGATTCCATCCATGTCCCTGCTGAACAGCGGCATCAGGTGCTGACTTGTCTAAACATGGGCTAAACTCTTGGCTAGGCTTATAAGGGCCTCAGGGCCAATAGCTTTGTAACCTCCTATAATCCTATGAAATACCACACAGTAAAGGGTAGAAGAGGACAGTACACTCACTCGATAAAGATAATGACTAAAGTTTAACAGGAAAAACTACCAACGATGGTAGTCAAGAACACCGAGTTGACTAGAAAAATTAGCAAAGGTGAAATATAAGTGAAATTAACTAGGTAGGAGAAAAAAGGTTCAGAAAATTTCAAATATTAATAGAAGAAAATAATGAAATTACACTTAGCACAAAGAGAGTTTGGCTGATGCGTCCATACAAGAACAGTGGCAAACAAGATCTGAGGTAATCTAGAGAGGGACATTCTGGGTAGGGACTTAGTCTGAGAGTTTTTGGTTTGCACGAGCTTTTGTAATGGCCGAGTCAGTTCCAAGAGTTGGAATAGAGTCCCATAAGTCAAGAATAAATTAAAATTGACAACATCAGGTTAACTGTTTACTAATAAAACTATATAACTATAAGAAGGGAAAGAAGGTCCGAAGCCCGAGAAGAAAGGAGGTTAAGGACACACAGAAAGAACCCTAACACACTTCTGAAACCAAAGAGAAAAGGAAGTTAAAATATATTAAAAGATACTAAAACACTATGTTTAATTAGAAAAAGAAGAAATATCAAAAGCTATCACTTAGCTGCTCGGGCTCTGGAAACCACGTCTGGATGCACTGATGGCAAATGAGATCTGAGGAGAGTGGGCTAGGGGCAGAGTATTATGGGTGAGGCAGGCGTTTGAGTCATGAATCTAATGTCTGTGGGAGGCATCTGAGTCAGATCTGAGGTTTGGATCTGTAACCCATCAGTGAAGCAGAATGAGGACAACATCAGATCTGAAAAGTAAGTTTTACTGTATAAAACTTAAGTAAAACTCTGGAGGAAAGAATTGGAAAAGCAAAACAGATTAAGAAGAGACAAAAGGCAAAATATATGACAAAACTATGAAGGAAAAGTAATATAAACCATAGAAAAAAGCTTTACTGCTCGAACGCTGTTAGGAATTATTATGTCCTCGCAAAGCAGCAAATGAGATCTGAGGTGATTGGGAAAGAGATATTATGGATAAGGGAGGGTGCTTGAGAGCTTTTTGGTTGACACAAGCTATTTCAACAGCTGAGTCAGATCTGAGGGTTTGGATTTGAAGCCCACATGTGAGGATAAAATGAAACTTGACATCATCAGTTGGACTTTATAACAGGTATACCTGGCTTCAGATCTGAAGACTTCGGATCCAGCGTGGATGTCATTGGTGAAGGAGAGAACTATTGGAGGTGAAATTGTCAAATCAGAGGATGGATTTGGATTGGAACGTAGACTAAGGGACTTCAGATCTGAAGATGTCTGATCCATAATTTTTCTGGGTCTACTTTATTTACGCAAAAGCGTAAAACCACGAATACATATGGATCGAACCATATGCATCGAAAGTACAAGCCGTCAAAAACTGTAAATGGAAATCTTCGTATGTGGAGATTTCCATTTACTTCAATATAGTGCGATCTCGGAGTTGGTATATTTAAGTAGCGGGGGTGTGGGGGTTGCAGGGGGGCTTGCCCCCCTGCCTACGTCTTTTATTTTTTTTCTGTGTATTTTTTTTCTTTATTAACTTTTGAACGTTTAAGAGTTCGATGCATATGTGTCTATCTTTATGCATTCAAACTTTTGAATGTTCGAGTTAATAAAGTAGACATTTTTCTTATTTTCTGTAGACTCTGATGAACACATTGGGGACTTCAAAGGAGAACTTTTCATGTGCTCTAAAGAAGCTGCTTTACTAGTTTTTTTGAAAGAGTTTGAGCCCCAGAAAGTGAAGTAGCAGGAAGCAAACCTTTCATCTGTTACATCTGTCAGCCAACGTTCTAGGATTGAAAGTACAGCAGACTGTACAGGCCGACTCCGGGATTCATGAAGCTTGTGCCAGGCGCAGGCGTAGTAGGCAGAATAACACCAAATATGGCCGTCAAGCGATTCAAGTACGATCCAATACCACGTGCACTACCGGCGTACGCCAGAACTGCGAGCCCTCGGCATAGGTATGCTAATCACCCCATGCACAGTGTTGCACCATGCAAATGAAGGCAGATAGTGATTCATGAAGTGGTGCAGGTGTAGCATAAGCCCACGGAAATGTAAACCAAAAAAACACGGTTTACATTTTCCCAAACAGAACATCGGAGCTTTGGAAGCGGACCAGACTCATGTATTACAAAGTTAACATATGCCAATGGCTAAATACACAGCCAATGGTATAAGAAAAGATGCACAACACCTAAAAAACAACATTTAATGTCATGTCCACAGAAACGCACAGTACAACCGCAGGGTATGTGTGCACAAACTGGAACATAAAGAAAATATATAAAAATGTCATAAAATCGCAATGTAATACAAATCAGGTTTACACCATAATACACAATGGTAGGCATGGAACACCACAACCAAGGTGCAAGGGTTGCTAAGGGCCTGCGACAGTGTTTGGCACGGTAACTATGAATTAGTAGTCAATGCCGTGCAAATGAGGCAGATAATACTGAATCGCAAATGTCCCGCCGGATGAAGGTTGAACCATACGACGCAGCGCTATAATACCGAGGAGTGGCTCAGAGGAGATACATGACATTAGCAGAGGGGTGTGCCACCATAGCAGCAAGCACATTGGAGCAATGCAAACTGGCCTGGTCATTGCTAAGCAAAGCTGCAGGACAGGGGTGGGGAGGAAGGTATAGAATCGTTTAGTTGAGAGCACACATGGTGCCCAAAAGCACATGCGTACGGGGATAAAAACGTGCCTGAAACCCAGTAAGCGAATGCACGCGGCGCGAACAATAGCACAAACAGGAAGGTCAGGGTAAGAAAAGAAGGAAATGCCGAAGTATGGTAATTGGCATACTAATGAGCAATCAACACCAGTCAACTCACAGCGGCCAGTCGATGGCAGCTGTCAAGTCTGCTCACAGAAACCTGCAAAACAGGATAGGGGAGGCATCAGAATGCAAAGAAAGGAAGGGAGGCATTGGATTGCAAAGATAGGAGATCTGTCATAGCAGAGCAAAGAAAACCGACAGTAGACCGGCAATAGCACACATTACACAAGATACGCCAGGTCTAGGAAAGTACAAATGAAAGCAGACTGCTGGATGCATGCCAGAAAATGGTAGGTGGAACGTGCAGAAATGTAAAGGGAAGGTCAAGAGGTAATCCACAGCAGCCAAATGTAATTCAACACCAAAGGCATCACAATAGTAGTTCCGGTAGTAAAACACATAAGATACCCTGTAGCTACGATCGTATATACACACCCTATGACATCATCGGTGTTCACAGCACAATAGTATAAAGTGTGAAAGCACCCTACACACACCTGTGAATTCCCAAACACTGCACCATAGGTGTAAACACACGGGGAACTTTTAAAATGTACATGTTGGGAGCTGCCATAGCTGTGATTCATCAGCATGTGTTAGAGACTGACGGTGTTGTGGAGGATGATGCCGGCAACCACCGCAGGCCCCGGAGGAGGAGAAGAGTGTTCAGACCAAGGGTAACCTACCAGGGGCTACATGATCTGGAGATAGTAGAGCGTTACAGGGTGGACAGGGACATCTTACAGCAAATAATGGAGCTGTGCCGGCCACGCCTGAGAACCAGAAATAACAGAGGGGAACCTATCCCAGTGGACACGAAGGTATGTGTAAGCATGCGAATACTAGCCACAGGTACCTTTCAAAGGCCAACTGGAGATATAATGGGGAATCTCACAGGCATCAGCATCCAGGGTACTACACCAGTTCCTGGATGCCATGTTACCACATGCCAATGAGCATATATACTTCCCCCGAACTCAGGAGGAGTTGGCCAGGAATATGCGTCACTTCCACCATGTGGCACACTACCTGGAGGTACTGGGTGCGATAGACTGCACGCACATACAAATCAAGTCACCACCCAGTGAGCATGGTAGGTGCTACATAAACTGCAAGGGATTCTACTCCATCAACTGCCAGGTCATGTGCAATGCCCAGGGCATTATCATGGATGTGTGTGCTGGCAGCCCTGGAAGCTACCATGACTCCCGTATCTGGCATGTCTCACAGCTGTATCAGGTATTTGTCAGGGGGGACATCCCACATGGACACCTTGTGGGGGATGCTGGCTATGCACTGGAGCCGTGGATGATGACTCCCATCAGAAATGCACACACACCCATGCAAGAACGCCATAATGAGGCACACGCACAAACCAGAATCATCATAGAGTGTGTGTTCGGGATGCTGAAATCACGGTTCCGGTGCTTGGACACATCTGGTGGAGCCTTGCAGTACTCTCCAGACATGTGTGCCCACATTGTCATAGTATGTGCCATGCTACATAATATGATCCTGCGGAAACAGCTGCAGCAGGGACAAAATGGTGAAGGCCCTCATAGCCCACTGCAATTGCCAAGGCCATCACAGGCACAGACGGATTCAGACCATGAACACACTGTGCCAGCCCCAGTAGGTAGATGGAGGCGTGCCCAATATGCCTATGCCTTGGCAAAGAGGGAACGTATAGCACATACTCTGACAGTGTAGGCCCTTACAGACTGACACACCTCTCCACCTGCACACACAGTAAAATGGATGGCATACAAGCACGACCACCTGTAAATTGTAATGTATAGGTGGCCCACTGTGTGAATCCCACATAGGCAGCCCTCAAACATTGTACACACAACAGCTATAGGAACACGGAATGTCAACACCTGAACAGTACATGCGCCTATCACCATATGGTGGTGCTGTGTGTATAGGTTCCCAGGTACAACGGTAGGTTCACGGCCGACTGTCAGAGGCCATACACCAAATGGGGCAAATACTGTCGCCACAATATCGAGTAACCAACTGTCGCGTAGAGGAGCAGAGGCAATCGTGGGAGCACATGTGTGTAAGCATTGTTCTGCACACACTCAGCACAGAGTCCCTGCTGCGTTAATGAGGGGCTGCACATAATATAATCATGGATGTTGTGTCAAGGCATGTGGTGTACCCATGACAGGTATTCGTCACCCCAGCTTGCTCCACCCATGATCATTTGAAGGTGTAGCACAGTATCGTGTGTGGCTCACTGAGATATACATACCCAATGCCAGAGCACATCCAGTAAACATCACATGGACATACCATTAACTGGACTCATCAATATGTAAACTAACTGAGTTACCCATGTGAGTGCAGTATGGAGTAACAGCCGTAGTATACTCCACGTACAAAACGACATAACACGTGTACAAATCCCAGATGGCCATATGTTAAATGCAGTGACCGTCGTGCATGTTCCTGGTCCCACGTCCTGCAAGGGATGTAACATAATCCTGAAGGCACGAGTAATGCATGTTGGATGCAGGTCAGCAGATCATGTTTAGCACACGTTACCGGGAATATGCATTGCCCACTGCTGGTAAGCGACGTTTAAATATGACTATATGGATATGCGCAAAACAGGGATACGCTACACCAAATATTCCGCAGATCACGGTCAATGATGTCCATAACAGGTGAAACCAGCAATATTCACCCCTGTACTAATAGCGCCTGCTCTGAAGGGTAAAACGACCACTGCCAGGTGTAGAACACGCAATCATGTATAGAATCATCTAACACTATTGCTAGGCAAGATGTACCTATGGTAGGGTTGCTACCTCTTCAAATGACCAATGTGGGACATACGTCAGATGTCTGCAGGCCGACACATACACCCAGCCAGTACGAAATGCAGAACTTCACTGTTTTGCCTAGATAAAAGCTCATTCTTGTAATGTTTACTTACTTATTCTGTTTCTAGAAATATAGGTGGTTCAGATACAGAATAACTGTTTTATGCAACTATTACATAAACTATAGGAAATAAGTATGTTCTAAAATCCCAGGACATTTGCCATGTTCACAAATATTTTGCAGGACACAACTGCCCAAAGAGGGATTGTCCCTCACAGAGTGGGACAGCTGGTAACCCTAACCTATGGCAGGTGTGTAATGTGACAGGTACAGACACAAACGTGCGGAGTCCAGGAAACAGTATACACCAACAAGTACACAATGAAAGGTGTAGCTTGCCTGTCACTTCCCCCATCAGATATGTATATATATATATATATATATATATATATATATATGTACACATATATACATATATATAATACAGATAGAAAGGGCGATAGAGTGATATATGTTGATATAAATGGAGTCAGTGATATCTGCAAATATATATAGATAGGTCAACGAAATTCATAACACCTCGGAGGTGCAAATAAATAGGATACCGTCAACTATGGAATGTGTAACATACCGACATGCGTAACCACGAGGCTGAAAGATCGAAAGAACACAGTACCAGAACAGTACAACCGCGAGTAATAGTATGATGATATGAAGGGACATTTAGTTACTGCTGCCGGTGTTGCGGTCCACGTAGGTACTGTGTTCAACTGTGTTTGTGAGCACCGTAGTCTGTGTATGTGTGTGTTGAGGGTGCCGTGTGCATCTCCGTGTGACTGTAATGTGTGTGTGTGTCTGCATCATGTGTCTGTTAGTGCCAACTCAGAGGTAGATCATTATGGTAGGTGTGGGTATAGCTAGCCGTAGGCATATGGTTACCACCTGTCCCACATTAGGAGGGACAGCCCCTCCCTGGGCAGGTGTGTCCTGACATAAAACATTACAAAGGGCAAATGTCCGGGATTGTAGGACATTAATATGTCCCATATATAATGGAATAGTTGCATTAAATAGTTATGCCTGTATGTAAGAAACGTAAATGTTATATGCAATATGATAAGTAGCCAAAGTCCCACAATAGGTATGTATTGAGGATAAAAGTATGTGCTAACCTGTGTACTGACCGTGGCTATGTGTTGGCCTGTAAACACCGCTGTGCGTCCCGCAAAATGTCCAACAATAGCCATCTGAAAAGGTGTCAACCCATGGCAAAGAGGTTCTGTTACCAACACAACCGCAATGACTGCAAATATCTGGGACAGAAATACATGGGATAGCTGTCAGTTAGACATATCCCTTTACATATCACTGCAATTCCGGAGGTATGGAAGTATCAACCTCACCTGCATACTATATAGAAACCAATTAACAATGGCCCAATGTACAATCCCGTAACATAAGTCTACTAACTGATAGCTCTTTAATTAGGGACGGAGCCCACACACATATATATGGAATATGTAGAAATGCAAGCCCCACAAACCTGTATATGCTACGTACACCCACCGACATCCCCACACTAGAAACTATAGCAATACAGACTGCAATAACAGCACAAACATCCAGTTAGTCAATTACATCTGCAGAACCGTCAACATACCTTGTGAGGGATACAATTAAAGGCCCCATGCAAAATTGCAGCCGTTATATAATGGAACAAACGGCGATGTTACAGGTTTTGTTTGCAATAGTCCGTTATCAGACGTTGGGATGACAGGAACACCCACATGTTGAACCACATACTCTAGCTGTCACACACAATCCAGGGGGGACATGAATCCAAAGTATAATTGTCTCTATGCATAGCAGTTGCAATTACACATAACAAAACACAATACAGGCCGTCTCCCCGAAGGTAGGGCAAATGGGCAACGCCCAAGTGGAGAATTAAATTATACCCCCCTTTTGCCGCGTAATTGGCGAATGGAGTAGCTGCACAGCTGATATGCAAGTAATTAGTCACTCAGGAACACCAATTGGCAGGAGGAAACCACATGTTATAGGTATTGACGTATATAAGGATGACTTGCTAGACATTCAAACCGTATGCTCATACAAACTACCTGTTTAAGCAGTGTGAGAGAGATAGAGACAAAGGTCCATAACGATAACAAGGTATGTAGAACACTCGGTATGTAAGTTTATGTATAGCATGCTTTTTATTAATTATTTGCTGTATGTATAGCCTGGTTTGCATTAATTAAAAGTGTCCGTAATGCATAAAGTGGGAAAAGGTATTTATGTAGTGATGTCTTGCTGAGCATACTAACGCATGTAGAAACTGTGCTTCCAGCAGTGGGCCACAAGGTAAACATCACAGACACCACAAGAGATGCTACATGAGGGCTTTAAACAGAACATTTCCATACAACCCGTCATCAGTGGTAGGGTATGTCCAACAAGTACGTGCCATAGCAGGGGATAGTATATGTTGATATACTGTCACAGTAGGCATGTGTATGGGCATATAATGACAATGACATGTCTAAGGTAGTCCTGCTGTGCAAATATGCTTTGCATTATGGGATACTATGTGAAATATGTGTAATGTATAGTATTAGAGGTAGATATGTCAGATATTCTACACAGCATAACAGGCATATCATGCATACCAAAGGTATTGTCTATTGGCATGTACAATAACAGGATACATATGGCTTGTAGGCATGGGACATTGCAACAGCATGATAGCTAATCTAAATTGAAGGGCTACCAAGTAACCATGCACACAGGACATGTAATAGCTTCACAGGTTCATAGTGGGGTACTATGCAGTCTGGCAAGTCTATGTGTAAGCACAACTACAGTGTTCACACCAGTGGCACCACTCTAAGGTAGTGTCCTGTGAACAGCAGAGCCATGTGTTACCTGCACCTCTGCACAGTACAGCCACTGCAGTGATCCCTGGTGTACATGTGTCTCCCAACCACCAAGGGAGGTATCACATGAACAGTGCTATTGAGTGTCCCTGCGTGATCTACATAGGACTCATGTTCCAAAGCAAGGTGAGTGACTGGAGGGAATGTAACCCTCAAGCACATCCCACTCATTGTTGCGTGTGTGCAAATATCCATGAGCATGTTGCTCACAGTGGCTTTTGCTTATGTTGTGTATGTGGAGTATATCCATTAATATTGTTGTGGACATGGGCTCTGTCTGTTCAGCAGAGGTCACCCCTGAGTATGTAGTATGCAAATGTGTACAGACGTGGTGTCCGTAGTTCAGCTGCATATTTTAACTGTCGGAGCTTAATAAACATCATGGTGTGTTAATGGTGTGGTATGTAAAGCTGTAGCTGTTGTGTAAGGTACACCCTAAATGGGGTGGTGTAACCTTGAATGTGTGTAGACATCTTGAGTTCAGAGGTACAATGGGTGCCTATGTACCAGCTACACACCCAGTACAGATAAGTGTGGCCACATAGAAGGATATCCACGCCACAGTGGCAATACGGTAACCACAGGAGTGGGTGCGACATACGTGTGTACTACAAACATGTACAATGTGACATGTATGTAGGGGGCTACCACCTATGTGATAGTCAGTGGGTGAATGGTGTAATGCAAAGGTGATGTTCATGCAGCTTGAGGCCATGATATTCATATCAGGTATCCATCACAGTGACACCCATATGGATGGAGTCAGTATCAGCTGGTGGATCAATCATGGTGCTTTGTATGCAGGGGTTTGTAAAGCTAGGCAGGGAAAGTCCCTCTGTGCTAGCCTGTACCTCAGGGAAGCATATACTGAACATGAGGGACCCAATGACTGAGAACTGTGGTATGGCAAATGTAACTGAAATGCAGTAGGTACTATAGTATGCTACCCTCATTGTGTGTGTCCTGTTCATGAGCCATGTTGCATAATATCCTGATACATAGGGTACGATGCACAGGTGGATGTGTATGTTGTCAATACCAGAATGGAGAACGGTGCTGAAAGGCAATGAGAGGACAATGTAGGATGTGTGGACTCCCGTACCATCATCAACTACCCTGGTAACTGTATGAAAGGAGTCCACCAGGTGTAGGGGCCATGCTCTGGCCCTAACAAGTCCAACCTGGGTGGCATCAAAGGACTGGAGCCCAACAATGTCTCTGTGAATGACGTCCTTGATGATGTTTCCCATAGCCGTGCAGAACAGTCCAGTCAGGTGTGCAGGACTATAGTCCCACTTGTGCATTGTGGTGCCACCTGTGTGGAGTGTCATAAATGTTGCTGTGTGCCATTCAGGGGCCACAATGTCTGATACAAGGCTATTACTGAATATGGTGGCCTAGTGGGGAGACATGTCATTCAGAGGTTTGTGGACATCACAGCCTGGGACTTTGGAAGGTGACATGGGTTACAGTGTCCCAGAACATATAGAGTGCAGGTTAGTACTGTGTAGGTGTGACCGCAGGGACACCGCAATGTTCCTGCATGGATTGTAGCCCTGTAGTGAGTGAGAGGGTGTAATGTTAGCATTGAATCCATCCGCCAGCATGTTGCCAACATCACCTGGGTCTGTAATGTTCCTGAGTGACTGTTATATGTGAGAGCAGATGTGGGTGTTGCCAACGACTACTGAAGTACCACCATAATGCCTTGTGGTACACCCCGGAAAGTGTTGCAGTAATGTTTACGTAGCTAGTCTTGGAGTATGTGATGAGGGATCCCGTGGCCCTACCGAGGCTGACCAGTGAGCTACCCCACCCATGGGATTGTACACCACTGTGCAACAGCCTCCACCTGTTGTTGTACATTATGTCCATGAAACTTGACCACCAGAGTGGCGTCTGTTATCTGGTGTGTACCATCATGGCTCTGTGTGGAATAGCATGATCCATGCAGTCGTGTACATGCTAATGGGTATGTTTCAGCATTTGTAAGTGCATTGCCCATCTGCACGGGTGTCATGACATTAACAACCGCTGTCATAAGACGTCTGTAGTAGGTGTTGTAGTACTCATGTACTGTGTATGCAGTGAAGGGTGTGGTGCTGGGATGTGGCTAACAAGGTTGATTAGCATATGTTTGGAATCCACTAATGAGGGGATAACCCCAGGTGTGGAACACCAGTCACATGTTGGTAGTGTTCATGTCAAGGTTAATGTTGGTCTTGGAGGTGGTGTGTATGGGTTGATCCAGCCAAGTGGAGGTTATGACTCATGGATGTGTCGGTACATGAGTGGCTATCCCAGTTAAGTGTGGGGTAGTGTCAGTCACACATCAGTAGTGGCTGTCTGAGCCCTACTGTCCAGTACACCAACAAATGAGGTCTGGTAACCTTGGGGTATGTTGTTGAATCTGTAGCTTGTTACAATGTGTATAGCGGTTCAAGACACAGTTAGTTGCACGTGGAGCACCTCTGATGCATTGTGCTAAGTAACTAGCTAGGATGTGTGTACAACATAGTGGGATATGGGAACACCCAGCTGTGGGTGTGCTTGTCCAGGTATGTGCCTGAAAGGTATGGTCTGTCTATAACCTGTCATTGCAGGTGTGCTCTGCAGAGCCTAGAGGCAGGTCCCAGTCACTGCAGAGATATTGGAGTGGTGCATTATAATGTGTGCCTTGCCTGCGTGCGTCACAGAGGAAGATGCAAGCAATGTGTCACATGACCCCATGTCCTGCTTGCCGGTTCCCGTTCTGCCAGTGACTGTTATTGGAAACTGTGCAAAACAGGCAGTACAGAAGTAGCAAGAGCCTTACATGTGATCTGTACTCCCAGGGCTGACAGGTGCAGGTCATCTGTGCCAAAGCATTGTGTTTGACCAGGTCAGTTAAAGCGGACAGATACCAGATGCCTGTGGAATGACAGCAGAAGCATAGGCAACTGTTGAAGTGACACAGTCAGTCGATGTACAGTGGTATCGGGTCCGGATGAATGCATAATGCTCCCCAGGGCTAGGCCCACACCTTCAGGGCTACAACACTGGTGAGCTATTGCATGTCCCTGCACACGTTGTCTGTGAAGTGGCATCTCAGGGCAGTCACACTAACATGGAGAATGACAGTCACATCATACCTGGTGAGGTGTGGCATGGGTGAATAGGTTATGTTGCAGAACCACTTACCCGACAGCAAGATGTAAGCGACTATCACCTTGTGTAGCCTGCTGTGTGGAGCTGCAGTGTGACCGCCTACAGACTCACCTATGACTGGTGTGTTGTGTATGTTATAACACCCTATTGGCTATATGTGATAGGCACACATGAGTCTGTGGTCTATAAGTTGGTGATGTTGTGTTCCATGATGGGGGCTGCCTCTGGTACCTACACAGAGTATGGAGAGGTACTGCACAAGTTGTCCTCGTATGTGTGGCCTGTGGTGGAGATCATGTGAGACTATGTGATGAGTGGGGTGTGTTGCGAATGTTACACATCCCCACATGACTGTCAGATGCAGCCAGGGTTGGTGACAGCATTACCCCCAGCAGGGCTGCATAAGTGCATCCCCCACAGGCTGTAGTGTCATATGTTGGGAGGTGAGCATTGAATGTGTACATGAGACAATTGCTGTATTGCCACATGTACGACATATCCATCATATAGACAGGCAATAGCACTGGTACGTGACAGTCAGACATGCCTGTATATACAACCATGTCTCACAGGATATGTGCGTTACGTTTGTACAACAGCTGTTGTACCATAAGCAAGCTGGAAATTTTAGGACAGCCAGTGTACCTGTGGGAAATGGTGTGGAATGGGTGCAATATTAATCAGTAGCTCATGACATGCTCAAGTTCTGAACAGGTGCATAGCATGACCATACAATACAGATAGGGTGTTGGATAATATCAACCCACAAGTGGTGATGACAGTCATAATGGGTGGCACTGCACTATAACCCTGCTGAGTATGGTGTGCATGTCCATGAACCATTATCACTGTAGATGTTAGCAGTACAGATGTACAAGACAGTACGGATGTTTGATTACAAATACCTTTGTATGTCACAGGAGTGTTCTACCAGTGCCTGTTGACAGACTCACAACTACAAAAGGTGCCAGAGTGACATGTGCATATCACACCAGTGCCAGCTACAGTAGAACAGAGGTAATGTGTTGTACTCCACCCTCATTGTAGCCCATACCACACAGACAAATGTTAGGCATCTGTGTATGTAAGGATGTGAATGGCCATGACCTATGAGGAATAGCTGTGTCAGTGTTGTGAACAACATACAGAATGGGTTGTGTGGGTGAGGTGTGTGACATATGTGCACATTCTGATGGATGATATCAGCATTGTCACCACTAGGTGAACATCCCTGTACCCATTAACTACCACCTAGGCTGTGGTCAACATTATGGACACTGTGTAAGGGATGGTGCTGTGCAGTACACCTCCCTGCCTTGGTGACATCTCCAGGCCCCTTGGGTAGTCATATGAGGTACCCATGTCATGACAGGGTGCTATCCATGAGCATGGAGATCATTGGACAGGCATATACAGCACTGGGGTGACCAATATTGGATCACATATCACCTTTAAGGGGTAATAGCCATGCATGGATGGGCAATACCAGCCTTCACAATCCTCACCTCCACTACGCAGCATGCTGTCTACCTTGCATAAAGACATTTGCTACACCATGATGATGGACATGCTACATGTCCATATCCTGATCTGTAAGACATACGTCATGGACAGCCACCGTCCTAATACTAGGATCGCCACATGCTGGACAGATCCCTGTGCCATACATGTGACATACTCCTGCCAAACCATGCAACCCTGTCCATCAAAGCTGCACATGTCATCCCAGTCATACATGGTGTGATGGCCACATGGTAGATGTAGTATCAACTGTCCAGATCAGTAATGCGACACTGATGCACCTCACGGTGGCATACTGGCTGTCTGTTACAGCTGGGAAACCTTGCCCGTACATGCTATGGTTGATAACCATACTGCGAATGACGTCCGACTAGCCATTGTCCCATGTCTATCACATGTACAACACAGGTGATCCGTGGCAGGATGTTGAACAGCTGTACAGTGCTGTGTAGATGTATATGGCAAAACACATACATGTACAGGTGTCCATGCGTATGTGTGCATTGTCATGCTCAAGTCCATTAAGGCTGTGTCTGTGTTGATATGTGACATATACACAGCATCAAGGTCAACAGCAGTACCGTGGACACATCCAGGCATGTGCAGATAGGTAAGAACACCATTGCAGGCAAACAGACATGCCCACATCAAGACAGGATTCACATGGAGTATGAACACTGTAATGAGGTGACACACATATATGGTGATGATATCCAATGCATAACGAGTGTTACATGTGTGTGACACAAACACGTCAGTCGTGTCAGTGTCATGATGATTTGCAAAGATTACTGTGCAGATGTACTAGATGTCATAGAAATGTATGTGCAGCAGTATCTCTGTACATCTTTGACACTGTGACCTGTCACCATCATTATGTCTTACAGATAATGCCTCGTACACGCCTTCCAGCATACAGCCACCAGGAGGATGACGTCCTCATCCCGTACCTCCATGAGAACTACGAGGTGTTGTTCAGCCATGTGCCACAGCATGCCCAGCAGCGGGATGACCTGTGGCAGGATCTACGCAGGAGGGCAAACGATGTGGGTGGCCATAACCGCACCTACCAGCAGGTGCTTAGACACTGCACGGACTTGATATGACATGCAAAACAGCATGCCACTGCAATCGCCAGGAAAAAGGTGGAACAGGTGGTGGGCCACCAACCCAGCCCCCACTCACACACACCGAGGAGCTACTGGCCAGTCTGGGGACACCCTCAGAACAGCATCCACACACACTAGCTGCCATCATGGAGGTGGGTGTCTCCCAACCAATGAGCCTGGAGTTGCCTGGTAAGTCAGTACTGCACATATGGCTATTATATCCCATTTAGTTGCATGTGTCACTGTACATTATGTAAAGTAACAACATATGCAAGGTATGTGGACACACATGCTGCATACTACAGTATGTTACCCTGTGTATGCACACATGTGCATACTATATGCTATTATACATGCACAGTGCACCCTGTG
This sequence comes from Protopterus annectens, assembly GCF_019279795.1. Taxonomy (NCBI): domain Eukaryota; kingdom Metazoa; phylum Chordata; order Ceratodontiformes; family Protopteridae; genus Protopterus; species Protopterus annectens. Next base: position 879,619,980 of record NC_056737.1, read on the forward strand.
GCTGTCAGACAGTCAGGGATAATGTTCATACTGCTGTGTCACCCCTATACAGGTATCTCTGGCATGCCGCACAGACATGAGTCCGTTGCAGGTGAGACTGTCATCAGTATCAGGCATGGTAAAGCCAGTTAACAGTTGCACACTTGATGTTTGTTTCAGTCAAGATATACAGGTTGCATCACCCATCATTCACACAGGCCACCCATGTGCAATATATACAAACAAAATGATACACTGACTTGAAACCACAGTAGTTGTCATTGCTACATGTGTGGTCAGCTGTGCATACAACAGTGGAGGTGTTCTACAATGGAGGCATATATAGTATGCAGTGGAACAACATGTGTGGTACTCAAACAGTACCACACAGTGAGCTGTGATATGGGCAGCCCACAGGTGTCACCATTGTGTTATATGCCCCTGCATTGGGTGCACACATTGTGATGTGCCATCTGACATGTCCCAGACACGTAGTGTTCTGGCTGCAATATTGTCACATTATCCCATGACCCATACCCCACATACCAAACATACAACCCATTGTCTGCATAGCCCTGTGGATGGTGACATATCTGACATCTATGGGTGTATGTCATATGGGACAACACAGACATGTGAGATGGCCATCACACACATTTGGTCAACACATATGCACACATGGCCATGGGGGATGGCCAGAGACACGTAGCCACACAGTAGATGTGATGTGTACACACCCTGTTGCACATTGTCCGCACATGATCCAATTATAGCCTTAGTTGACTGATTATACAGTTGATGTGGTACACTGGACATCCTAAAAGCCGGTGTACAGCTAGTGGAGGTGTCACTGACAACTACCATATAAGATCTGTTGAACATCACGACTGTGTCATAGCATGACAGTAGTCACCTGTACAGCTTCCACAGACATTGACACCACATCAGGCCACAGATACTGTACATTTCCCTTGCTGCTGTAGGACATCACCATTAGCTGTGCACTTCGTGTGTGTGGTACATCAATGTCATGTGGGAAATGGTGAATTGACATGTCCACTATGTGTGGACATGGTTGTCAGGCAGCTAAGACCCTGTAGTTGTTGTGCAGGGGTGTCATCTGTAGGTCCTCCACTGACCTGTCACTTGACACAGCATGGTTTGGTGTGTATACACCTCAGCATCGTGGGTCACAATCCACAGTTATGTCATGGGTATGCATGCAGTTATGGCTATGCAATGTGTACATATTATGCATTGTACAGCAATATAGATGCCTCATGATGCCATGCAATGGCACATTGTCTGTACTTCACACTGTATAGCAATGTAGACGGCTCACACTACCCTTCCATGCTCATGCACATTTGCTAAACATGATTCTATCTGTAGGGCATACAGACAACACCGCAATGTGATGCCCATTACGATGCTGTACATGTGTCAGGACACCATTGTGTCAGACATGTATGCATGTTAATGCACAAGTCAACAGATTACATGTCAAGGTCACGTCAGCCATGTGTACTGTTATCCTGTTCTGGTCCACATGGTGTATCACAGGGATGCATGCATACTACCATGATTGTGTGAACTGCATGGCTACTGATATGACACCTGCTTGCTGTAGTGTGCACCCCAGGGAGGTATGCTTACTAACACTATTAATGTCTGAGCTGCATGCCCTCTGCCATATCACAGGCATGCTGCATGCCATCTGTCAAATCACATGCATGGTGTGTCTGTGTGTGTGTGTGTGTGTGTCTGTGTGTGTGTGTCTGTGTGTGTCTGTGTGTCTATTGTAATTTAAAGTCTTTCTTTGCATTCACAGGTGATGTAGGTGCGTTACCCTCCTGCGGTCCATCTGATGTTAGTGTCCCCACAGATACTAGCAGTGATGAACATATGCATGAGGTACAGGCTGGGTTGTCAGGGGCTGAATCTGTGCTAATGGTTGCCATCCCAGCTATGTCCCCCTCTTCCCCGCAGACAGTTCTGCTGCCAACACATACCACATCACCAGTGGCCATAGAGGAAGGACAGTCAGCGTCTGTTACCGTGGAAAAGGAACGTGTGGTGGCTACAGAAGGTGTGTCTACACACCATGGTGTCAGTGTAATGAGTGCAGATGTGCCACACAGGCATGTGGCCGGTGCTTCTCGTAGGAGGACCTCTGGCAGACATGCACCTGCAGGACAGAGCGCAGCAGCTGGTATCACCAGACGCATGTTCCAGACTGTAATGGTGGCACAGGCACGTGCTGAATGGCAGAACAGAGAAGGGCAGAGGCTGCAGAGGGCTGCTATCCGTACCCTAAATGACAACATCCAGGCATTGGCAAATGCTCAACAGCAGATTGCTGATGTTCTGGACAGGTGATTGGGTGACATGGTCGGAATCCTTGACCATGGCATGGCAATCCACAAGCATGAGCTGTCTGTGCTGGAACATCTGGTAGGAGTGAGGCATAGGCCACGTGGACGTAGGCCAGCTACACCACCTAGTGCAGGTCAACGTGAGCGTGCCATCTCACATGCCCGCTCCCATAGTGCTGGTAGCAGTAGCAGTGCAGCTGGTGCTGTGCTGTCCACACCAGAACACAGCAGGCCACGTGGATGTGGCCCTGGACATTCCCAGCAAGGACACGGTTCCAGTGGACATCTGTCGTCGGACAGTAGCCAAGCTGTACCTCCACTTGGTAGTGCCTGTGCAACCCTGGCAGGCACAGGTCACGTGGCCGTGGCCGGACACAGTGAGCTGTACAACCTGGTCTGTACAATATGGAGCTGTCAATAATACCCTGTGTAAGCCTCACAAAAGGCAGAACTGTGTGCACACATACACGCACACAGCAAAGACATCTGTAGAGCACCACAACACCCACATGCATACTGAACAGACATGTCCAATCATATCACTGGCCCTTACCCACACACAAGATGTCATCCATTGGTGCAGCCTATGCCCCTGGCAAACATTATCACCCTGTGCATATGATGAAGCCTGTGCCGCATCCCTGTCATCCACACCATTGGTGCAGGGACATGCTCAAATGGTCTGGTGCACAGGGTGAACAGAATAGTGAGAAGTGTATATTACATTAGTTGTGTAAGAATAGTGAGAGAAGTGTATATTACATTAGTTGTGTGTGAATAGTGAGAGACGTGTATATTACATTAGCTGTGTACTGTTGACATGCACCAGACATACCATGCAGTACAAGTTTAGCATGCATTGTTATATGTTCACAGTATGTGTCTCGGTAACAACAGTAACAGCATGTTGGTAATGATGCCCTGGTTCCCTCCTTATGGTCTACTTGCATGTGCCTACAGGTAGCACTGTTTGCAGTCTCCCATGTGTAACTGTGGAGTACTCACAGGCACATATGGCAATATCAGCATGCTATACATAGCCTCAGCCTAACTGTTGGAAAGTCTAACATAACACAGATGTCCACACATATACTGATCCAGAAGCATGTGGGCAGTTTAATAGGCTACAGTGGCTAGAGACGTGACATCCATACCAGGTCACATCACAGGTATGTTGACATGGTGCAGGGGTTGTACACAGCGGTCTGGCGAATGATAATGTTAGAGGCCACTTGATACCATGAGGCCTCACTGTGTAGCAGTAATACCCTGTCACATTACAGGAACATGCTCACACTCACGGGGTCAACAACACTATAACGCACACCCCATAGTGTTGAGGAGAGGACTCTTGCCTATGTGGTCATCACCATCATAGTACTGTGAACCCACACGACGCAACACAGAGAAAGAACATGTACAGGTAGCCAGTGCGGCTGAGACCAATGGCATCAACAGGGTAGTGGACTGCATCACCATGAGGGGTTAGGGATCCTGTGTGTTCTGTATGGTAGCATACACCCTCACTCCATGCACCAGACAGCCATACATACCAACATACACACACACACACTGTGGAGACCACAAATGTCATACACATATGGATAGCTGATGTGTGTGATACACACACCACACCAGCCTACATCATGCTTTCCACACTGCAGTATGTACAGATCTCTACAACAGTGTACAGGGGTGTGTAACAATTGGGATGTATTCCCCACCATATGTGGCATATATGGTCACACAAGCAAACACACATGGCAGTACTGTGAATGATACACCTGCTATATGATGATACGTCTGACAGACATGCAGCAGTATTGGCCGCATTATATGTACCAACGCTACCTTCGGCAATTGTGCTACTATATGTACACGGGAGGATGTAAGTGTTACAGGTGTCAAGTGATGTACTGTCGGTGACACCTGACCACTGTGTAGGTTTTATGTCTCCACCGTCAAGTAATGGTAACATAGCGTACTGTTTGCACATATAATGGTAGGATGGCGTGTGATATACCTGTGAGCCGTCCCCGGCAAACATCCATCTACACAGGTGGATCACCACTTTATGTACACACATCCATCCATACCTGCTGTACATCCTACCATACTGTATGTCACCATATACAGGTGTCAATGATGGGGCTGCATTGAGACTCATGTTGTAGTTAGGCACAGATTAGTTACTTACATCAGCTACTGCACATGCATGGTAGCTGCATGCACACTACAGATTGTACATGTGTGTTGGTCCTACATGCCTGTCATGTAACCATGTTTGTATGCATTGCAATTGGTGGACATGTGTGTTGACATACATAACACATGGACTGTTGTATGATATGATGGGTGTCATGGGTAACTAGTACAGAGGGAATGTGTCCTCGGTCAACATTGCTGCCTCATGTACTGTTAGCATTCAACAGCCATGGACCCACCTTCCATTTGCGTGTGTATGATTGCTGTAGCCACTTGTCTGCACGGAGGACAGCAAAAGCTATGCTATGTACATATGTGTTGTGTGTGTGGTCCATGCACATATCCACTGCAATTACACATATGACATAGCCTAACATGTGTGTTTGTTGGTGTACAGTGACAGTTATCTGTCACAGCTTTGTAAGACCCAGGGCCCCTGGTATGTGTAGAGCTGACCTGGTTATGTACAGTGGTATCATTGCAATGCATAACACATGACGGAACCCTGTCGGTACATGTGTAGTCTGCACAGTTGCTGTAGACCTATGTACAGTGCACTGGTCATGAGTCACACAGTGTTGTGTTAATGTATGGCTGTGTATTGCTGGTCCAATGACATGGTGATGTCGGAGGGCTACATTGTAGATTGTGGTGTGTACCTCTGTGATATGCACCTGAGACATCTGTGATAGCTCCTGAGTGTGTACTGGTCAATACATGTGAGTGGCTTTCATGTACGTGGGGACAGTAATACCATACTGTGCCCTTCCATGTTTAGAATCCGTGTGCATGCAAGACGGCCCTTTGCAACTGCTAAGTATGTGAGCATGCCAGGTACGCCGTTGTGTAGATGGACACACAGTACATTCCAAACTGCGCCCTTCCATGTTTAGAATCCGTGTGCATGCAAGACGGCCCTTTGCAACTGCTAAGTGTGTGAGCATGCCCAGTACGCCATTGTGTAGATGGACACACAGTACATTTCAAACTGCGCCCTTCCGTGTTTAGAATCCATGTGCATGCATGCAAGACGGCCCTTTGCAACTGCTAAGTGTGTGAGCATGCCCAGTACGCCATTGTGTAGATGGACACACAGTACTTTCCAAACAGACGTGTGATACTAAGCATGTGGGAATGGCCATGGACATCCTGTATAGCGATGGTGGTCATCCAGGCAACAGGTGTCCATTTTCAATGTCACAATGGATGCCTACATTGAACACACTGATTGTTGTCTTGAAGGGTGTACTGTCTGTGGCACGTCCTGTATCTATGTAGTGTTGTTGTAGTGCTCCATAGATATTTGGTTGCCCTGATCACGCCACTGCCGTGTGTTTGTCTATGTCTACCTTGGGACAGTAATATGCTTTCAGACTGCTCACTCTCTATACATTCCCTATCAGCATCCTTGCCTTTGCGGATGATGTCACCCACCTAGAAGTATGCCTCTGGGAGTGCTGTGTTCAGTAATCTCGGTAGCGCGTTCTGTAAATGCATCATGCTGTAGTGTGTTAGGGTAGTTAGATGTATGTTCGACTCCCAGCCCTGCCAAGTGTGTGTGTGTGTGTGTGTGTGTGTGTGTGTGTGTGTGTGTGTTTGCGCGCATGCTCCCATCCGCCTGGGGACTCAGTCTTGCTTTTAGACGCCGCACACCACAGCAGTTTTCTACTGACGTCTTTGCCTTTGTGGATGATGTCACCCACCTAGAAGTATGCCTCTGGGAGTGCTGTGTTCAGTAATCCCGGTAGCGCATTCTGTAAATGCGTCATGCTGTAGTGTGTTAGGGTAGTTAGGTGTATGTTCAACTCCCAGCCCTGCCGAGTGTGTGTTTGCGTGCATGCTCCCATCTGCCTGGGGACTCAGTCTTGCTTTTAGACGCCGCACACCACAGCAGCTTGCTACCAACGTCTTTGCCTTTGTGGATGATGTCACCCACCTAGAAGTATGCCTCTGGGAGTGCTGTGTTTAGTAATCTCAGTAGCGCATTCTGTAAATGCGTCATGCTGTAGTGTGTTAGGGTAGTTAGGTGTATGTTCGACTCCCAGCCCTGCCAAATGTGTGTGTGTGTGTGTGTGTGTGTGTGTGTGTGTGTGTGTGTGTGTGTGTGTGTGTGTGTGTGTTTGCGCGCATGCTCCCATCTGCCTGGGGACTCAGTCTTGCTTTTAGACGCCGCACACCACAGCAGTTTGCTACTGACGTCTTTGCCTTTGCAGATGATGTCACCCACCTAGAAGTATGCCTCTGGGAGTGCTGTGTTCAGTAATCTCGGTAGCGCGTTCTGTAAATGCGTCATGCTGTAGTGTGTTAGGGTAGTTAGGTGTATGTTTGACTCCCAGCCCTGCCAAGTGTGTGTGTGTGTGTGTGTGTGTGTGTGTGTGTGTGTGTGTGTGTGTGTGTGTGTGTGTGTGTGTGTGTGTGTGTTTGCGCGCATGCTCCCATCTGCCTGGGGACTCAGTCTTGCTTTTAGACGCCGCACACCACAGCAGTTTGCTACCGACGTCTTTGCCTTTGCGGATGATGTCACCCACCTAGAAGTATGCCTCTGGGAGTGCTGTGTTCAGTAATCTTGGTAGCGCATTCTGTAAATGCGTCATGCTGTAGTGTGTTAGGGTAGTTAGGTGTATGTTCGACTCCTAGCCCTGCCAAGTGTCTGTGTGTGTGTGTGTGTGTGTGTGTGTGTGTGTGTGTGTGTGTGTGTGTGTGTGTGTTTGCGCACATGCACCCGTCTGCCTGGGGACTCAGTCTTGCTTTTAGATGCTGCACACCACAGCAGTTTGCTACCGACGTCTTTGCCTTTGCGGATGATGACACTCACCTGGATGTCTGCCTCTGGGACTGCTGTGCTTAGTAATGTCGGTAGCACGTTCTGTAAATGCGTCATGCTGTAGTGTGTTAGGGTAGTTAGGTGTATGTTCGACTCCCAGCCCTGCCAAGTGTGTGTGTGTGTGTGTGTGTGTGTGTGTGTGTGTTTCCAGCTGCATGACAACAGTACATTGCTTTGACAGCATTCACTCTCCATAACATCCGTGCAGCGTCTTTGCCTTTGATGCTGCTGTCTGCAGGCTAGACATGTGCCTGTATGAATCATGTGATCAACTGATCACGGTAGCACATTTTGTAACTGCATAATGCTGTCGTGTGGTACAGTGCTTACGTTCATGTTCTGCTCCCAACCCTGCCACATGTGTGTGTGTGTGTGTGTGTGTGTGTGTGTGTGTGTATATGTATCTATCTACATATATATATATATATGTGTGCATATATATATATATATATATATATATATATATATATATATATAGAGAGAGAGAGAGAGATATGTATGTATATAGCTATATATATATATATATATATATATATATATATATATATATATATATATATATATTGTATATAGATATGTATGTTGGGATTATCACTCTTGACTGTACGTTAACACCTTGGATGTATGTACATCTGCTATGGCTCTGTGATAGTGCACATACTGTGTGCTGTAGTGATTGTGGGTTATACATGTGTAGTGACTGGTTATTGTGTTGCTGGGTATTACACGGGCATTGGAAACAATGTTAGTGCAGCACCTTTGAGTGGTCGTTTGCAGATCTCTGAAACAGTCAGCGGTGGTTATTACACTGGAGTGTGAGTATGGCTCATATCCGTCTGTAGTTACTGTCAAGTCTATGCACCCCAGGTTAACATTACAGACACACGTTTATCCACAGGTTGTGGTACAGATCCCAGGACTGTATGTGTAGACATTGACAGGTGCAGGACTGGGTTGTGTTGGATGCATGGAGGGGTGTCCGTGGCCAGAAATGGGAATCTCTACAGCCTGGCAGGTATGGTCTGTGACTGTCCCACAACCTCCTGTATATGGCTGACACATGCTGTACCTGTGTATATGCAGACACACACACTTACCACAAACAGCTATGGCTATCACATACACACACCCATTGCACCACCATTGGGCCATGCAATAACCATTGCCCCTCACACACACACACACACACCTACATGTACATTGGATGGCTCTATGACAGCTCTGGACATGTTAACACCACATCTTGTGCATATGATGTCACCTGTACCACCACCTGTGATGTGTAACATTGATGCAGGATCTGACTAACCTGCTGCTGCTGCACACAGTGGCTTTATTCCACTGTATTGATGTTAGCATGCTGTTAACACACAGTGTGTTACTTCCAGGTGTACTTCAGCAGGCATGATGCATTGCAGCTATGACCATCACTGTAGCATAGTTTACAGCACTGTTACCTCTGATGATGGAGTCTCCATCCATGTGCCATTTCACTGATGTGTGTAGTATTGGCAGCATGTGCATCTGTGTGTGCAGTACGTGTGTGATGTGTGTAGTACACATGTATACCTGCTTACAAATGCATACACAACATTACACGGGCTTCACCATTCGTACACTAGCTTACTCGTTCTTCCACATGTGCACACGGGCTAACACACGCGCACACATATTTACTCGGGCTTACTGGCATGCATGGGCGCAGACTCACTGTGGGCAGGTTTGCAGGTCACATCGATGGCGTACGCCGTCAGTCTCCTGACGTTCCCTGGGATAGCTCATGACACGCCTCTTCCACTGAGTACTGACAGCACACATGTGACACTGCTCCGGTGAGGTTACAGTGTTTTTTACATACACACTCCTGTTGTCACCTATCTTCTACTCTAATAGTCCCCTTAACCTACACTACACTGTAGAGGCTTGGCCCATATGGCATGACATGTTGTGATTCACTATCTTCAGCCTCACTTGCCTCACATTGCCTACAAATGCTACGTTACATCTCTGACAGAGCGCTTCCACACATAGGTATCAGTACGCAGTAGCCATGTTGTCTCCAGCTTGCCATTCATCTGCATGGCATACTAACATCTAACTAAACCTACATTTTGTATGTATATTATCCATATGTCCTGTGTTGAAGCGCAGCGCTGCGTGGCCGCTGCCACGCTTCCACACCAGGGATCAGGGAAGGACAACTACTGGTTCATTGATATCCGATGGACAAAGCCGCCACTGGCCTTGGACTTGGACATTGGCATGCTTCTTCGACTGTATTCATACTGTATTTGCAGCTGTCATTGCTCCGTTTAGCAACGTGCAAAACGTTAGTCACATAACATCCGGGTACATTTCTGCACATAACTTTGCTCTTGCACAGACAGCTTACTGTTTCATGTATCACGTTATGTAGGGTTACCACCTGTCCCACTTTGTGAGTGGCAAATGAAACAGAAAGGACAAAAAAATGCTAAGAATAAACTTTTATTCAGGCAAACAACTGAAGTTCTGTCCAACCCTATAATTACATCATTTGCATAGCTTACACATACAAATGGGATATGTTGCAAATCCCAACATTGTCCGTGCAATGTTTGTGTTACGGGCGGTCTTGCACGCCCCTGCAGGTGTTTGCTGAATAGCCTGGCAATCATCTTTCCTTGCTGTACTCTCACTCAATCCATAAATGCCGAAGGCGTCGTGTATCATGGCCTAGGCTTTCCTGTGTGCTATGTCTATTTGTGGTGTATGCATGGCTGCGGGTATGTCCCACTGTCATCATTGGTAAAGGTGACACCCTATAGGTACTTCCTGTAGACTGCTGTGTCATTTGACATGTCAGCACATACCTGCGGATGAACTTCCTACTGCAGCGCTTTTCATACCTTCTGCATTATCTTGCGGTCGATAATGCTGTTTCCTCAGACATGTATCTGTTTCTGATCATACTTATCAACCTCCTAGTGCAAAACACCTGTACAAAGCCTAAAATGATGGGGGGACAGATAGGGGCAGATTCTACATATTGCTCTTACAAACGTAGATAGTTGGCAGTATTATAGGTTTTGCATTAGTATGCCCTTTCTGAGGGATTTGGGGTCTTAAACACATATGTTTATCATTATTTAATGACGTCAGCTCTCAGGTATTTGGCGGACAGGTACACATATCTCTCAGCCTCCAACAGCAGGAAATCTGGACAAAGCCATAACTAAAAGTGGGGCAAAAGCCCAAAAGTAGGGCCAATTTTTAAATATTGCTCTTACAAACTTAAAAAGTTGATAGAATAACAGGTTTTGCATTAGCGTGAATTTTCTGAAGGGTACGAAGTCTGAAACTCAAATGTATCTCATTATCTTCTAACTTCGGTCTTTAATGATTTGCACTAATTTGCCAGAAAACCACAATTTTATGAAAAATGTACCAAATATATGAGGCAAAAATCTGGACATTCTGCAAAAATCTGTACAGTTGAGAGGTATGCGTACAGATTGTGAGAGGAACACACCACACATATGAGGCATACATCTGCACATTCGTACAGTTACGCCAATATACACAATACATGGCGCCATCACAAGCCAGTTACCATTACATTCCTATTGCTGAACACACCCACCCACTGGGTTATATTCCTCACACAGGCCAACAGGTGCTTATCCACACTACTTATTCCATCATGTACCTTATGTGTAGGCTAACCACTAAGACAGTGGTTGAAGTACAGCTATGGGAAGAGGTAAACTTCAGGAAGGGGGTTGTTTGATTGAGGTAAGTGATAAAATCTCCAAGCTGCAAGGTGTCACCTTCCCACACAATAAAGACATCATCAATAAAACGTAAATAGCATGTGATATGCTGCATGTAGTCTGTGTGTTTAACACAAGGTCCTCCTCCCATTTGCCCAGGGCTATGTTAGCTATGCTGGGAGCCATGGCAGCCCCCATTGCTATACCAGTTTTTTGTTTGTAGTGTTTGACATTGAAAGTAAAGAAATTGAAGTCCAGTACAAGATTAATGAGCTTGCTTAACTTTTGCAGTTGTGCCTGTGTACCCTGATTATGTTTCTTAAAAGACTCCATAGTTGCTGTTATACAGTAATTGTGAGGGAGCACTGTGTACAAGGATTCCACATCAATAGTTACCAAAATACTGTCAGCTTCCACTGTAATGTTTTTTATTTTCTTCAAAAAATCCATTGAATCTCTTATGTATGACTTATTCTTTTCTGCTAGCGGTTTCAGCAAGTAATCAAGGTAAATGGCTATGGCTTCAGTAAGGGAACCTCCACTTGCTACCACCGGTCTATAAGGTGGGTCTTCTCTGTTCCTGTGTGGCTTTGGTATTCCAAAAACGTAAGGTAAACGTGGGCATGGGCTCCATAAATAATTCTAAAGATTTTCAGTGATAAGTTTTTCTTCCCATAATGTGGTGAGATTAGTGTTCCATAAATCATATGCTCTTTTTATGTCATCCATGGCAAATAACTCATAAAATTTGTTATCCTCCAGCATGTTCTCTATCTTTTGGTTGTAGCTACTGGTATCAGTCACAAGTATACCTCCTCCCTTGTCTGCCTTCATTACACGCCTGGATTTATCATTGCCTAGCTCAAGCAATGCTTTTCTTTCTCCCTGTGTTAAGTTATAAAGTTTTTTCTTTGGAGGCTTTTTAAGCAGTTTCCTGATATCCATCTCACATTTCACTTCGAAAGCAGCTAGTGGTGGACAATAGCTGCTAGGCCTTTTTATAGTTTCATCAATAGGCTTATTTTCAGTGTCATTACTTTTGCCATGAAACTGTACCCTTAAAGGAGTACCGCACCCACAGACTCAAAAAACATGTTTAAAACATCATGGCATGATGTTTCCTACACTTTAACAGCACTCTGGGATTATTTACAGGATTTTAAATATTTTTATATGTAATTCCAGACTCTGACCACCTGGAGGCTGGCATATTGACGTGGTTTGGATAAATCAGGTTGCCATCCAGTATCCCAGAAATCATTGTTTGGCTCAAAAATGTTACATCATGCAGGCCTCCATTTGCCTAAAGTTCCTGTCATTTCATAGATGTTGCATGCTTACAAAGTACTGAATAAAATAGAACAGTGTAAGAAACATTCCCTGCTGCTGGATGACTACTTAAAACAAAAACAGTGCAAATGCCACAAAACACACTCAAAGTGCTGTTTACTGCTGCTTTTTTTTCTAATTTAGTTTAAATGGCACTAATTTGTGAGACAATGAATTCCAGTCCATTTACTTCTCCCCTCCCCCATAACACTTAGCTTCCCTAGCTGTCAAAGTCCTGAGGATAATTTGACCTGGTAATTTCATTGTTTGGCAGATCTCAGCAGGGTGCTTGACTCGTGTAATTTAATCTTTGCTCTAGCATTTCCTTTGTTAGAGGGGACATTTTTTTGCTGCACTATAGCTATGGCCTTACTTGACTGCAATCACATCCAGTAAGGTCTTGCACCAAGGAGCTAAAGAATAAAACATTTATACTATTAACCAATTTAGATATTTATTAATTTAAGTGTTAAGGTATCACTTCATGCTTCCACCCTGTTAAAAATTGAGATTTACATGTGCAAACTGTGTTGGTATGCAGTGTTTGCCTTCATATGTTTTTACTCCACTGGTTGGTTTGCAAAAAATATCTTTTGCAGTGTCCCTGGATTTGTCTTTGTACATACAAACCACATTGCTATATTTTCCCCTTCCTTTTTCTTGTGTCCAGAAGTCACTTATAACAAAGTCGATTTTTTATTGATTTTTTTTTAAATAAAGGACATCAAGGTTAACTTACATTGAATCAGATAATGGATGCCACTGCAAAGAATCACTGTTGAAATATTTGTGCATGGACAAAATCCCTTACTAAATCTATTTGCCAGCCTCCAGTTCAATTGGTGCTATGGCTTTAACATACTAGTGTGTTTGCTCATGCCTTCCAAATATCTCCACCATTACATACCAGTTTTGCAGTGTAGTAACCATCCGACATGCCCATACACCTTTAGCCATCAATATGCAGCTACTCCTGTTCATGTGAGTATGTGAACTCATTTTCAGACTTAAGGTGTGGAAGCTGCATTGAATAATTCTAGGTGCTTGTTCAGGTTTCACATGGTGCTTGCTTAGAGCTACTCTCATGTTAACTCACTACGAATATGTTGCACTGCCACCTCTGATACCAGGGTAATGTTTTAATCTTTCTATTCCCGCACTGCACACTAGCAGTATCTGGTGCAAATACAACAGAGAAGTATGCAAGTGATACACCACCTAAGCATCATTTGTCGTGCAAGTATGCATACCAAATTTCTGTGTTTCCAAACATCGGTGTTGCTACACTACTAATGAATAAAATGAACAGCACTCAGGCTGGGGGAAGGACAGGGGAGCCATGACATCACAGAATGGGTGGGTCTTATTATTTTAGTTAGAATCAGATGACGGCTGTGGTGATGTCACTTTGGGGGAGGGAACTGATTAAAAAAAAAAAAAAGTACCTGCACTGCCTGGCCTCGATGATGTCAGTAATTGGGCGACTCCAGCAAGCTTTATTCAAACGTGAGAGAATCATTTTGCAAGTGAAACCATCACAGTATGAGAAGGTAGGCTTCTGTTGCAGAAGTAAGGGGAATTATAAAAATTGTAAATGCTTTATTGTTGTTGCTTTACAGAGGACAATGTAAATAGGGAGGAAAAGGGCCATGAAATTGAGGAATACATTAGAGAAACCTGTTGTACACCTTTAAGTTGAGCTTCCTGATTCAAAGATGGCTGCCGTTCTGTGAACACTGCTGATCTACAGCTCTCCAAATACTCAGAGGAAAAATGAACTCAGAGGAATTACCTGGACCTATACAATAACAATTTTCTGAAACTACAACTCTACTTAATATCTCGAAACCAAACCCAGAAGGGGTGAATGAACTTGAAGAAACATCAAATCTATCAAGATTATAACTGATTACCTGGAACTGAAGAAAGACTCAGAGATAGAAGCCATGTGCTCAGAACACTCTACTCTAGTCATACACAACAAACCATAAACCAAGAAGTTACTACTTTCACAAAATGTCAAAAGAAGATAAAAATATGGACACTACAGCAACAAAAACTAAACTGTCAGATCTTTTATCACCTGAGAAAAATTTAAACTCTAAAAGACAGAAAATAATAAAGCAACAGGATACTGTAAAGTCAGGGGTTAAAAATAAAACAGATCAGCTAGCAAACTTGGAAGATATTAAAGCAGCTTTATTACCTATACAAGAAGCCATAAAAGAATTATCTACTCAAGTACAATCCTTTGGTACTTCCTTCAATCAAATCCTGGAAAGAATGGACAAATCTGAAGCCAAAAATATGGAGAATGAGGACAAAATAGCCCTGCTAGCTAAAAAATCTGATACACATGAAGCAGACATTCAAACTATCCAAACTAAAATTATTGACCTTGAGGCAAGATCTAGAAGAAATAACATAATCATCAGAGGCATACCGGAAAATGTACAACATAATGAATTGATCCCATCTATCATTCAAATATTTGCAACACTACTCAAAGACCCAAAAACTGCACATCAAATAACATTAGAAAGAGCACACAGAGCCCTGAGAGAATCTCAAGCCTCAAGTATTCCAAGACCTGTCTATGCCAAACTTCTCAATTTTCAAGATGTGAATAAAATACTATTAGCAGCAAAGAAAAATGGAGGCCCATTAATATGGAATAACAACAGAATATCTCTAGCCCAGGACTTGCCCCTGCAAATTAGACAAAACAGACAGCTTTTATCTCCTTATTGCAAATTCCTGATAGATAAAAAGCTAAAATTTCAAATGAAGTACCCAAATTCCTTAGTATTTTCGGTCGATGGGATGAAGTATTCAGTTACCAGCAAGAGTGAAGCAAAATCTACCTTCATGTCTGTGTTTAAATCCAATCCTGCCATCGAGATCTAGCTTCAAGTTCCGATCCGACTTGCTGAATCACTGAGGTCGGATTCATCTCCCACCAACAGCCAAGGTCTTATTTTGCCTATATCTGGTGTTTACCCTGCCCTAGGCCGTGCTTTCGGACTGGCGCGAACTCTTTTCCCATTTTACAAAAGCGCGAGACCTGAAACAGGAAGTACATGATCTGCGCATCACACTGGCATTCGCACGAGAGGAAGAAGAGGAACCAAAATTGGGTGTACAGCTTGAGTGGTCGTCTTCAAGATGTGGTGCTTCCGGAAGTCCGCCGGAAATCTGAGTCCCCCTTCGAGAAGCTAAACAACCTACCTGGCTGTCTGAAGATCGGAGGGAAGTTTAAAGGAACTGTAACTAAAGAAAAAGTAATGCACTGTTACACAAACGATAAATACACTTCTAACAATACTATACGATACTCCCTTTGCCTGATAATAGTAAATATTATTTTTAAAATCATTCTTTCATATATCTAAGCCTACAACAGCTTTCATGAGGGAAATGTGGATAATATCTATAAGTGTATGCCACTTTATTTTTAAAACAGGAATTACAGTAGCAGTCCAGAAGTAGTGGTTGTCATGATAGCTGTAATAATGAAGCTCTCCAATGCTGCCCCAGAAAGTTCAATCATGTTTTTCTCCTTCAGTACATAGGGCTATCTAATTAGAGCTTTGTGAATACCCCCCAGATAAAGGAAATTTGGCTTACATATAAAAAAAAAAACAATGCAATCAATATATTTCTCTACAGATCATTAACAAATTGACAATGAATAAAAACGGAGCACACACAAGCTCACACACACACTCATACACACAAATACTTGCACACAAGCAGATAATTGAGCTTTTACTTTACTTCTTGTCACTAACATACATGCCATAATCATACAGGATTACGGGAAAGGAACACTTAGATGGTATAGGGACCCAAGAACATTTTACACAGCCCACATACTTGCCTAACAAATTGTAAAATAAACAAGTACATAGTATTCTTACTATGATCATATAAAACAAATCATTATGTTTTATAAACTGTACTGAAAATCTTGTTCTGTTTGCTACATTATTATGATCAGACTTTAGGCATCTGTAACCCCAATCTATCCCAATATTCACCTCCCAGGTAGAAAAGAGTGTGGTAATACTGAAGGGATACTTAATGTGTGCCATATTTCTGTTGTTTTATTGGGATTGCTTTTTCCTACAGTCAGGAATAGTTTAATATTTTGAAATATGGATGGAAGTTGCCTAACACTACATTATAACTGCAGTTTAAAATGAACTACAAACAGGAAGGGACTCACTATTTGCATGTTAAACTAACGAAAGCAATAAATAACTCAAAACTTGAAGCTCACATTTATGGAAAAGCTTTTAAGGTACTTTACTTTAACAAATAACTGACTGCTAACTACTAGTTGCTATAACCTTTTTGTGTTTGATGTGTTCCAACTAAATGCCTAACTATTTATGTCTATGTTATACATATATATAAACCTGAACTGCTATCTATATATACTGTTTTCTCCAGGACTAAGTAAGATTCTACAGATTCCAATATATGATGAACACCAAATATATGGTAGAAAACAATCACCGTAAGACCTTTTTAACACAATGCCACTCAATGATTAATACCTCAGAGCAATGATAGTAAAATGATGGATTCTATGAGTCGGATTTCACTTGAAGTTTAAAATCCGAATACTTCACCCAAGTAAGATAAGGTATAAACAGAGATATAAAAATCTGGCCTAGCGAAGACAGAAACACATACAAAATAAGACTAGACAATAATGTATATAGTTATAGAACTATTTAGAGATAATAATCTATAGTTTGAAATCTCTCAAATATTATTAGTGTTTAATGGAGTAAACTGATGTTCCCTATATTAAGTTATATTCAGGAATGGTGTAAAGAATTATTTAAACTTTGACACCTCATAAACAAATCCAACAAAAAGAGACATAGATTACAATAGCAGTGTGTGCTAGGGAATGAGTGGGATAGGCTTTGTACAAATAATTTTAGGTTATACAGGACCAGTAAGTTTCCTTTACCTCCCATACGCTAACAAGCAAAGCTTTTTCTTACTACTAATACAAAACAAGACAATACCAAATCTTTGTAAGGTCCTGTTAAATTCCTGGTCCAGGAGAATAGTGGGTAGGCACAAGGGAGGGACGGGAATTAAAGAATGTTTCCATAACATACTTTTGACAAAAAATCTACTTAAACCATTATATACACACATATTTCAAGACTACTTAAACAACTTAAAAGATTTATGAATGTGGGAAATAGATTCATGGAACATTAAAGGGCTCCAGAACATTAAAAAAAAAAGAAACTTTTTCTTCATCTATGTCTGCAGGCTAAGGCTAGCTTTATACTACTTCAGGAAACTCATTTAACCAATGACCAATGGTCAGAAATAAAAAAGAAAAATGGATAAGAGAAATAATAGCCTCTGAAGGTAAAACTAATAGTGCTGGTGTAGCAATAATCATTAAAGATCATTATCAAGACAAAATTATAGATTCCAAAATAGATAATGAAGGGAGATGGTGTTACATAATTCTTTCATCTTCCGTTTATGATAAGCCTATTATAATTCTCAATATATATGCACCATGCAACAATCAACATTCCTTCTTTGCTTCACTATATCCTATCTTAAATCATTATAACAACCACTACATAATCATAGGGAGGGATTGGAACGCCTACCAAAACCCGAAACAGGATAAATCAAGCCCACAAAGATCATCCAATAACCAACCAACGTTAGCATTAAGTGAACTTAAATATGATTTTAAATTATACGATCCCTTTAAATATGGTAATAAAACAAATTCCGCAAACAACTTTACATTTTACTCCAAGTGTCATAAAATGTGGTCAAGAATTGACTTCTTTATAATTTCAGAAGCGCTAATATATCTTGACCCTACTGTATCTATACATGCCCGCTATTTGTCTGACCACTCTAAAATTACCCTAAACATCAGTAAAGATAACAGAAATAACACACCTTATCGGGGATATAACTGGTCCTTAAACCCCAACCTTTTAAATAAAAAAGAAATTGTTCAAGAAATCCAGGATATACTTAAATCCTCACTAGTTAAGGTAGTAAAACAGCAACACCCCCCTGATATTGAATGGGCAGTAGCTAAAGCCCAAATAAGAGGCATCTTTCTCCAAAAATCTTCGTATTATAAAAAGACCAAAATTAGTGAAGAACAGCTACTGGAGGATAAAATCAAATCACTAGAACAGGATTTAATGAAAAACCACAACACGCAAACTGAAACAGAACTATTGAAATGCCAGAAAGACCTTTTCCTGACTCAAAATAACAAATTATCATTCCATGAAACTAAAATACTTGAAAAATATGCCAATCATATACAGACGCTATCTCGGGCACTAGCAAGAATCATTAATCAGTCGAGGTCACCCTCTCATATTTCTGAAATATCCTTTAAGAATAAAACCTTCACGAAAACTAAAGATATTATCAACATTTTTGAATTGATATACTCACAAATTTATGGAGAACAAAAAAACTCACTCTTAAATGAAAATAATAGTGAATTCCTACAAAAACTTAACTTTCCGAAAATTGATGAGAAATTACAGAAAGATCTAATAAAACCAATATCCACTGAAGAAATAATATCAACAATTAAAAAACTGAAACCACACAAATCTCGTGGCCCAGATGGTCTTACCGTGGAATTTTACAAAACGTTCTGCAATATTACCGCACAAATTCTATCGCACATATTAAATTATATAATAAACAATAAAATTAATGATGTTCATTTTAATGCATCCAAAACAATTTTCATACCCAAGGAAAAGACGGATCTTCAGAACCCAGATAAATATAGACCTATATCACTCCTAAATATTGATACGAAAATTCTGACATCTATTTTGGCCAATAGACTGAAGAAAATTTCGAATATAATTATATCTAATGAACAAGCTGGCTTCTTAACATCTAGACAATCCAGTGATAATACTTTAACACTACACACATTAATATATGCTAATCAAAAGAATCTAAACATATATGCACTCATTATAGATGCCCAGAAGGCCTTTGATAGAGTCAACATAATTTTTTTATTTCAGATCTTACCCTACTTTAATATACCCCAAGAATTTATCCTAACCTTAAAAACACTATACAAAAACCCATATACAACATTATATATAAATAAAAGGTGGTCTAACAGAATTCAAATCAGAAATGGAACCCGACAAGGATGTCCTCTATCTCCTCTACTATTTAACCTATATCTAGAACCCTTATTCTTAAACATTAAGCAAAATATATATCATAATGCCCCAGTAATTTATGGCACAAGAATAACTATGTCAGCCTTTGCCGATGACCTCAACCTATATTGTACAACACCAATCTCAGACACCAAAAAAATACTATCTGCTATTGAAGATTTTGCAGTAATATCAAACTATAAAATAAACCTTAAAAAAAACAACATCTTTTCTTTAAGAACTCCGAAACCTTTCTCACTCTTACCATTGATAGGCCAACTAAAATCTGAGGAAAAGATCAAATATTTAGGAATTACATTTTCTACAGATAATAAAAACTTTTATCTTAATAATATTAAACAAAATTGGGAACACATTTTATGTGACCTAAAGAGATGGGGAAATCTGAAATTACAACCACTAGCAAAAGTTTTGATCACTAAAATGAATATCTTGCCCAGACTACTATACATTTTTATGTTTTTACAGTTGGTAATACCCCAAAAATTTTTTAAACAAATGCACACTGAACTTGCTAAATTTATATGGGAACCAAAAAAAAAGTAGAATATCATATGATAAACTGATGACCCCGAAAAACAAAGGTGGTTTAGATCTACCTAACTTTGAAAATTACTACCTAATCATAAATGCCAACAGAACTCTAAGAATTGCAAATTATGACACACAAAGTAATAACTGGTTCCCACACTGGTTAAGACTATGTTTTAAACACATTGAACGCCTGAATATAAATCCCAAAGCACTACCCTTTTTAAACAGAGACAACTATAAAACATATAATCTAATGGAACCCATCATAAACTATATAACATTAACGCAAAATCATTTCAGATCAGTAAATCTCTTCCAACACATAATGACCCTACAGCCCTTCCACAAAAATCATAACTTGAAAATTAATAATCACCTAATAGACCTGAAAAAATTCCCACTCATAATTAACTTAACATTACAAGATATTTATCCATATTTGAATTTCTCCGCCCATGAACTAAGACATCAACTGGGCCTTCCTAAATCATATCTACTGATCTTGAGGCAGATTAAGGAAATCTCTACAAGTTAATTTCAAAATATAACCATTAATAAAGATGATTTGATGAAATGTATCTCACTAAATCAAGCCCTTCTACAAAGTAGCAAATTTATAACATGTTCATACAAATTGATAAAAGACATTAAATATCAAGATCATCTATTACTGTCTAATTATTGGAAAAAAAATACCATTGAAAGATGATAATAAAATACCACAAGCATTCAATCTAACAGTAAAATCCATTTCCCTTCAAAAATTAACATTTACTCAACTTATGATATTCAATAATGCTTACTATACACGCCTAAGCTTGCATAAATTCAAACCAAAAAACTCTCCCAAGTGCCCACATTGTAAAGATGAAACTGCTGACCTTTTGCATATGTGCTGGAGCTGCAAATGTATATTTAAACTTTGGAACTCCCTGAAACTACAACTACAAAAGATGGGATACCAGTCATCAACACTTACTTGGGAATTTACAATATTACATATCCCCCCAACTAACCTATCCAAAAACCAAATAGTCATCCTCATCAATATTTTTCTACTAATGAAACTCTACATAGCTACTAACTGGTTGACCCCATCCAAAACTTCTTGGGAAATGTTTAAGATCCTAGCAATAAAGCATATATTAGCCCACAAATGCATAATACACAAACAAAACAAAAATCCCTCCAACCTGAAATCATGGGAACAAATGTTCAATATTATACTGGCATAAAACATCGAATCTGAAACAAGCCTTCAATGTACATAACAAAAAACATAACATTATTTGGAACTATACTACTTTAAGATACGAACCCTGGAGAAAACAACCTCATCATCTACTTTTAAGAGAGAATATGGAAGCATTCATGTAAATAGTGTAAATGTGTTTTAAGAATACTGCTTTGAATACTGTATGAACAACACCTGTGTTTTCTCTAGTGCAGTGGCGGCTGGTGACTTCAAATCAAAGGGGGGCTGCAGGAGACAGCTGAATGGGTGTGTGGGGGGGTCAATGAGAAGGGGTGTGGTCAACTAGAAAGGGGTGAGCTATGCTCAAAACCACAAAAACTGTAACTTTAATTAAATACGCTGCCCTGGGTGTCAAACCATCATTATGAGAGTCCAATCAAGACAAAATGAAGTGTAGAAGAAAAAAAATATTTCAATGCATTGGCTGCATGATAGCTTACATAATATCTAGATGGAAGCAAAAAGGGTGTGAGGCATGAAAAAATAAATTACTTTTTAAATACATTACTGGAATGGCAGTCAAAATCAAGTATAAGAAAAACAAGCAGCACTCAACTCAAACCACTTCTCCTTGCACTGCAGTTCTACTAATAATTTATATTCAGCTTTATTAAAGTACCAAGTAACATGCTGAAAGTAGCAATCTCTGATACCCCCACTTGTAAAATGTTTCTTATCTAAAGAAGACCTGCTGCCTGACAACAACTGTCTTCTTGTTTCATGGGGAAAACATGATCAAAGTAAAAAATGAAAGGCAAACAAGAAACAAGCTCAAGATACATAAGATAGAAACACATAAGATAGATTGGCATTCTGTTTAGTTTACAGCTAAAGCCTGCAAAGATGACTGCAAGTCTCCAACAAATGTAATGAGCGTTTTAAAATACTGTAATCATGTCCTTTATTACAAATACTGTCATATGTATTTCAATTCCCAAGGCTTATACGTTATCTAGTTATGTAAGTATTTTCTGCATGGCAACAACAGAAAGGCTTTCAATGTTGGCAGTTCTTTAACAGTATGCTTATTAAAGCTTACTTGCATCTTACAATCTCAGACAAGCTTACGTGATGGTCATTAAAGCATTGCTACTTAAACACAGAGCAACAGGCACTTTCTGAATAATAAGCATAACTCAACAGTATAAAAATATGACAGAAACCAGAACATTCTGCAAAATCAAGGACAGATGGAAAGCCACTGTAGTACTTGTGTCTACCTTGGATAGGGGATACTCTGCACATTTACACTGTATAACTGCTCCTTGCCTTGCTTGAACACATCCAGAGTCACTACATGGAGGAGTGGGTTGCAATAAGTATGTCACAATTTGAAATATCTCTGTCTGACTGTGATGGCCCTGACACATTTGTCATACCTCTCAACCTCAGAGCAAGACATCTGGACAAAGCCATACACAGAAGTGGGACAAAGGCCCAAAAATAGGGACAATTTTAGATATTGCTCTTATAAACTTAGAAAGATAATAGAATAGTAGGTCTTGCATTAGTATGAATTTTCTGAAGGGTATAAAATCTGAAACTGAAATGTCTGTCATTATTTTCAGACTTCAGTCTTTAATGATTTGCCACTAATTTGCCAAAAAAAAACACAATTTTATGAAAAATGGACCAAAAATGTGATGCAAAAATATAAAATTGCCACACAATACAGCTGGGAGTCTGTCAAAGAAGGGACACTTTTTAATATTAGTACTGCTAACTTAAGCAGCTGACAAAATAAAATAATCTACATGCATTTCTGAAATAAAGGTGCAGCACAAGAAATCTGGAAAAAGCCAAAATTTATTGGGGGGGGGGGCAAAAGCCAAAATAAATGGCACACATTTTAAACATTGCTTGTATAATGTTGGAAAATTGCTAGAATAAAATGCTGTGTTACCACCATACATTTTATTGCCAAGTATTGAACCCAGGACCCTGTGCAAAACAGTCAGTACAATATACCACTATGTCAAATCATCTACTTTGTGAAAGTGAGGAAGACTTAAACTTAAATGGCTACCATTTAGTGAATTTGGTTCTCACCATAGCTGTCAACCTCTTAGCACAAACACCTAAACAAAGCCAATAATGGGGGAAAACAGCCCGCAAACATATTTAGCGAATTCAGTTCCATAGTTCTCAACCTCTAAGCAAAAATCACATAGACGAAGTATTGGACCCAGGACCCTGTGCAAAACAGTCAGTACAATATACCACTATGTCAAATCATCTGCTTTGTGAAAGTGAGGAAGACTTAAACTTAAATGGCTACCATTTAGTGAATTTGGTTCTCACCATAGCTGTCAACCTCTTAGCACAAACACCTAAACAAAGCCAATAATGGGGGAAAACAGCCCCCAAACATATTTAGCGAATTCAGTTCCATAGTTCTCAACCTCTAAGCAAAAATAACATAGACGAAGTATTGAACCCAGGACCCTGTGCAAAACAGTCAGTACAATATACCACTATGTCAAATCATCTGCTTTGTGAAAGTGAGGAAGACTTAAACTTAAATGGCTACCATTTAGTGAATTTGGTTCTCACCATAGCTGTCAACCTCTTAGCACAAACACCTAAACAAAGCCAATAATGGGGGAAAACAGCCCCCAAACATATTTAGCAAATTCAGTTCCATAGTTCTCAACCTCTAAGCAAAAATCACATAGACAAAGCCAGTAATGGGGAATACAGCCCCCAAACATATTCAGTGAATTCAGTTCTCACCATAGCTGTCAACCTGTGTATAAATAATAAATAAAATCATAACATAGCTTTTATACATTTATCTAAAACAGTCTGACATAGCAATGAGGTGATACAATAATAATTATAATAATACTAAAATATCTAATATATATTTTACAATGCATTGGATTAATAAGTAATGAAATAAATAGTAAATAACTCACCTGTTGATTCCAGAACAGCCTGATGAAAAAAGCAGCAGGGAAGCACTGAAGCAGCAATAATAAATCCACCAGGTCCACCACAGTTGTTGTTGCCTCGCGCTCTTCTTCTCTCTTCTTGTTGTGCCAAAAAATTTTAAAAAATGATTTTTTTGTACTGTTTAAGCATCAGGGAAAAAAAGGTCACTACTAGGTCCAACGCCGAAAACCAACTGACTGATTCTCGCTCTTTTCCCAGGACATAAAGCCCGGGAAGAGAGCGACAACCAATCAGCAGCATTTGCCCAGCAAGCACGTCATGACGTGCCTGCGGACGTCGCAGTCCGAGCCCCTTCCATGTCTATGCGGTTTGTGTCTCAACCGCATAGACGTCTGGGGAGTTCTGGGCATCACAATGATGCCTTAGAAGCTCCTCCGGGCTGCAATGTAAACATTGCAGCAAGACTTAAAAAACGCTGTTGCGGAGTTGCGATAGAAGCGCTTAATGCGTGTAATTTCGAGTCGCGGACTCGAAATTTAAAGTTAAAGAACAGATTTCATTTTTTTTTTTTTTTTACATAAAAAAAAATAAACTAAGTACTCAGCTGTCTAGCTGAGGGGGCTGCAGTCCGGCAGCCCGATGCCACGAGCCGCCCCTGCTCTAGTGAATGTTTTGAAATGGAAAAAAAACAATAAAAATATTATTGAAAAAAAAAAAAGATGAGCTTCCTCACAAACATTTTAAAGTCTATCAGTACTTGAGCAACCTCACTCCTGCAGCATGGTACAAAAGTAAGTCCTTTGGACAACACACATTTTTCCTCTTCAGTCAGTGCTTTAACAGAGTGGTTCCAGATAAGTGGAGCACCTGTCATTGTGGTACCTGTTGTTGTTGTTATTGTACCTGTTATTGTGGCTGTTTCCTCTGTCTGAGCTTGGAACCTGGGTTGTAGTCGGGGTTACAGTCGGGATTGCCAAAGTATTGTATTTCCCTCACCCCTGTCCACTGTTTGGTTCTCCTGTCTCCCTGGGAGTTTGTGGATAAAGTATGAGACCTCTGGAATTCCTCCTCTATTTTCTGGAATCTCGGTGGGTTGTAGTAATATTCCTCACTATGGCTGTGGTATGAGGGGACCTGGTAAGAAGGACAAGCTCTGGGGCTCTGGTGGTGGTCGTCGTTCTTGTTCTGGTACTTGTGCTGGCTTTGGTATTGGTGTGGTGGTTGATGTCTGTGCTGTCGATATTGGTCTTCCTGAAGAAACTGGTCTCTGTGATGGTGCTGCTGCTCTTGGTAGCTAAATTGTCTGTGGTCCCGGTTGTCCTGGTAGTCCTGTAATTCGTCCTGTAGAACTCTCTGTTGGTTCTGGTTGCCACTGTGGCTTATGTTCCTGTCCTGATCCTTCTGTGATATCAAAGGCTTCTGCGGAGTGTTGATAGCCAGAGGGGATTGGGATTGTGGGGAATGAGATGGAGTGACAGTCTCCTGGTGGTCCCGTATTGTGCCCGTATGGTTTTGTGTGAGGATCTCCCCTGGGAAAATCCCATTGAGGTCTGCTGGCACGGTTATATTTTCCCTTATATCCCCTGTAATAACTAAAACCTTGTCTGTTGTTGGTTCTCCTGTTGTTGTTGATATTATTATTGTACCTCCTAGTAAGTCTCCCAGGATCATCTTTGTCCATTTGATCTCGTTTCATTTTATTAATCTTTCTTTCTTTAATGGACTGCTCATATCCTTTCACTCTTTCTTTAAGTAGCTCAAATTTAACATCTAGGTTATTGTGGTTCTCATTTTCCAATGTTGTTTTTAAAGATGTGATGTCAGCCTTTGTAGCTTCCTGTACACTAAGGTTGTTCCTTACTAGCAGACGAATAAGTTTGTAGCTGGCATCCTCTAAAATATCTTCCCATTCCTTAGAAAGTGAATCATCCATATTTTTCCACACTGGCCTTTTGTTCAGTCTAAGTCCCCGGGGTAGTCCCTTCTTATCTATGCTTTGTTGTAAATAAATGTGTTCCCAGTAGAGACCCTGCATGCGTTTCAGTTGCTTTTCTAGTTTAGAAAAAGTCTCTGAATTCATATTTTCGAGGCCCATTCTTCCCTGTCCATTTTCTGTATCCATTTGTATCTGATCTGCTTCTGTATCATTCCAGATAGGGACAGTTAGTAAATCTTTTAGCCTGTCATTATCCATGTCTTAAAATGCTGGAATTCCACACCGATTCAGGGATCCTTTAATGGAACAAAAACCTTGGTCTCAGAAACCAAAGTACCAACAAAAAGCAAGTAATCTCTGTGGTATCCCCGAAGTCTCAAAACAACCCACTAAAGTGTAGTGGGTCTAAAAACAAAACAGTGTAAGAAACTTCTCTGTGTGGAAGATTTTCATTCCATATATTTCTAGTTAATCACTGTATATTAATCAGATCAGACAATGGTAGTAGAAGTAGCGAATGTAAACTCGTCAAGTCAAAAATGAATAATAGAAAATATATAATTCTACAGCATTACTAAGTATTCGAAAGTAATCCAAGTAAGGCAGGCAGTCTGTTTCCAGTCGAAAATCCTTTATCAAGTACACAGACAAGCGATCCAAGTAAAACAAAAATAGAGTAACAATTTCCTCACATGCTTTCTAAATATATATATACTTTTTATCAGGCATGGGAGTGGTTTATTGTGCTGTAAAACAAAGTGTTATTGGTACACATGTTAAATTCACATCCCTTCCCCCATCAGTGTGACATTCGAGCTGGTCCTGCCCTACCTAGTAGTTGTCATAATAATCTATAGCCCTAATGGACTTTAATGGTACATCTTATTTAACCAAATTATTAAGTAGATTATTAAGTCTGTGATTTTATACAAGGCAATATACTACATGGCTGGAAATATATCAACCTTAGTTCATTTTGCGATCAAAAATTACATATAAATATATACATATACATTTTGCATGTAAAAATCAGTTTCTATTTTCATAACCTATTGTTAACAAAGATCACTTTCGTCCTTCTAGACCTCTTCAGGTCTGTGTGCAAGAATCCTAAAAACCTATATAATTGTATAATTAGTTAGTATTGTTATTACCATCATTTTCAATAAATTGGAAAAAAGAACCAGAAAGAAATAAAAATAAAAAATATATATATGTATGATGATGGAAACAAAATATACACTTAAATTTCAAATTATTTAAAATGGTATTTAAAACCAATTTGTAGAAAAAAATAAAATAAAATACAATTAGTCATGTAAACAATGTGGCAATTTTCTAAGTTCCAGTGCACTTTTAATTGAGCAGTAGTAGTTTAGTCCAGGCTTTCTAAAAGAGTTCACCTTTAATTGACACATGAGTTCATGTTTCTCCAGAATATTCGGGATGTCTCCTTCAAGATCACCCATGTCTATGCGATCCAGGATCTCGAACCTAAAACCTGTGTGTCTTTTATGAAGAGAAAGGTGTTTGGCTAGTGCATTATTTTTACATCCAGAGCAGATTTTTTTTTTTTTAAAACAAGTTTATTGTTTTAACATATAAGAGAAATATAACAATTTTATACAAATAATTAAAAATAGGTATTATTATAATATTCAACAAAACAACTAAAGTATTTACAAAGACATCCACTACAATCAGATCAATTAATTAAACTAAAATACTGTGCTATTGAAATTAGAATTTTTTTAACAAATTTTGTAAATTATCCCATACAATAAAATGTGATGTTTTTCTAGTTGTTCTCATTCTAATTGTGCTTATTTCCATATGACACATTATATTCATAACATTTTTAAATTCATTGAACGAAGAAGGTGTATCTGAAATCCAATTTCTAGTTATTATTTTCCTAGCCACTGCTAGGATAGACCATAACAAGGGAAGCTTAATCTTTTTAACACATTGAGGTACAGGTGTGTTGAATAATATAAAAGACTTAGAAATAATGAAATTATCTGTAAAAAGAGCCTGCAAAAATTCATTAATTGACTTCCAGTATTCTTTCAACTTCATACAGTCATAAAACATATGAGCCCAGTCAGCATTAATTTCTACATTACATCTCTTACATAGATTATCTTTATTATTAATTTTATTCATCATCAAAGGTGTATAAAAGATCTATGTAAAAATTTCCATGTATAAAGTCTCCAGACAATGGAAGATGTAGTTCTATAAGCAGATTCCAATATATATTGTTTATCTTGTTGAGTTGGTGGGTCCCCATTAATAGAGGTGAAATAATTCCAGTATGAATCTACATTGTAAAAAGTTTCTTGTCTGATAATTTTATGTATATATGAAAGTTTACCTTTATCAGAAACTTTATGCTGTAAATTTATTATCAAGTAATCAATCAGTTTTGGAATAGATTCTTTAACTGTTATAGACATTAGATCTATTCTATCAATGAGATGTTGTCTAAAGATCTAAACCTCTAACCAGCAAGTTTCTCTTAGATCAAATTCTTGTTTTAAGAAATCTAGATTTTTAACTTTATTATCAGATATCAGCTGATACCAGTACTTTAGATTATTATCTATAGCTAAATGAGCTCCTTCAGAAGTAGATGACATAAGCATACCCTGAGTATAAATTATAGGGAATACAATAAGATTCCATTCCCTATACTTAGGGTGCATGAATATAAAGTTACGATAACTAATAATAATATTTAATGGGTAACAGACCATATGTTTAGGTGTAATAGGTGAAGTACAAAATTCCTTTAGCAACCACAACATGGAGTTATTTATAATCATATTTTATGTGTTAAGGAGATTTTCATGA
This sequence comes from Protopterus annectens, assembly GCF_019279795.1. NCBI lineage: Eukaryota > Metazoa > Chordata > Ceratodontiformes > Protopteridae > Protopterus > Protopterus annectens. Next base: position 879,649,161 of record NC_056737.1, read on the forward strand.
AGTGCATACTAATTAGCTCCCAATAATCTTTCCATTTTGACATATGACCGATCTATTAATAAAGTAATAACTTTTATAATAGAAGAGATAATATATAAATTAAAGTCTGGAAAAGAAATACCCCTTGAGACCAGCTATTAGTATGTTTCTTTAATGCAATCCTAGGTCTATTAGGTGCCCATAAGAAATTTAACATTAGTGTATTCAGTTTCTTGATAGTTATTTTTGTAGGTGAAAGTATTATTGATTGTATTAAGTATAAAATCTTGGGGAATATTATCATTTTAATAATTGTAAGTCTCTCCTCCATAGTAAAAACATATTATTCCAGGTATTAAAAGATTTTGTATATTAAGAAAACAGGTATTATAGTTATTATATATAATAGATTTAATATCTTTAGATAGTATTATACCTAAATAAGTTATCTGACCTGAGTTGGGTACATATTTAGTAAAATCACTAATGAGAGTATTTTTTCCTGTATATATAGGTAGTATTTTAGTTTTTTCTTCATTGAATATTAAACCAGAAATACTTTTAAAATTCATCATTTTATCAAATAAAGACTGCATAGAAGAATTAGATCCTGCTGATGTAATTAGAACATCATCTGCAAAAAGTTGAATTTTTGATGTTGTATTTTCTTGTATTTCAAAACCCTCTATGTCAGTACTGTTTCTAATCAAATTAGCCCAAGGCTCCATTACTAAAGTGAATAATAGTGGAGAAAGTGGACATCCTTGCTTTGTACCTTTAAGAATGGGTATTTTTGTGAAACATATGTTCCTACCTTAATATAAGCCAGTTCCTTTGTATAAATGCTCAATTAAATTTACAAATGCATCAGAGAAATTTGTGCACTTCAGTAAGGTAAACAGATAGTCCCAACTTACTGAATCAAATGCTGAGCCTATATCAAGACTAATAAGTGTTAAATCTTTCTTTTTCCTATTTGCAAAATCAATTAATGTTAAAGTTCTTCTTATATTATCAAAAGTATTTCTATTTACAATGAAGCCCGCCTGATCTATGTCTATAATGCCGGGGATAATTGTCTTCAATCTATCAGCAAAAATACTCATAAACATTTTATAATCAACATTAAGTAATGAGATGGGTTGATATGAAGAACATCTAGTTGGATCTTTATTAGGTTTTAAAATTGGTGAAATAAATGTATATTGCCAAGATGGGGGGGTTATTAACTCAGTTTGGGCCAGAATAAAAACCTTATGTATTAATGAATATGTAGTTTTAGAAAGGATTTTATATATCTCTGGTATAATACCATCATTACCCGGTGCTTTGTTTGATTTAAGCTTATTTATTTGTGTAATAACTTCTGTATATGAAATACTCTTGTCCAATAGTTTAATCTGTTGTTTATTAAGCTTTTTATTCATGTTTGTGGTTATAAACTCCTTTATTTTATCTTTAGGTTCCATGTTAATGTTGTTATGGTTAATCTTGTGAAAGTGATTTCTAAATTCATCCAGTATTTCTGGTATACTAGAAACATTCTTCTTTTTCCTTAGAGAAAAGATTTCTTTGATATGGTTTTGTTTATTCAATCTTTTGTTTTATTTTTAAGTCTATGTAAGTATTTGGGGCTTATTGAATAAGACAAAACTTGTATTTCTCTAAAGTTATTTTAACTTTATGAGTTAAAATTTCTTTGTATTTCTCATTTAGTTTGTTTATTTCTTCAATAACTTTCTTGTCCATAATATTTTCTTTATTATTATGTTTATAAGAGTCTAGTTTACTTTGAATATCTAACAATTCCTTATCCCAAGATTTCCTTTTGTTATTATACCATCTGATACTTTGTCCATATAGATATGATTTTAAGGCATCCCAAACATAGACAATGGAGACTTCAGGAGTATTATTTATGTCTAGAAAATGTTGTACTTCTGAAAGTATATATTCTTTATAGTCTTTTAGCTGAGTTAAGTATGCTGGTATCCTTTTGATCTGAACATTATGAGTATTCTTTATCATGAATTCAAAACAATTGAGTTATGATCAGATATAGGACATGAAATGATTTTGGAATTAATTAAATCTGTTACCATCTGGTTAGAAATAAAGACCGTATCTATTTTTGAATAAGTTTTGTATCTGTTAGAAAAAAAGGTGTATGGTAATGATTTTGACTCTATCTGATTATTAATATCATTCAAATGATAAGAATTAGCAAAATCATTTAAATGTTTTGCATTAGATGTAATTCTTCTTTTCTTTATAGTGGTAGTATCACTTTCATGTAGTATACAATTAAAAACACCAGCTAAAATAATATCCCCTATAGAGAATGATATGATCTTATCAATATGATGTTTCACTGTATTAATACCAATTCCAGGTATCCAGTATACATTAATTAAAGTGTAAGTCTTCCCATTAATTTGTATTGTAACCATACAAAACATTCCTTTGTCATCCTGATAAGACTTAATGGTTTTAGGAATGGGCATACTTTTATTCCATAAAATAGCCACTCCTCTTTTTTCTGAGTGTGCTCTGAACTAACCAATACTGCATACTTATTAGTGGCTAGTTTATCAATATCTTTTTTCAAGAGATGGGTTTCTTGCAGGAAGACTAGATTGGCCTTGTGTAGATTAATGTATCTTATTAGGCTTGCCCTTTTACACGGATTATTCAATCCATTAATGTTTAAAGAAATTCCTTTTAAAGATGTCATTTGGCATTTTTAAAACTCAAGAATCTTATGATCGAAATAACAAATAACAAGATAAATAATGTTACATCTCCTCTTTTAGGTGTACCTTTAAATATAGCTGTATTTATTAAATCTCTTATGGGATTTTGTATAGGATTCAATTTTGTTTGTAGTGACAATGAGTGTACAAAATATATTGTGGATGTCAAAACTATATACATATAACAATGAACAAGTGAAAATAATGTAAGGATTAAACCTTGCATCCCGCCTGGAGTTGAAAACTCCAACTTAGAGCAGTATTTACTACTCAAGTTAACCCCTACCCTAAGCAGCAGTACCTCAGCTACCACCTTATCAATTTAATACTAGTTATATTTAACTGAGGTTAACAGTTTTCAATTCAATTATCTATCAAGACAAAACTACACATTTGGTAAAACAGCATCATATAAACTAAAATAAACTTTTTTTTTTTTTTTTTTTAAAACTGTTCATACTATTATATAGATCTATGTAATATATAACACTTGAATTCTAATAGCATTCAAATAATCTTAATGTTAGAAATCAAGAGGAGAGAAAATTATGTTCTAACATTCATTTAAATCAAAAACTTTGGCTAATATGATTCAGACATTACATGCATTAAGATGCATCTATTTTCTGTCATGTGAATTCTATCAACAGCTTCCAAAAAAATCTTGAATTGTTTGTATATGAGCATTTACTTAAACTCATTATTGTCAATAGAGTAAAATATTGTATTCATAAAATTATTATAAATAATATTGCTATGTTAAGCAGATTCTCAGAAACACCTGCGTTATTACCTAAAAAAAAAAAAAAAAAAGCCATCACACACATAAACACACACACACACACACACACACACACACACACACACACACACACACACACACACACACACACACATATATACATATACACATACACACACACACACACACACACACACACACACACACACACACACACACATATATATATATATATCTGATCTCACTGAGTTGTGTGTTAGTAGAGCACTATCCTACTTGCTGTCCCTAGAATAAATCTGTCTGCTTTATACAAAATAATGCACAGCAAACACATATTAGTAACCAGATTTTACAATCATGCTAACCTACTGCTTTAAAATATATCACATGACATTTCTTCCAGAATAGAGTTATAAGATTATTTATGCTTGCCAATCAGATGAATTAAATGAGTTATAGTAAAGTATATGTTTGGGACACAAGTTTCTAACACAGATTATTATGCTACTGTTAAGTAGATTTTCAAAAACATTTCAATAAATGTTTCATTTTCTATGCCTTCTAAAATAAGATATTTACTTGCTACAAGAAACTACATCATCCAAACTCATCATAACTGACATATTTTATGAATAGAGTATTTTTCCTGAATCTGTGGTGTGTCAGTGTGATAACCTTGTCAATGTTTATACTAACTGCTTTCAGTTTCTCTGTGAAAATTCTGTGAGTGAAGCTTCTGAGGAAACTCATGGACACTATGCATGAGACAGCCCACATCCCAGATTGTCTCCCTTAACATTTTATGGAAACTTATTAAAACTTGTGGCAAACATTCATTTTGTCAATAGAGTAAAATATTGTATTCATAGAAATTATTATAAATCATATTGGATAGTTATGCAGATTCTCAGAAAAAAAGCCATCACACTCACACACACACACACACATACATACACACACACACACACACACACACACACACACACACACACACACACACACATATATATATATATATATATATGATCTCACTGAGTTGTGTGTTAGTAGAGCACTATCCTACTTGCTGTCCCTAGAATAAATCTGTCTGCTTTATACAAAATAATGCACAGCAAACACATATTGGTAACCAGATTTTACAATCATGCTAACCTACTGCTTTAAAATATATCACATGACATTTCTTCCAGAATAGAGTTATAAGATTATTTATGTTTGTCAATCAGATGAATTAAATGAGTTATAGTAAAGTATATGTTTGGAACACAAATTTTTAACACAGACTATTATGCTGCTGTTAAGTAGATTTTCAAAACATTTAAATAAATGTTTCATTTTTTATGCCTTCTAAAATAAGACATTTACTTACTACAAGAAACTACATCATTTAAACTCATTATAACTGACATATTTTATGAACAGAGTATTTTTCCTGAATCTGTGGTGTGTCAGTGTGATAACCTTGTCAATGTTTATACTAACTGCTTTCAGTTTCTCTGTGAGAATTCTGTGATTTGAAGATTCTGAGGTAACTCAAGGACATTGTGCATAAGACAGCCCACATCCCAGATTGTCTCTCTTAACATTTTGGCGGAAACTTATTAAAACTAGTGACAAACATTCATTTAGCAGTGTAAATGCATCTAAACATGACAGAACCTCCACAATGTATTCCACAGATCATCACAGCCTCTATGCAAGTGAAATTAAACTCAAAATTACCAACAAGCAATAAAACTCAGCATTCTTCTCCCAACTCAATTTTCATACAAATCCTATTATTCACTGTGCCCACACAGTCTAAAGCATTTCTATATATTAATAAAGAAAAGAAAAAGAGAGTAGAAAATAAAAGGGAGTGAGGCAGAAATAAAAAAATGTAAGAGAAAGCTGTAAGAAGTATATACAATGGAATGTTGCTTACTGTTTATATTAATAGAGTTAAAAATAAAACATATTATTTACTCTTATTTGGTTCTGATTATTATTAGTTAAAGCATGACAGATTATTTACAAACAAGCATAAGCAGTATAATCAAGAAAGTATAATTAGAAATAGCATTTGAAGAACTTATAAACTTTTACAGAGCAGATTTCTGACAGATGACATGAAATCCTTTGCTTGAGTTTATTTACAGTCTTGCCCACATAGAATGCATCACATTCATTGCACTGTGCCCTGTAAATTACATTTTTAGTGTTAAAGTCACCCCCCTGCACTGGTTTTAATGATCTTCTTTAAATAAGGACAATAAAAACTATCACCTTGCTGTATAAATATACAAAATGTACAATTAGTTTCACATCTTTTAGTGTTTTTCTCACATGGTCTAGGTTTAAAAATTCAACAAAACTTCTAATATTCCTGGCCTTCCTATAAACAAATGATGGGGCTTCACCTAAGATGTTAATCAGAAAAGGGTTTCCTGTGACAATGTCCCAGTTCTCTTCAATAATATTTTTCATACTGTGATGATCCAAAGTGTATGTCAGGATGCAGCTATTTTTGCATTTGTTATTCTTTGTGGGATTACTTAACATTTTTCTACTGGGGAGGTTGAGTGAAGGTGCTTCAGTCCTTTTCAGTTCTATAATGGGTTCCAGGATGTTTTTTAATATCTGACTTTCATAGCCTCTCACTAGAAAATCATTCTCTAAGTTGTTCAGGTTTCTCAGAAAAGGTTCCATCTCTGTGGTAATTCAAGCTAATCGATAGCCTTGGGATTTCACTACATTATACTTGGTTTTTGTAGGATGTAGACTTTTACTGTGGAGTAATAAGTTAACCCTCGTTGGTTTTCTGAATAGATCAGTGGTGATTCTGTTATTGTTGGTGTCCTTGGAAATCTGCATATCTAAGAAAGTGGTTGAAGTACAGCTATGGGAAGAGGTAAACTTCAGGAAGGGGGTTGTTTGATTGAGGTAAGTGATAAAATATCCAAGCTGCAAGGTGTCACCTTCCCACACAATAAAGACATTGTCAATAAAACGTAAATAGCATGTGATATGCTGCATGTAGTCTGTGTTGTTTAACACAAAGTTCTCCTCCCATTTGCCCAGGGCTATGTTAGCTATGCTGGGAGCCATGGCAGCCCCCATTGCTATACCAGTTTTTTGTTTGTAGTGTTTGCCACTGAAAGTAAAGAAATTGAAGTCCAGTACAAGATTAATGAGCTTGCTTAACTTTTGCAGTTGTGCCTGTGCACCCTGATTATGTTTCTTAAAAGACTCCATAGCTGCTGTTATACAGTAATTGTGAGGGAGCACTGTGTACAAGGATTCCACATCAATAGTTACCAAAATACTGTCAGCTTCCACTGTAATGTTTTTTATTTTCTTCAAAAAATCCATTGAATCTCTTATGTATGACTTATTCTTTTCTGCTAGAGGTTTCAGCAAGTAATCAAGGTAAATGGCTGTGGCTTCAGTAAGGGAACCTCCACTTGCTATCACCGGTCTATAAGGTGGGTCTTCTCTGTTCTTGTGTGGCTTTGGTATTCCAAAAAAGTAAGGTAAACGTGGGCATGGGCTCCATAAATAATTATAAAGATTTTTAGTGATAAGTTTTTCTTCCCATAATGTGGTGAGATTAGTGTTCCATAAATCATATGCTCTTTTTATGTCATCTGTGGCAAATAACTCATAAAATTTGTTATCCTCCAGCATGTTCTCTATCTTTTGGTTGTAGCTAGTGGTATCAGTCACAAGTATACCTCCTCCCTTGTCTGCCTTCATTACACGCCTGGATTTATCATTGCCTAGCTCAAGCAATGCTTTTCTTTCTCCCTGTGTTAAGTTATAAAGTTTTTTCTTTGGAGGTTTTTTAAGCAGTTTCCTGATATCCATCTCACATTGCACTTCGAAAGCAGCTAGTGTTTGATGTAGTGGTGGACAATAGCTGCTAGGCCTTTTTATAGTTTCATCAATAGGCTTATTTTCAGTGTCATTACTTTTGCCATGAAACTGTACTGTTAAGTTGAGCTTCCTCACAAACATTTTAAAGTCTATCAGTACTTGAGCAACCTCACTCTTGCAGCTTGGTACAAAAGTAAGTCCTTTGGACAACACACTTTTTTCCTCTTCAGTCAGTGCTTTAACAGAGTGGTTCCAGATAAGTGGAGCACCTGTTATTGTGGTATATGCTGTTGTTGTTATTGTACCTGTTATTGTGGCTGTTTCCTCTGTCTGAGCTTGGGACCTGGGTTGTAGTCGGGGTTCTAGTCGGGATTGCCAAGGTATTGTATTTCCTTCACCCCTGTCCACTGTTTGGTTCTCCTGTCTCCCTGGGAGTTTGTGGATAGAGTATGAGACCTCTGGAATTCCTCCTCTGCTTTCTGGAATCTCGGTGGGTTGTAGTAGTATTCCTCGCTGTGGCTGTGGTATGGGGAGACCTGGTAAGAAGGACAAGCTCTGAGGCTCTGGTGATGGTTGTCGTTCTTGTTCTGGTACTGGTGCTGGCTTTGGTATTGGTGTGGTGGTTGATGTCTGTGCTGTCGATACTAGTCTTCCTGAAGAAACTGGTCTCTGTGATGGTGCTGCTGCTCTTGGTAGCTAGATTGTCTGTGGTCCCGGTTGTCCTGGTAGTCCTGTAATTCTTCCTGTAGAACTCTCTGTTGGTTCTGGTTGCCACTGTGGCTTATGTTCCTGCCCTGATCCTTCTGTGATGTCAAAGGCTTCTGCGGAGTGTTGATAGCCAGGGGGGATTGGGATTGTGGGGAATGAGATGTTGGAGGGGCAGTCTCCTGGTGGTCCCGTATTGTGCCCCTGTCTGGTTTTGTGCGAGGATATCCCCTGGGAAAATCCCGTTGAGGTCTGTTGGCACAGTTATATTTTCCCTTATATAACCTGTAATAACTAAAACCTTGTCTGTTGTTGGTTCTCCTGTTGTTGTTGATATTATTATTGTACCTCCTAGTAAGTCTCCCAGGATCATCTTTGTCCATTTGATCTTGTTTCATTTTATTAATCTTTCTTTCTTTAATGGACTGCTCATATCCTTTCACTCTTTCTTTAAGTAGCTCAAATTTAGCATCTGGGTTATTGGGGTTCTCATTTTCCAATGTTGTTTTTAAAGATGTGATGTCAGCCTTTGTAGCTTCCTGCACACTAAGGCTGTTCCTTACTAGCAGACAAATAAGTTTGTAGCTGGCATCCTCTAAAATATCTTCCCATTCTTTAGAAAGTGAATCATCCATATTTTTCCACATTGGTCTTTTGTTCAATCTAAGTCCCCGGGGTAGTCTCTTCTTATCTATGCTTTGTTGTAAATAAATGTGTTCCCAGTAGAGACCCTGCATGCATAACAGTTGCTTTTCTAGTTTAGAAAAAGTCTCTGAATTCATATTTTCGAGGCCCATTCTTCCCTGTCCATTTTCTGTATCCGTTTGTATCTGATCTGCTTCTGTATCATTCCAGATAGGTACAGTTAGTAAATCTTTTAGCCTGTCATTATCCATGTCTTAAAATGCTGGAATTCCACACCGATTCAGGGATCCTTTAACGGAACAAAAACCCTTGGTCTCAGAAACCAAAGTACCAACAAAAAACAAATAATCTCTGTGGTATCCTCGAAGTCTCAAAACAACCCACTAAAGTGTAGTGGGTCTAAAAACAAAACAGTGTAAGAAACTTCTCTGTGTGGAAGATTTTCATTCCATATATTTCTAATTAATCACTGTATATTAATCAGATCAGACAATGGTAGTAGAAGTAGCGAATGTAAACTCGTCAAGTCAAAAATTAATAATAGAAAATATATAATTCTACAGCATTATAAGTATTCGAAAGTAATCCAAGCAAGGCAGGCAGTCTGTTTCCAGTCGAAAATCCTTTATTAAGTACACAGACAAGCGATCCAAGTAAAACAAAAATAGAGTAATAATTTCCTCACAAGCTTTCTAAATATATATATATACTTTTTATCAGGCATGGGAGTGGTTTATTGTGCTGTAAAACAAAGTGTTATTGGTACACATGTTAAATTCACATCCCTTCCCCCATCAGTGTGACATTCGAGCTGGTCCTGCCCTACCTAGTAGCTGTCATAATAATATATAGCCCTAATGGACTTTAATGGTACATCTTATTTAACCAAATTATTAAGTAGATTATTAAGTCTGTGATTTTATACAAGGCAATATACTACATGGCTGGAAATATATCAACCTTAGTTCATTTTGCGATAAAAAATTACATATAAATATATACATATACATTTTGCATGTAAAAATCAGTTTCTATTTTCATAACCTGTTGTTAACAAAGATCACTTTCGTCCTGCTAGACTTCTTCAGGTCTGTGTACAAGAATCCTAAAAACCTATATAATTGTATAATTAGTTAGTATTATTATTACCATCATTTTGAATAAAGTGGAAAAAAGAACCAGAAAAAAATAAAAATAAAAAAATATATATGTATGATGACGGAAACAAAATATACACTTAAATTTCAAATGATTTAAAATGGTATTTAAAACCAATTTGTAGAAAAAAATAAAATAAAATACAATTAGTCATGTAAACAATGTGGCAATTTTCTAAGTTCCAGTGCACTTTTAATTGAGCAGTAGTAGTTTAGTCCAGGCTTTCTAAAAGAGTTCAGCTTTAACTGCCACAAGAGTTCATGTTTCTCCAGAATATTCGGGATGTGTCCTTCAAGATCACCCATGTCTATGTGATCCAGGATCTGGAACTTAAAATCTGTGTGTCTTTTATGAAGAGAAAGGTGTTTGGCTAATGCATTATTTTTACATCCAGAGCGGATTTCTGACAGATGACATGAAATCCTTCTCTTGAGTTTATTTACAGTCTTGCCCACATAGAATGCATCACATTCATTGCACTGTGCCCTGTAAATTACTTTTTTAGTGTTACAGTCACCCCCTGCGCTGGTTTTAATGATCTTCTTTAAATAAGGGCAATAAAAACTATCACCTTGCTGTATAAATATACAAAATGTACAATTAGTTTCACATCTTTTAGTGCTTTTCTCACATGGTCTAGGTTTAAATTCAACAAAACTTCTAATATTCCTGGCCTTCCTATAAACAAATGATAGGGCTTTACCTAAGATGTTAATCAGAAAATGGTTTCCTGTGACAATGACCCAGTTTTCTTCAATAATATTTTTGATACTGTGATAATTCAAAGTGTATGTCAGGATGCAGCTATTTTTGCATTTGTTATTCTCTGTGGGATTACTTAACATTTTTCTACTGGGGAGGTTGAGTGAAGGTGCTTCAGTCCTTTTCAGTTCTATAATGGGTTCCAGGATGTTTTTTAACATCTGACTTTCATAGCCTCTCACTAGAATATCATTCACTAAGTTGTTCAGGTTTCTCAAAAATGGCTCCATCTCTGTGGTAATTCGAGCTAATCGATAGCCTTGGGATTTCACTACATTATACTTGGTTTTTGTAGGATGTAGACTTTTACTGTGGAGTAATAAATTAACCCTTGTTGGTTTTCTGAATAGATCAGTGGTGATTCTGTTATTGTTGGTGTCCTTGGAAATCTGCATATCTAAGAAAGTGGTTGAAGTACAGCTATGGGAAGAGGTAAACCTCAGGAAGGGGGTTGTTTGATTGAGGTAAGTGATAAAATCTCCATGTTGCAAGGTGTCACCTTCCCACACAATAAAGACATTGTCAATAAAATGTAAATAGCATGTGATATGCTGCATGTAGTCTGTGTTGTTTAACACAAAGTCCTCCTCCCATTTGCCCAGGGCTATGTTAGCTATGCTGGGAGCCATGGCAGCCCCCATTGCTATACCAGTTTTTTGTTTGTAGTGTTTCCCATTGAAAGTAAAGAAATTGAAGTCCAGTACAAGATTAATGAGCTGGCCTAACTTTTGCAGTTGTGCCTGTGTACCCTGATTATGTTTCTTAAAAGAACCCCGACTACAACCCAGGTCCCAGGCTCAGACAGAGGAAACAGACACAATAACAGGTACAATAACAACAACAACAGGTACCACAATAACAGGTGCTCCACTTATCTGGAACCACTCTGTTAAAGCACTGACTGAAGAGGAAAAAAGTGTGTTGTCCAAAGGACTTACTTTTGTACCAAGCTGCAGGAGTGAGGTTGCTCAAGTACTGATAGACCTTAACATTTTTGTGAGGAAGCTCAACTTAAGGGTACAGTTTCATGGCAAAAGTAATGACACTGAAAATAAGCCTATTGATGAAACTATAAAAAGGCCTAGCAGCTATTGTCCACCACTACATCAAACACTAGCTGCTTTCGAAGTGCAATGTGAGATGGATATCAGGAAACTGCTTAAAAAACCTCCAAAGAAAAAACTTTATAACTTAACACAGGGAGAAAGAAAAGCATTGCTTGAGCTAGGCAATGATAAATCCAGGCGTGTAATGAAGGCAGACAAGGGAGGAGCTATACTTGTGACTGATACCACTAGCTACAACCAAAAGATAGAGAACATGCTGGAGGATAACAGATTTTATGAGTTGTTTGCCATGGATGACATAAAAAGAGCATATGATTTATGGAACACTAATCTCACCACATTATGGGAAGAAAAACTTATCACTGAAAATCTTCAGAATTATTTATGGAGCCCATGCCCACATTTACCTTACTTTTTTGGAATACCAAAGCCACACAAGAACAGAGAAGACCCACCTTATAGACCGGTGGTAACAAGTGGAGGTTCCCTTACTGAAGCCACAGCCATTTACCTTGATTACTTGCTGAAACCTCTAGCAGAAAAGAATAAGTCATACATAAGAGATTCAATGGATTTTTTGAAGAAAATAAAAAACATTACAGTGGAAGCTGACAGTATTTTTGTAACTATTGATGTGGAATCCTTGTACACAGTGCTCCCTCACAATTACTGTATAAAAGCAGCTATGGAGTCTTTTAAGAAACATAATCAGGATACACAGGCACAACTGCAAAAGTTAAGCAAGCTCATTAATCTTGTACTGGACTTCAATTTCTTTACTTTCAATGGCAAACACTACAAACAAAAAACTGGTATAGCAATGGGGGCTGCCATGGCTCCCAGCATAGCTAACATAGCCCTGGGCAAATGGGAGGAGGACTTTGTGTTAAACAACACAGACTACATGCAGCATATCACATGCTATTTACGTTTTATTGATGATGTCTTTATTGTGTGGGAAGGTGACATCTTGCAGCTTGGAGATTTTATCACTTACCTCAATCAAACAACCCCCTTCCTGAAGTTTACCTCTTCCCATAGCTGTACTTCAACCACTTTCTTAGATATGCAGATTTCCAAGGACACCAACAATAACAGAATCACCACTGATCTATTCAGAAAACCAACGAGGGGTAACTTATTACTCCACAGTAAAAGTCTACATCCTACAAAAACCAAGTATAATGCAGTGAAATCCCAAGGCTACCGATTAGCTCGAATTACCACAGAGATGGAACCATTTTTGAGAAACCTGAACAACTTAGTGAATGATATTCTAGTGAGAGGCTATGAAAGTCAGATGTTAAAAAACATCCTGGAACCCATTATAGAACTGAAAAGGACTGAAGCACCTCCACTCAACCTCCCCAGTAGAAAAATGTTAAGTAATCTCACAGAAAATAATAAATGCAAAAATAGCTGCATCCTGACATACACTTTGAATTATCACAGTATCAAAAATATTATTGAAGAAAACTGGGTCATTGTCACAGGAAACCCTTTTCTGATTAACATCTTAGGTAAAGCCCTATCATTTGTTTATAGGAAGGCCAGGAATATTAGAAGTTTTGTTGAATTTAAACCTAGACCATGTGAGAAAAGCACTAAAAGATGTGAAACTAATTGTACATTTTGTATATTTATACAGCAAGGTGATAGTTTTTATTGACCTTATTTAAAGAAGATCATTAAAACCAGTGCAAGGGGTGACTGTAACACTAAAAAAGTAATTTACAGGGCACAGTGCAATAAATGTGATGCATTCTATGTGGGCAAGACTGTAAATAAACTCAAGCGAAGGATTTCATGTCATCTGTCAGAAATCCGCTCTGGATGTAAAAATAATGCACTAGCCAAACACCTTTCTCTTCATAAAAGACACACAGGTTTTAAGTTCCAGATCCTGGATCGCATAGACATGGGTGATCTTGAAGAAGACATCCTGAATATTCTGGAGAAATATGAACTCATGTGGCAATTAAAGCTGAACTCTTTTAGAAAGCCTGGACTAAACTACTACTGTTCAATTAAAAGTGCACTGGAACTTAGAAAATTGCCACATTGTTTACATGACTAATTGTATTTTATTTTATTTTTTTCTACAAATTGGTTTTAAATACCATTTTAAATCATTTGAAATTTAAGTGTATATTTTCCATCATCATACATATATATTTTTTTATTTTTATTTTTTTCTGGTTCTTTTTTCCAATTTATTGAAAATGATGGTAATAACAATACTAACTAATTATACAATTATATAGGTTTTTAGGATTCTTGCACACAGACCTGAAGAGGTCTAGAAGGACGAAAGTGATCTTTGTTAACAATAGGTTATGAAAATAGAAACTGATTTTTACATGCAAAATGTATATGTATATATTTATATGTACTTTTTTAGCGCAAAATGAACTAAGGTTGATATATTTCCAGCCATGTAGTATATTGCCTTGTAAAAAATCACAGACTTAATAATCTACTTAATAATTTGGTTAAATAAGATGTACCATTAAAGTCCATTAGGGCTATATATTATTATGACAGCTACTAGGTAGGGCAGGACCAGCTCGAATGTCACACTGATGGGGGAAGGGATGTGAATTTAACATGTGTACCAATAACACTTTGTTTTACAGCACAATAAACCATTCCCATGCCTGATAAAAAGTATATACACATGTAGAAAACTTGTGAGGAAATTATTACTCTATTTTTGTTTTACTTGGATCGCTTGTCTGTGTACTTAATAAAGGATTTTCGACTGGAAACAGACTGCCTGCCTTGCTTGGATCACTTTCGAATACTTAGTAATGCTGTAGAATTATATATTTTCTATTATTACTTTTTGACTTGACGAGTTTACGTTTGCTACTTCTACTGCCATTGTCTGATCTGATTAATATACAGTGATTAATTAGAAATATATGGAATGAAAATCTTCCACACAGAGAAGTTTCTTACACTGTTTTAAATTAATAAGCACCTATCCAGACATGTCCATGGGTCAGCTCCTGGTGTTTTCTCCTGTCCACCTGATGAATCTGGGCATCTTGGGGCAATGGTAGCAATTGCCTCATGTACACTGACAACCCTCTCCTCCTACCACCCAACACTACAACCTGTGAGAGATATACTTATATAGCCAAAATGGAAGCCAAGCTCTCTCCAGCCAAGACTGGACTAGACAGTCAAGAGGAGAAGGTTAACACCTGCACCACACCACACTCAACACATAGTCCTTCAAAACCCACACATAGAAACACAAAGCACACACCCACATTCATGGAAGCTCTCAATAAAAATCTGCCCAAGCAACAGAGACTTCCCAAGCTGAGACACAGACAACCACCACCCGCCAACACTACCCAAATGACACATAGCCCACAAAATCAGTGTGCCACTCAAACTCAGCCCATAAGACAAAACAACGTACCCAACATACTAGTCACAGGTGACTCTAAAGTCAGGCACACTGATGTCCCACTCATCAGGCTAAACAAGGAGAAAGTTACTGTCAGCTGCCTGTCGGGTGCCAGAATCCGTCACATAATGCACGCACTACGGTCACTCCACAACAAGTACAAATATGACTCTGTCATTGTCCATGTTGGTGTGAATGACCTGAGACGTACCTCCCTGGACTACATGAAAAGAGACATGGAGGAGCTCTCAGATCTTGTAGCCCAGGCAGGTATGACCCTAGCCCTGAGTAGCATCCTGCCATCACCCAGAATGATACCACAGTACAAGGACAAAATGATTGACTTCAACAATTGGCTAAGCTTCTGATGTCATTGTAAGGGGATCCAGTATATGTCTGCCTGGGACGACATGGTCAACAGACCACAATGCTTTGCCAGAGATGGCCTGCACCTGTTGCCCCTTGGATTCTGGATACTGGCTAGGGCTCTTGGCATCCCTATAGTGCCTTTTTAGGCAAGGTTCAAATGCTAAATTCACCACCATAACAGGTACAAGCAAGCATATTCTGAGGGTAATGCTACTCAATGCTAGAAGTCTAAACTTCAAAATGCACTCACTCGAGGCACTCCTTAAAATGGAGAACATCGACAGCTGTGCAGTGACAGAGACCTGGTTCAAGGCTCCAGAGAGCACCTCTGCATTACCAGGCTATAATTCATACCACACCTTTTGGCCACCTAACCTGGACCGAAATACTAAAGGCAGAGGCATGTCCATATTCATTAAGGATATCCACACCTCCAGGTTAGTTGCTCAACATAATGCATCCAAAATTATCTAAGTGCAACTAACACTGGGCAAGACCATGCCCTAGGATTTCCACTCTTCATTTCTTAAGATACTGGAAAATATTAAGGTACAACCCAATACCTTAATTATGGGCGATTTCAACAACCCCACCATCAACTGGGAAAACTACTCATGTACCAACTCATTCACTCAATGTTTTCTGGAATTCATAAATTCCAACACCTTCAGTCAGCTTGTCCACACCCCCACCAGGGGCAGCAATATCATGGACCTGGTCATTACATTACCAATATGGGTAACTAGTGTTCCATACCAGAGGTTAACTCCTCGCTGGTCAGATCTGACCACAAGCTAATTACCCTAGACATCCATATCCCATCCCCACCCCCCATTAAGGAAACCACCATCACAAACTACTCCAAAGCCAACTTCATGCTTCTTAAGACCAAAGTTGCAAACTTAACGACACCCATGCAGACGGAAAATAGAGATACGACTGCTGAATCTTACACAAATGCACTATATAAGCACATACACAAGTGCATGGATCGTGCCATTCCCAACAGAACCAAGACGCTATCCTCCAAAAAAAGGAAGCCAATCTGCCATAAACAAACTCTACAACTGAAGGAAGAAGCTGTTGCAAAAAAAGAGTAAAATCCCAAGATTGGAGGAACTCCCTGGCCAGCCTCAGCAAGAAGCTGAGAACCCTCATAAAATCCTCAAAAGCCCATGAAAATAAAATCACCATTGATTCCAAAGACAACCACAAAGCATTCTACAGCTATGTCAAGAATCTCAATGGCAACACTCAGATCTGCTCTGAGCTACAGCACAATGGCACTAAATATACAGAGCCAACTGATATTGCCAACATCCTGGTGGATAGGTTCAGTGCTAACTTTACCCACCACTCACCCTCCAAAGGGCCCATCTTAATACTGGAAGAATGCAAAGCCCCTGTAATCACAAATGAACAAGTAAAGACCGCACTCTCCAAAGCCAAGAACACAGCATCCATGGGACCAGACAACATCCCAGGCTGCATACTGCATGAACTACAGAACAAACTGACACCCCAACTAAGTACCATGTTCAATCATAGCCTCACCTCAGGCTATGTGCCTACTGAATGGCACACAGTGATGGTTATCCCACTCCACAAAGGGGGTACCACCATGGACCCCAGAAACTACTGCCCCATTAGCCCGACGAGCCTGGTCTGCAAGGCCATGGAACGTACCATCTTGGAGCTTATAAACAAAGACATAGGTAACCTCCAAACACTGGACCCCACTCAGTTTGGGTTTGTAAAAGGTCGATCATGTCTACTAAACCTGATTGTTTTCTTTAAAGCAGTCACTAGAGCCGTAGACGAGGGCAAGGTAGTGCACACAGCCTATCTTTACCTTGCCAAGGCTTTCAATACCATCCCTCACTCTGGAATTATAGATAAACTCACTAAACTGGACATAAATCCCTATGTCAAAAATGGGTGGCCAACTGGCTCACTGACAGAACTCACACAGTAAACGTAGCCGACTCCAAATCCGACTTCAGACCAGTGATGAATGGGGTACCACAGGGTTCGGTCCTGGCTCCTCTCCTGTTCGGCATCTACTTTTCTGAAGTGCAGGCCAACACAGAAGGTCTTTGGCTAACAAAGTTTTCAGATGACTGCAAACTGGGAGCCATAATAGAATCACCTAATGCTGTAGACATTCTACAAAAGGGCCTCACAGAGACAGATGCTTGGTGTCAAAGTCATGGCCTCAAGCTCAATGCAAGGAAGTGTATTGTTATCCCCTTTGGGAAAAAGTCGGTACCCATGAACTACCACATAGGCGGTAACTCACTAAACACTGAAAGTGTGATAAGAGACCTCGGGAAACAGGTGGACAGTAATCTCTCCTTGATAACCACATCACCACAGTAGTCAGGAAATCCTTCTACATGGCACAACTCATCACAAAAGGGTTCTCCTCTAGAAAAAAAGAGGTCATTGTTCCTTTCTACTCATCCCTCATCAGACCCACTATAGAGTACAATGCCCCGTTTGGCATGTATCTCACAAGACACCTACAACAATTGAAAAGGCCACAGAAAAACCTCACTAAGAAGATTACCAGCCTCAAACAGATGCCATACGCAGACCATCTCAAAAAAACTCCAGCTCTACTCTGTCACATATCGCCTACTCAGAGGTGATCTCTGCCTAACATACAAAGCTATGTCAAACCCAGAGCTGTTGGACATGCTACACTTAAAGAAATCCCAATCTCTTCGAACCACATGCTCCAGGGACCTAAACCTTTTCACCACAATAAACAGAACATGCTGGAGGGATAGATTCCTGTCCCAGAGACTTCCCATACTCTGGAATGAACTACTCATTCATGTCAAGCAAAGCTCCTCATTAGCCCTCTTTAAGAAAAATCTTGACGCCTGGATGGGAAATAGAAAATTCACCCTGGGGATCACTTCTGTGGCACTGCTTAACAGGGACACAGGAAAATAATTTTCTTGGGTGGCGAAAGCCAGGGAACCTTTTTGGCTAGGCTTATATAGGTCCCAGGGCTGATAGCCTAGTACCTACCTATGAACCTCCTTGGTGGGGTGCACCGGGAAGGTATTGAAAGACTCAGGGGTTTCAAATGGGAAGCAGAGTGAAAGTCCTTTAGGGCAGGCTGTCGCAGAGTGGACAGAGTAGATGTCTCAGGCACAAAGGCTGCTGGAGGGGGACCAGAGTCCGAACCAAGTAGAATTGAGGCTCTTCTGGGTGCAGAGAAAACCCTCTCCACCACCTTGATTGCCGAGGGAAATCTGGACATCACAGGCATCCATGCCGAAGCTGTTGATGGGGAAGCTCTATGAACCCTCAATGTCCCCAAATCAATGAGGAGCCGGAGCCGAACTGTCAAATGCTGAAGCCCCGAGAGGAAGACACAGCTCTGAAAATTTCTTTGCAGATGTCAACCCCTCAGAACTGACACCAAAGCTACGGCTCCGAGAGTCACTTGGCTCTGAAACAGTTGGAGCCGAGCAAGACAGCAAGACCATTGGAGTAGAGGTATTCGTATCTGCCAGCTCCATGTCTCAGCTCCAGGAAGGCTCAGACCTGATAACTCCAAAATCCAGGGTTGGATTGGAGAAGAAGAGATAGAGGTGAAAGAAGGAAAATTGCTCGCAGATCCAGGACGGGATGGAGCAGGCAAGATCCCAGCTGAATTTTTTGCCTTGGAGAAATTTGACCATCATACTGTCCACTTCGGCCTCAGAAAGGCTTTGGGAGGAACTAACAGAAGAAGCTACCAAAGCAGGCCTAAAAGAGGTTCTCAGCCAGACATCTCAATCGTCCCGAATTACTTGGCTTATACTGAGTTTTGAGGTCCCAATAATGGGGTGCCACGATTCCCGTGTGGCACCCCATTATTTCCGATTTTTTTCAATCTATTTTTTTGTTTTTCGCGCTTTCAGAGCTTACGTCATCACGTGCGCGATGACGTCAGCTCCGTCAGCATGCCACACGTCTGAGTACGTTCAGGCAGAATACAAGATATCTAAGCTGCCCGTCTCCTTTTTAAGCTTACTAAACAAATGCTGCACTAGCTAATATGCCGTTCGGGCAAGATTTCCACAGAGCTGAAAGCCAAACGAGACAGAAGGTACTGGTGTGTGTGTGTATTAACTATGTGAGAAATGGATACTTCAGAATGTTAATAAAGTTCTCTGCAAGCCTGACTTCATTGCTATTACTGTGACATTCCTGCATGATGCATCTTATTGGAGAACAATCTTGTCATTTGAAAATGCAAGCTGCAGGTCCTGCATCATTAAAAACGAAATGTAATTTCTAGATCCTTGTTTTATGTGTAGTCTGACTGATCTTATTTAATCCTCCAGTAAGTACAGAGACATTTTCTTGTACAGTACTGTAAGTACCACTTCTCTGCGTTTTCACTTCTCTGTTTCAATGCTTGGATGCTACACTGGGCATCTAATGCCATAGGAATGTTCTAGCCATGTAACTGTTTGCCGAGCAATGCTGTTGTGTTATGTTGTGTTAAATTAATTGCATGTGCCACCGCAGCGTCATGAGTTCCCCAATAATGTAAGGCAATTTGATTTAAACATACAGCGTTCCTTGTTTGAATTCTCTGGTTACGACTGGCGACGCTTCCTGAAAGCGAGCTTGATTAATGTGATGGGGCTGCCAGTGATGCTGAATGTTTTTTCAAATCTGATTCATTTGTTCAGTTTTTGTATATTATATCGAATAGTGATCATGGTAGCTTATTTACTTATGTGAATGATCAAGTATCTGTTGTCAAAGCCAGCTTTTGTGGGGAAAAGTATGACTTTTGGTCGGAGCGCAACAAGCAGAGAAAGACTAGCAGGAAGGGCAGCACTCCCCAGGTACCTTTTTTTGGTTCATAGATCATGCCAAAGAGATGGCCGTTATCGGGTAAACATGATGTTTGGGCAATACTAGGTGACTTTTATTATACTAGCATCTGTTGCTTTAACAAATCCTTGTTTTCCCACTTTTCTGAACTAGAATAGTCCAGTCTTCAGATTTTGCTGATCTCTGGGCTTTGTCTTAGTTCCTGTGCTATCCATATCCTTATTTTGATAAGAGGAAGCTTCTTTGTTCACCAGTGGGAGTGGGGAGCACTGAGCAACCTATTTGTCCCTAGAGGATTGGTTCCAGCCCAGCAACTTGTAGTTTATTGGCCGTTTTGGGTCAATTCCTGTCTCTTTTCAACCCCCTGCTATAAAGCCCGTTTTTGCATGCTTTTTCACTTGTAAAAGACTCAGCACAGCTCCTCGTGGTGTCCTGCAGAGTTCTACAAGCAGCAGAGAGTGAAAGAGTGACTTTCCTGGATTTATAAGTATTTTTTTCTGGCTTTCGGTTTAATTACTGCATCTCGACTGCATTTCGCCTAAAAAACAGCTCTGCATATTGTTTTTACTGTACTTGTGTTGATTTTATACTGTTAGCACTTTAAAAAGTTATTTTTGTTTAATTTAATTGTTAGGCTAACACACTCAAGTGCACTAGCCGTTTTATAGCATTTACTGTTTGCTACTGTATCTTTTCTCCTTTCTCTGTAAAAAAAGAAAACAAAAAAACAAACAACAAAAAAAATCCTTGTTTTCCCACTTTTCTGAACTAGAATAGTCCAGTCTTCAGATTTTGCTGATCTCTGAGCTTTGTCTTAGTTCCTGTGCTATCCATATCCTTATTTGGATAAGAGGAAGCTTCTTTGTTCACCAGTGGGAGTGGGGAGCACTGAGCAACCTATTTGTCCCTAGAGGATTGGTTCCAGCCCAGCAACTTGTAGTTTATTGGCCATTTTGGGTCAATTCCTGGCTCTTTTCAACCCCTGCTATAAAGCCCATTTTTGCATGCTTTTTCACTTGTAAAAGACTCAGCACAGCTCCTCGTGGTGTCCTGCAGAGTTCTACAAGCAGCAGAGAGTGAAAGAGTGACTTTCCTGGATTTATAAGTATTTTTTCTGGCTTTCGGTTTAATTACTGCATCTCAACTGCATTTTGCCTAAAAAACAGCTCTGCATATTGTTTTTACTGTACTTGTGTTGATTTTAAACTGTTAGCACTTTAAAAAGTTATAATTTGTTTAATTTAATTGTTAGGCTAACACACTCAAGTGCACTAGCCGTTTTATAGCATTTACTGTTTGCTACTGTATCTTTTTCTCCTTTCTCTGTAAAAAAAAAAAAAAAAAACAACAAAAAAATCCTTGTTTTCCCACTTTTCTGAACTAGAATAGTCCAGTCTTCAGATTTTGCTGATCTCTGGGCTTTGTCTTAGTTCCTGTGCTATCCATATCCTTATTTGGATAAGAGGAAGCTTCTTTGTTCACCAGTGGGAGTGGGGAGCACTGAGCAACCTATTTGTCCCTAGAGGATTGGTTCCAGCCCAGCAACTTGTAGTTTATTGGCCATTTTGGGTCAATTCCTGGCTCTTTTCAACCCCCTGCTATAAAGCCCATTTTTGCACACTTTTCACTTGTAAAAGACTCAGCACAGCTCCTCGTGGTGTCCTGCAGAGTTCTACAAGCAGCAGAGAGTGAAAGAGTGACTTTCCTAGATTTATAAGTATTTTTTCTGGCTTTCGCTTTAATTACTGCATCTCAACTGCATTTTGCCTAAAAAACAGCTCTGCATATTGTTTTTACTGTACTTGTGTTGATTTTAAACTGTTAGCACTTTAAAAAGTTATTTTTGTTTAATTTAATTGTTAGGCTAACACACTCAAGTGCGCTAGTCGTTTTATTGCCTTTACTGTTTGCTACTGTATCTTTTTCTCCTTTCTCTGTAAAAAAAAGAAAAAAAAACAACAAAAAAATCCTTGTTTTCCTGCTTTTCTGAACTAGAATAGTCCAGTCTTCTGATTTTGCTGATCTCTGGGCTTTGTCTTAGTTCCTGTGCTATCCATATCCTTATTTGGATAAGAGGAAGCTTTTTTTGTTCACCAGTGGGAGTGGGAAGCACTGAGCAACCTATTTGCCCCTAGAGGATTGGTTCCAGCCCAGCAACTTGTAGTTTATTGGCCATTTTGGGTCAATTCCTGGCTCTTTTCAACCCCTGCTATAAAGCCCATTTTGCACGCTTTTTCACTTGTAAAAGACTCAGCACAGCTCCTCGTGGTGTCCTGCAGAGTTCTACAAGCAGCAGAGAGTGAAAGAGTGACTTTCCTGGATTTATAAGTATTTTTTCTGGCTTTCGGTTTAATTACTGCATCTCGACTGCATTTCGCCTAAAAAACAGCTCTGCATATTGTTTTTACTGTACTTGTGTTGATTTTATACTGTTAGCACGTTAAAAAGTTATTTTTGTTTAATTTAATTGTTAGGCTAACACATTCAAGTGTGCTAGCCGTTTTATAGCATTTACTGTTTGCTACTGTATCTTTTCTCCTTTCTCTGTAAACAAACAACAAAAAAATATCCTTGTTTTCCCGCTTTTCTGAACTAGAATAGTCCAGTCTTCAGATTTTTCTGATCTCTGGGCTTTGTCTTAGTTCCTGTGCTATCCATATCCTTATTTGGATAAGAGGAAGCTTCTTTGTTCACCAGTGGGAGTGGGGAGCACTGAGCAACCTATTTGTCCCTAGAGGATTGGTTCCAGCCCAGCAACTTGTAGTTTATCGGCCAATTAGGGTCAATTCCTGGATCTTTTCAACCCCCTGCTATAAAGCCCGTTTTTGCGCGCTTTAGAGCGAAGTTGCTCATAGAGCAGCGCCGGTTAATCAAGTTTAAACTATTTCTGGCTCCGTAAAGTCTACTCTTCAATTTTTCCCTTAGAACTGCTCTACTTGCAATCTAAGCAGTCTATACTCTAACTGAAAAGCTCAGCACTTGCTCCTAAAGCATTTTTTATACAGGTAAAGCACTCTTAAACAAAAGAAAGTACTTCATTCACCTAAATTCCCTTGAGTACCCATTTCCCTATAGATCCTTTCTGACTCAGTTACACAGCAATCTTTTTCACTATTCTAGCATATCGAAGGGTCAGTTGCTGGCATTCTCTCCTGTTCAGCTGGTGAATCTGGGAATCTTGAGGCAATGTTACAATTGCCTCATGTACACAGACAACCCTCTCCTCCTCCCAACAAATACAAATATATGCGAGAGATGCAACTATATAGCCAAACTGGAGGCTGAGCTCTCTCAATTCAGTACTGGCAAGACCAGTCATGAGGAGAAGGTAACCACGCACACCACAAACCCAGTCTCACATAGAACTATCACAACTGCAAACCAAACACATAAACACACAAAAACATACTCGGAGGTGCTGATTAAAAATCTACCAAAACAACAGAGGCCTCCAAAGCAGACACCCAAGCAACCGCCACCTCAAGACATAGCACATGCAACATATAGTTCACAAAGTCAGTGTGCTAAACAGTCACAGCCCTTAAGGCCAAACAACATGCCAGACACACTTGTAATAGGTGACTCCATAGTCAGACACACTGGCATCCCGCTCACCAGACTGAACAAGGAAAAGGTCACAGTAAGCTGCCTGTCGGGAGCTAGAATCCGCCACATAACACAAGCACTCAGGTCACTCCACAGCAAGTACAAATATGACTCAGTCATTGTACATGCCGGTGTGAACGACTTGAGATGTACCTCCCTGGACTACATGAAAAGAGACATAGAGGAGCTCTCTGATTATGTAGCCCAGGCCGGTATGACCCTGACCCTGAGCAGCATCTTACCCTCACCAAGAATGATGCCACAGTACAAAGACAAAATGATCAGTTTTAACAATTGGCTTAATTACTGGTGTCTTTCTAAGGGGATCCAATGTCTGTCTGCTTGGGATGACATGCTCGACAAGCCACGCTGCTTCGCAAGGGATGGCTTGCACCTGTCACCCCTGGGCTTCCGGATATTGACCAAGGCTCTTGCCACCCCTATAGTGCCTTTTTTAGGCAAGGCTCAAATGACAAACCTACCTCCCTAGAAAACACAAAAAAAATAAGGGTAATGCTGCTCAATGCCAGAAGTCTAAACCTCAAGATGCACGCCCTCGAAGCCCTCCTCAGTATGGAGAGCATCGATGTCTGTGTAGTGACTGAAACCTGGTTCAAGACTCCTGAGAGCACCCCAGTACTATCAGGTTTTACCTCATATCATGCTTTCCGGTCCCAAAACTTGGACCGAACCACAAAAGGAAGGGGAGTATCCATATTCATCAAAGATACCCACACCTCCAGGTTAGTGGCAATGCATGAAGCATCGGAGACCATCCAGGTGCAACTAACTTTTAGTTATCTACATTCTGAATGATGGGTTGAAGTCTCTTATTGGCTGAGCTTACTATATCCCAGGATGCACCACCAACAGTCCCCCAGATCTAGTTTGTCCGCATACATGCACACATGCATACCCTGCTTATATAACATCGTCAGATGAAACAAGATAAAAACAGTGGAGCTCAAAACCGTTCTATCTCTTCTGATCTGCAAGGCAGGGGGAAGGAGGGTGGGTATCAAGATGGATCCCAAACATCTGAAGTTATGGTGAGTACATAACTAAAAGATGTTATGTGATCACATTCTGAATGATGGGACAGCGTCCTAGCACCTGAATCCTGGGTGGCTCACTGGAAAACACTCCTGAGTACCGTGGAACCAAATGATTTAGATGCCACATCCAATTTGTAGTGGGAAATGAAAGTGTTGGACCAAGTACTTGGAATGAAAAGCTATAGAAGTAGCCATAGCTCTGGTAGAATGAGCTTTGATAGATGATGTTGCTTATTTGAAGAAGAATAGGCCTGAGTTATGCAATCTCTGATCCATTTTGAGATTGTAGCTTTTGTGATGGTTTGGCCCAATTTATTATCTGAGAAGGACACAAACAACTGGTCTGACTGTTGCTGGGTCCTGTCTAAATAGAAGCGTAATTGCCTGTGAACATCCAATTTATGGAGAGTGTATTCTGCCTCATTAGAGAATTTTGGAAAGAAAACTGGTAGTTCTAGAGATTGTTGAAGACAGAAACTAGAGCAGACCTTTGGGACAAAGGATGGATTAGGCCTAAGAGATACTCTATCTTTGTGGAAAATGAGATATGGTGGTTTAATAGACAGGGCTTGAAGCTCTGAGACTCTTCTTGCTGAAGTAATAGCCACTAAGAATGCCGTTTTCCATGACAGATATTTTAATTAAGTAGCAGCCGGTTCAAAAGGGGAGATGTTAATGCACTAAATCAAGATCCCACGGAGGTGCAGGATGAAATACTGGTGGTCTTAACAGACTCGCACCTTTAATGAATGTTTTGCATAGCCTGCTGCTCATCAAAGGAGGATCCGTGGATTCATGGAATTTAGAGATAGCAGCTAGTTGAACTTTAATAGTTGAGACAGAAGATCCCTGATTAAATAGGGATGTTAAGAATTTCAAAACCTCTGGGACAGGAGCAGTGATAGGGTCTAAGCCCTTGAGTTGAGCCCAGATAGCAAACCTCTTCCACTTACTGAGGTACAATTTGTTAGTGGTGGGTTTATGGAAGACAAAATGTGAACAACTTCCGGGTCTAGTGTGTGGCTTCTGACTAAGGTCGGAAGTGGAGGAGCCAAGCTGTCAATTTCAGAGATTGAAGGGACTGATGCCAATGTCCCGACTGATGGATTAGCAAATCCGGGATCAGGTCTAAGGTCCACGGATCGTCCACCGCATGCTTTTTCAGGTAAGGAAACCATATCTGACGAGGCCAGTATGGGGCAATCAGAATCATTGAAGACCTTAGCTGAGAAGCTTTTGAATGACTTTGGGAAGGAGTGGGATTGGAGGAAAAGCATAAAGCAACCCTGTTGGCCAGGGTTGAGCTAGAGCATCCATGGCGGTACTTCCTGATGTGGAATCAAGGAGAAGATCCTTTGGCACTTGGTGTTTCCCCATCTCTTGAAAACCTGGGCTGCTACTGTGCGGTTTAGAGACCATTCGTGAGGAGAGAGAATTGTCCTGCTTAATTTGTCCGCCAATACATTTGACTTTCGGGATGTGGGTCGCTACCAAGAAGCGGTTGGTAGCTACAGCCCATTCCCACACTCTCATGGCCTCTCTGCAAAGGGGATACGATCTGGTCCCTCCTTGTTTGTTCAGATACCAAACCACCGACATGTTGTCTGTGTGGATGGCGATGATACCCTGAGGAAGGAACTTGTGCAAGGCCTGTAGGGATAGAAGTACAGCCCTCATCTCCAACACGTTGATGTGGAGAAGAGCTTCGTCCGGAAGCCAGGAGCCCTGAACTAGCCTGCCCAGACAATGCCCCCCCCACCCTATCTGGGAGGCATCTGTCGTCAGGGTAACCGTTGGAGGGGGGAGAACAAAGGGTTTGCCCTGATCTAAGTTGGATGTCTGAAGCCACCAGCGCAGGTCCCTTTTGCATATTTCCGTAATCATGATGTGATGATTGAGGGGGAGATCTTGAAAGGTCCATTGAGTTGATAAGAGCCACTGAAGAATCCTCATGTGTAACCTTGCTAGAGGAACTAAAAGTACTGTGGCAGACATTGAGCCTAGAACCTGTAGGACCATCCTGGCTGGGGCTTTGGATCTCGAGATCAGAGCTTGAACTTGGCCCTGTAAGGTTCGGATCCTTTCGGCCGGAAGAAAGACACGCATCAATCTTGAGTCTATCTCTGCTCCTATAAACTTTATGCTGAGAGGGCAGCAAGACAGACTTTGACCAATTGAATGTAATCCCCAGGGAAACACCCAGGGAGACGGTGGCTTTGAGGTTGTCCATAAGTAGATGCCTGGTGGTGGCAGTCAGGAGCCAGTCGTCGAGATAGGGAAACACTTGGAATCCAAGGCTCCTCAGGTGAGCCGTCACTACTGCCAAACACTTGGTGAACACCCTGGGGCCTCTGGTCAGACCACTCGGCACAGCACAAATTTGGTTATGACTGGCTCCCAGGCTGTACCTCCTGGACGCCTGATGTATCGGTATGTGATAATAGGCGTCCTTGAGGTCTATGGAGCACATCCAAACATCCTTCTCCAACAACGGGAGAATGGATTGCAACGTGACCATTCGGAATTTGGATTTCGTAACGGATAGGTTCAGTCTGCTGAGATCCAATATTGGTCTCAGGTCCCCTGTCTTTGGCACTAAAAAGAACCTGGAGTAATTTCCTGATCCGATTTGGTCTGTGGGGACCGGTTGGATGACTCCTTTTTGTAGCAGCTTTGAAGCTGCTGCTATTTCCCTTTGACTGGGTGGTGGGTCCGGGATTCTCTTGGACGGAGGGGTGAGTATTTGAATGGGATGGTGTAACCTCTGGCAATTATCCGGCACCCATCTGTCCTGAGTGATTGACTCCCAGGCTTTTAGGTGCTTGGCAACGACACCCGACTGGCTCGAGCAGCACAGCCGGGCAATCCCTCATGTCGTGTGGGAGGCTGAAGAGCAAGGACTTCTCCAGAATTGCGGGGCCCTCTTCTGCCTCTGGACGGGAATCTTCCTGCTGTTGGGAGAAAAAGATTTCGAACCACATTTTCCTCCTTTGGCCTTGGGGTAAGTGGAATAACGGGCCCCTACGGCAGATAACGTTTTCCCTCTTGCTCACAGCGGTAAGGGTGTCTTTCACCTTGGGTCCAAACAATGAGGACCCATCAAAGGGAAGGAAGACTTGAAGGCCTCCGAACTGACACAAGCGGAGCCAGGCCTGTCTCGAGAGCCACGCCTGTGCCTGCATAGGATATGAGCCTCATGGACGAGTTAGCAATTGACGTCAGGATAGCCAACTGAGAGCTAACGGACTGGGCTAGCTGCTCAGGTAGGTTACCCGAGAGGAGTCTGACAACTCCTTGACCAGATCCCTCTGAAGCCTAGTAAAATGTGCCAAATAATTCAGAGACCTTAAGGTAAAGGCCGCTGAAGTCAGGGTGCTTCCTATCCATACTCCTAGACTCCTTATTAGGAGGATGGATGGACGTTGAAGCCTCTGCCACGCCCTGCTGTGTAGCAGATGCCACCACCATGGCATCTACAGCCACGCCTTTGGTAAGGAACTCCTTCGGGGAGCAGATAAGAATTTGTTTGGACGAGAAGGACTGGTTCCACAGTAACAAACTAAATCCAGAAGCAGACACCCAGGCTGAGCCCCAAAGGCCTTGAGGAGCACTGGAGGGTGGTTTGGACATCCATGTTTGAGGATCTCTAAGATGTCTGCAAAGGAGACATCATCAGAGAGGGGACCCTCTGCATCATCCATATCCGTGTCCGATGTGATAGACTCGGGAGTCCACGTGCTTCCTCTTGCACGATCTCTTCCTTGGGGTTCCTTTGGAGATGACTAAAACCCTCAGGAAGAGGAACCCCACTGGGGTAACCTCAGGCCTCGGGCTCCGCTGGCCACAGACAGGGAACTACCAAAGACCCAGTCTCCACGCCCAGGAAGGTGCTGGTAAAACCGGAGAGATGGCCAAGAGGATTTGGCGCACTCCTCATGGCTCTGGGACCTCCAGAATCCTGGGAGTCTCGGGGCCATGATAGTAGACGGAAGTCCGCATCGGTCCCGAAACATCACCCTCGGGTCCAGCGGACCCGAGGGCCCGGGTTGGACCCTGAGATCTCCACGCAGTCGGAGGAGGAATAGCAATGGGATGGGGAAGACTGGGGACTGGAAAAGTCTTTGGAGCACCCTGTCTATATCAGAATCCGACATTCCGAGAGGAAACAGAACGGGTTCGAAGACCTCTCGGCCCCAAGGGACCAGATTCCATCGGTGCGAGGCCTGCCTAGGTCTCTTGGCAGTCGGATCCGACGGACTGGTGCCCTTTTCTTTTGGCAGGAGTCGGTTTAATCAACCCTTTAAGAATTAATTTATTTTTCCTCTCCTGGAGGACCCTAGAGGAAAAAGCGTGACATACGCTGCATGACTCCTGCAAGTTAAACAATAAACACAAAGTAGATGGTCATCAGTAACAGACATCTTAAAAGCACATTTAGTACATTTTTAAAGCCCGAAGGCCTAGGGCTTGAGACATAATGTTAACAATTCCTGACAGGAAATTTAACCACTGTAGAATCGCTTAGACAAAAAGCTTACAGAAACTGTGTAAACACAACCTTAGGTGTAAAACCGGGAACTTTAACACAGTAAAAGTTCAGTTATAGAGTTTGACGAAAAGGCCCTGGATTGAAAAACAAACTCTACCCAATCACACACAATAAAGTCCAGTACTCAATCGAACACAATTAGCAATAGCAAAAGCAATAGCCACAAAACTGACAGAAAAAGTAGTTAATAAAGCTACTCAGCCCAGCCAGCTCGAGACCACGTCCTTGCAGTTACGAGATCTGGGGACTGTTGGTGGTGCATCCTGGGATATAGTAAGCTCAGCCAATGCTCTTTGGCATAACCCATCATTCAGAATGTAGGCGAGATAGGATCACATAACATCCATAGGCAAAACTGCCTTACAATTTGTAGCATGCTACAGACCACCCTCTCAATCTCAGGAACCCCACACAGCCTTCCTGAAGACACTGGAGAGTATGAATGTCTCTCCTAATACCATCATATTGGGAGACTTCAACTACCCAAACATAGACTGGGAACATTACTCAAGCCCAAACACCCTAGCTCAAAGGTTCCTAGAATTCATAAACTCAAATGCGATGGAACAACTAGTCACCATTCCCACAAGAGGAGACAATATACTAGACCTGATCATCACAAACATGGGGACAAAATGCTCCACACCGGAAGTATATCCCTCATTGGTAAGATCAGACCATAAATTAATCTCACTGGAAATCCACATCCCGCCCCCACCCCCTGCACAAAAGGCCACAGTGAAGAACTTCTCAAAAGCCAACTTCACACTTCTTAAGACGGAAATGGTATCCTTCAAGGTCCCTGGGCCAGTGGAAACCACAACCCACACTGCTGAATCCTTCACAAATGCCTTCTATGGGCACCTTCAAGAATGCATGGATCATGCAATCCCAAATAAAACCAAGACCCATTCCCCCAAAGGCAGGTGCCCGGTCTGGTGGACCACAGCCATAAACAAACTTTACAACAGAAGGAGGAAGCTACTACATGACAGAGCAAAATCCCTAAATGGGAAGGCATCTCTGATCAGTACTAGCAAAAAACTACGATCACTCATAAAATCATCCAAGGCCAACTTTGAGAGAAAAATCGCAAAAGACATAAAAGACAATCACAAGGCCTTCTTTAGCTATGTTAGAAACCTGGGTGGAAACTCCCAGATATGGTCAGAGTTAGTCCAAAATGACACAAAATACACTGAACCCACTGACATTGCCAACATTCTGGCAGACAGGTTCAGTGCAAATTCCTCCTCCCCCTCCCCCCCAAAAGGAGAAATAACTATCCCAGCAGAGTGTAGCCTCCCTAACATCTCATATGCTCAGGTGAGAGCCGCCCTCTCTAAAGCTAAAAACACAGCATCAATGGGACCGGACGGTGTCCCGGGCTGTGTGCTACATGAACTCCAAGAGGAACTAAACCCACACATAAGGCTGCTGTTTAATCTTAGCCTTACTACAGGATACGTACCCAAAGAGTGGCGTACGGCAACAGTGGTCCCACTTCACAAAGGCGGTGCTTCTACGGACCCTGGAAATTCCCGCCCCATAAGCTTGACGAGCCTGGTCTGCAAAGCTATGGAGAGGATCATTATGGAACTCATAAACAAAGACATTGGGGACCTACAGACTTTGGATCCTACCCAATTTGGCTTTGTCAAGGGCAGATCCTGCCTTTTGAACTTGGTCGACTTTTTTGAAACCGTCACTAAGGCCATTGATGAAGGTAAGGCAGTCCACACAGCCTACCTTGACCTTGCAAAAGCCTTTGATGCAATACCCCACTCGGGCATCATAAACAAACTCACCAGCTTAAATGTAAACCCATATGTCACGAGATGGGTTGCAAACTGGCTCAAGGACAGAACCCACAGGGTCACAGTTGCTGGAGCTATGTCAGACTCTAAGCCACTCACAAGCGGTGTCCCACAGGGCTCAGTCCTGGGACCCCTCTTGTTCGGCATTTATTTTTCCAAGGTACAGGCAAACATAGGAGGATTGTGGCTGACAAAGTTTGCAGATGACTGCAAACTGGGCGCCACAATTGATACTCCAGTGGACACAAACATCCTTCAGAGAGGCCTCATAGAAATGGATAATTGGTGCCAGAGCCATGGCCTTAAGCTGAACGCCAAAAAATGTATAGTCATACCCTTTGGGAAAAACAAGGTACCCACAAATTACCACATAGGTGGTAATCCATTAAGTACGGAAGAGGTAATCAGGGACCTAGGGACCCAGGTTGACAGTCACCTCTCATTTGACACTCTCATTGCCAAAGTGGTTAGGAAGACCTTCTATATTGCCCACCTTATCATGAAGAGTTTCATATCTAGATCAAGAGAGGTCATTTTGCCCCTGTACTCTTCTCTTATTAGGCCAATGATTGAGTACAATGCCCCATTTGGGATGTATCTTACCCGACACCTGCAGCAGTTGGAAAGACCCCAAAAGTTCCCACCAAGAGGATAAAGGGTCTTAAACATGTCATATGCTGCCCAACTGAAAAAAACTCCAGCTCTATTCAGTCGCATACCGCCTACGCAGAGGTGACCTGTGCCTAACATACAAGGCCATGTCCAATCCGGAATTAATGGACATGCTCCACCTCAGAAAATCCAAATCCATCAGAGCCATGAGAGCAAGAGACTTAAACCTCAACACAGAAATAAATAGGACGTGCTGGAGGGATAGATTCATAACCCAGAGGCTCCCTACACTCTGGAACAGAATCCCAATCCATGTTAGGCAGAGCCCCTCACTAACTCTATTCAAGAGAAGTCTTGACGAGTGGATGGGAGATCGTAGGTTTACCCCGGGGGTCATCTCTGTGTCACTACTGGACAGAGGCACAGTAAACTAAACCCTAAATGGGCGTAGTATTCTCATCCTAAGGGGTGGTGAAAGCCACACACACTCTGGCTAGGCTTATAAATGCCCTAGGGCAGAATGCCTAGTACGAACCTATGAACCTATGAAACTTGTTTAGGCATGCTATGCAAAGCATATTGTAATAGCAATTAGCACGTTTCTAAACTAATTTGTGCAACCATGCCTCGTTGACAGTTAACTTTAATGAATGAGAGTTAGTGCTTTACTGTCCCCCAATCATCTAGTTATACTATTTTTAACTATTTATTTTTAAAGGGGACAGGGACTACTGCTGCCCACTATCTCAGCTGCCTTTGCTTATATATATTTTGTGTGTAGAAGTAGACTGTTATCATGGAAATGTTCTGAATAGGGCAGTTTTCTCATTATTGGTGCATGGAAATGTTATGAATAGGGCAGTTTTGTCATTATTGGTGCATGCATTTTGCTTCATTGCCTACTGGAAAAAATGTTCAAAGAACAAATTTAAAAAACAATTGTGTGTGGAAGTAGACTTTTTATGATGGAAGTGTTCTGAATAGGGCAGTTTTGTCATTATTAGTTCATGCGTTTTGTTTCATTGCCTACTGGAAAAATGTTTAAACAGATTTAAAATGCTCTCTAACTTAAGTCTAACAAGTGTGCTGTATTGTACAAGGAATATAATTTAATAAAGTCAGGAAGGTGTAGCAAAGAATGCATGTATGTTTCTTGTTTTGTGTGCAAGGGGCCTATGATCTGAAAACAGCCCAAAGGTAATCTTTATCCACCACTGGCCTGATGCATTTTCTTTAGATGTGGTGTTGGTTTCAATGCTGTCAATGAATGTGAGTTTCAAGGTCAGAGAAGTTTTAATGCCAAGTCTATTTTTATTGTGAGACAGTAATGCTTTGTTTAGCAGATATCGTCTATTAGTGTTTGTGCATTGTGCTATAAAATGTAAAAATAAAACCCAGATAATCACTATACAAGTAAAGCAGTATGCAAACATTAGTGTGTATGGTAAATGGGGTGAAAAAGCCAGGTAATGGGACACTGGAATGGCTGCAGGGGGACTCTGTTGCTGTATTTTGGTTCTTTTCTTAAGTTTGCATTTGAAATTTGGTATCCCACAATCCCACTGGAGTGGGTGGGGTTGTGTAATTATGTATGCAAATTTTATGTTAATTAGCGTACAGATTTGTACCTATTTTTCATGGGTCTTGTCCAGATTTTTGATATTTCCAGGTTGAGAGGTGTGGTCTCAGCTGCTGCAGGAGAGGGGACTTTGGTTTAGATGTCACAGGCTTCAGGGAGAAACTTCAATTCTGTTGAAGAGGGGAGGCTTGTATGATGATCTGCGCCAAAGCTGATGACTCCGAGGGTCTTGAAATTTTGACAGGAAGTTCCCCTGGGTGACAAGGTCTGCTGGGAGATCTCCTCTCTTTGTGCTTCTTGGTGGAGATTTGAGGCCCTGAAGTGTAAGGGGTGGCTGAAGAAGAGGAACTAGGGAGCAGTCCCTTCAAAATAACTTTATTATGGTGATCAATGAGTGCCCGCTGATTAAAGCCAGCACAAATAATACAGAGTTTAGATGAGCCACCCCCAAACATACCACACATTCAGAGTATACATCTGAAAGTGGGATTTTGTGCCCACAAGTGCTGCACTTTTTAAACCCAGCGGGTTTCGGCTCAGCCATTCTGAAAGATAAAACAGAAATAGTGGCAAAGGACACACTCTCACAAAACAACACATGAAGCAGGGCAGTTAAAAGCTAAAAGTTTGACAACTCTAAAGACCTAGAAACTAGCAAAAATATATTTTTTTACAAATATATAAAAATGTATATATCTACAGATACAACAACACAGTAGAGAAGGAGTAGGAAAGGAAGGGAAAGAAAGAGTCCAAAAAGCTCTTCTTTGAAACTGCACTAAGGCCGAAAGAAGGGTCGGTAAAAAGGAGGATAGCCACTAACAAATTTAAGTTAGATAAATTGCAAAAAAGTCACCCACTAATCAAAAGACAGCCCTGAGGAGCTCAGAGTATGAGAACCGGATGCTTACAGAAGTGTGGAGGAGAGGAGCATCATGGATAGGGGAGGAGCTCAGATGTTGGAGCCTACAGCTTTGGTATGCAGCCGAGTCTGATCAGATGCTCAGATCCGAAACCCATAGATTGAAGAGCAAATTAAGGCAATATCAAATCAAACTTTTTATAAAATACACCAGAAAAAAATAAAAGCTGACACTTTAGCCAAATGTGAAAAGTATGGTAAGACTCTTTCTGTCGTAAGCGTACATTTCTCCACTCCTCAGAGGCCCTACTCCAGAAACCAGAGAAGTGGGAGATTATGGTTTAAAAAAATTGAAAGGGCCTTTCCAGGATTCAAGCAGCAAAGACTTTCCCTGGGGCAGAGGGGGAAATAATGGAAGACGCTGCCCCAGAGGCAGAAATGAACCGCAAAACAAGGGGTCCAGAGATTTTTTTCTCTGGCACTTCCTACCAGCACCCCTGAACAGGTGCCCGACTGCCCTCCTCTGGAGGCAGTCAGGGCATGACTCTCTCTGCACCAATCTGCCTGACAAACACTAACTATGGACAGATGGGTCCAGGGAATAATATCCAGAGGTTACAAAATACCATTATCAGTTTTACCATCATCCCAGAAGAAACTCCAGGATGTACCACCCAGTCACAGGGAAGCAGCAACTTTAGAAATTCAAAGACTGCTAGACAAAAGAGTCAACAAAAAGTCCCACCAGACCAAACAGGATCCAGTTCTTACTCAGTTATTTTTAGTGCCCAAAAAAAACAGGGGACTAGAGACCTATCTTGGATCTCAGCCAATTCAACAAAGCAGTTCAGCAAACCATATTCTGGATGGTCATGGTACAGTCAATTCTTGGAAAAAGGTGATTGGATGTGCTCCGTAGACCTTCAGGATGCTTATTACCGTATAAAAATGGACAAAAAGATCCAGGAGGTATCTGTGCTTCCGGCTGGGAGCCAGTCATTTCCAATTCAGAGCGCTACCCTTTGGTCTTACCACAACCCCCAGGGTGTTCACCAAATGCATGGCAATTGTGGCAGCTCATCTCAGGCTGCTAGGATTTTGAGTATTTCCTTACCTCGACGACTGGCTCCTTACCACTACCACCAGGCTTCAGTTAGAACGGGCAAGAGACTACACTCTACGCCTCTGTATGTCTCTAGGTATAACCATAAATTTCAAGAAATCAAGCTTGCAACCCACTTAGCAATTAGAGTTTATTGGAGCCCATTTAAACACTGTTTCAGAAATTGCCTCAATCCCTCTAGAAAGACTTCAATGAATCAGATCACAAGTCAAGTGAATTTTACGAAACAAAAGGATCCCAGCAAGACTAGTCCTACAAATATTGGGTTCCATGGCAGCATCAATTGTTCTTGTTCCCCTAGCAAGGCATCACATGCAAATTTTGCAATGGCTACTTGCTTCTCAATGGTCTCTGATGCACCTACCAATGTCTCACCTAATCTTAATTACCGAGCGCTGCAAACAGGATCTTACATGGTGGCTCCACTCCGATCAAATTCTCTTGGGTCAGCCATTCATTCTTCCCCAGCCCCAAGCCATAGTGACCAGGGATGCTTCCCAGATAGGGTGGAGGGGGGGCATCATTTGGGAAAAACAGTCCAAGGCATGTGATCCCAATTAAAGGCCATCTTGCACATCAATGTTCTACAGATGAGATGACAGCAGTGCTGTTAGTGTTGCAAGTATTCCGAGACGTCCTTCCTCTAGGGACAAATAGCTATTCAGATGGACATGTTGGTAGTCTGGTACATCAACAAACAAGAGGGAACCAAATCTTACCCATTGTGTTGAGAAGCCCTCAGAGTTTGGCAATGGGTGATTTCTTCCAACCGCTTTCTCACAGTAACTCACATTCCAGGGAGCTCCAATGTAATAGCAGGCAAACTGAGCCAAACCATTCTCATGACTTACGAATGGTCTCTAAATCCTGTGGTGGGGAGAGACATTTTGTCACTGGGGCCAAACTTGCGTCCCCCCTAAACAACAAGTGCAGCAGTTACTTTGACCTAATTCCCCCACTCGGGGAGTCACCCAGTCTCTCCTCTATGCATTTCCCCCCGACTCCCTTGATATCCCAGTTTCTAAAGAAAGCCAAAAGGTTGAAGAAATCAATAATCCTCATTGCCCCCTTCTGGCTTTGACAAGTTTGGTTTCTCTTCTTTTGTCCTCATCTTCTACAGAAACCATGGATTCTAGACCCAGCTCCAGATCTGCTGTCCCATCCAGAGGGCATGGTTCAGCTGAATCTCCAACATCTCAAGCTCACTGCATGGCTTCTTCAATTCCCATGATTGCCAGGCATCCTTCCCTTTCTTCTCCTGTCCGGCAAATTATTGTTGCTACTCATCACAAACCTTCTACTAGGAAGTTGTATCAATGTAAATGGGAAAAATTTGCTAACTGAGCCTTTGAACATGGGCTAGACCCTTATACCAGTCCTATTCATAAGGTATTAGATTTACTGGCTACACTTTACAATTAAACAATTAAAGTTCATCTAGCCGCAATTTCCAACTTTCATATGGGTTTTAATGGTGCATCTCTAATGTCACACAAACTTTGTAAAGCATTTTTAAAGGGTCTTCTAATGTTAAGACCTCCAGTTAAGGAACCCATTCTTCCTTGGGATCTAACTTTAGTTCTTCAGGGTCTTACTATGAATCCTTTTGAACCATTGGTGACTTGTTACTTAAGATATTTGTCTTGGAAAGCTTTATTTTTGGTGGCTATTACATCTGCCAGAAGAGTATCTGAGCTGTAGGCCTTATCCTGCAAACCTCCCTATTTAATATTTCACAACAACAGGGTTGCCATTAGGACAAATCCAACCTTTTTAACAACAGTTGTTTCGCACTCTAACATGAACCAAACTCTACAACTGCCAGCCTTCTTCCCTATTTTTTTCTAATAAAAGGGAGTATGCCCTTCACTCACTAGATGTCCACAGACAGAACAAAAGATTTTAGAAAATCTGACCAATTATTTGTGCCATTCTCCTCTTTTTCGTTAAGTAATCCTGTTTCAAAGGTTACCTTGGCCAAATGGCTTAGAGACTGCATAACTTTTAGCTCTCATTCTAGAGGACTTTCACAGCCAAAGCCCATTCAACGAGAACAATGTAACTTCTGTAGTGTTTCATGCCAGAGCATCTCTGGACAATATCTGCGTAGCAGCCACTTGGTCTTGTCCTCATGCCTTTATCACTCATTACAAATTGAATCAGGTCTCTAGGGGACAGGCATCATTCAGCTCGATGGTGCTTAGAAATATTCTTCCGTGAGACCTCCCAAGACTAATGTAGCTGGGGACTCTGTCTCACTGTCAAGGATTCAGTGAAGATTGACAACATCAGATAAAGAAGTTATGTCTTACCATAATGTTCCATCTGTGTTGTCGATTTTCACTAATTCCTGACATCCCCAGCCTCCTTCCCTCAACCTGAGACTCTTAGTGGACTGGATTTTCCATAGCTAGCGTCATATAAAGGACACATATCTGGTCTCTATTATATCTATTATTTAACTATAAATTCTGCCTGTCTGTCTTCTATGTTGGGCAAACTCGATCTGAGGTAATTTTCAAGAGGAACACTATGGGTAGTGCCTGGCTCAAGAGCTTGGAAGGCATGAGCTGAAATTAATGGCTGAGTCGGTTCTGAGGCTCAGAACCAAGCCCACTGTCAAGGATTAGAGAAGATGGACAACACAGATGGAACGTTATGGTAAGACATAACTTCTTTTTATGTCTTACCATAATGTTCCATCTGTGTTGTCCATCTTCAATTATCCTTGACTGAGGGTTTGGTTCTGTATCTCAGAACTGACCCAGCAGTTATTCCAGCTTATGCCGTCCAAAAACTCTCAAGCTCAGCTTTAACCATAATGCTCCTCTTAAGATTATGTCAGATTGAGTTTGTACACGACAGTGGCAGACAGGAATTAACAGATCAGAGACCATATCTGTATTCAAAAAAGGAAATCCAGTCTTTTGGGATAGATGTGTTCCACCAAGAAACCCGAAAGCCAGGGGGAAGGAGGGTGGAAATGTCAAGGATAATTGAAGATGAACAACACAGATGGAATGTTATGGTAAGACATAATTTCTTTATCTGATGTCAATCTTCACTTAATCCTTGACTGTGGGACAGAGTCCCTAGCTACCTAAATCTTCGGAGGTCTCAAAAAAGAATATTCCTGATGACCATTAAACCAAAAGATGCTCATCCCCTAGAGACCAGATCCAGCTTGTAATGAGTAATAAAGGTATGGGGGCATGCCCAAGTAGCAGCTACACAGATATCCTCCACAGAGGCACTGGAATGAAAAACTGCAGAAGCAGCTGTTGCTCTTGTAGAATGTGCCTTAACAGAACCTGGTAGTTGCATTTTCCCTTTTATTACAGATGAAGGTTACATAATCCTTAAGCCATTAAACCAGAGTAACTTTACAGACTGGTTTGCCCAGGGTAGCTGGAGAAAAGGAGACAAACAACTGGTCAGATTTTCTGAATTCTTTTGTTCTGTGAGGGTAAAAACATAATTGTCTATAAACATCCAGCAAATGTAGACAATATTCACCTTTGTTTGAAAAATTGGGAAAAAAAAATACAGGAAGTTGTATCATCTAGTTGATATTTGTTTCAAACTATTTTTAGAAAGGATGGATTAGTTCGCAAGGGCACCCTGTCTTTATCGAAAATTAGGTAAAAACACTTGGAAAATAAGGCATGTATTTCTGAAATTCTCCTAGCAGAAGTAATGGCAATCAAAAAAATAAGTTATGTCTTACCATAACCTTCCATCTGTGTTGTCGATCTTCACCAATCCTTGACAGTGGGTTCAGTTCCTAACCTTGGAACCAACTCGGACATATCTTCCAGCTCACACTCTCCAAACTCTTGCGCCAGGCTCTACTCATACTGCTCTTCTCTAAAGTTACCTCAGATCAATTTTGCTGAAGAAATTAGTAGATAGAAAGGCAAAAAAGAATGTGGTCATCTAAAGATAATATTGACAGAGGCCATATATGTGTCCTTAAAAGGAAACTAGCTAAGGAGTAATCCGGTCTACTAAGAGACTTAGGATGGGGGAAGGAGGGTGGGTATGTCAAGGATTAGTGAAGATTGATAACACAGATGGAACGTTATGGTAAGACATAACTTCTTTATCTGATGTTGTCAATCTTCACCAATCCTTGACAGTGGGACAGAATCCCTAGCTACTTTAGCCTTGGGAGGCCTCACAAAAGAATATTCCTAAGCACCATATAGCCAAAGGATGCTCGGCCCCCTCGAGACCTGATCTAGTGTGTAATGAGTGACAAAGGTACGATGAGAAGACTGTGTAACTGCTGCACAGACGTCGTCTAAAGAAGCTCTGGCATGAACAACTGCTGATGCTGACACAGCTCTTGTTGAATGAGTTTGAACTGGTTTAGCAAGTTGGAGACCTTTATAGTAATAAATAAATGTGATGCAGTCTCTGAGCCACTTAGCTAAGGTAACCTTACCAACTGGATAACCCAAATGGAGGGAAGAGAATGCTACAAATAGCTGAACCGATTTTCTAAAAGCCTTTGTCCTGTGAAGGTAAAAACATAGATGTCTGTGTACATCTAGCAAATGAAGGGCATATTCCCCTTTGTTAGAAAAATTAGGGAAAAATACTGGTAATTGTAGAGACTGATTAATGTTGGTTTCAGATACTACCTTTGGTAAAAATGATGGATTTGTTCTGAGTGCAACTCTATCTTTATGAAAAATCAAGTAGAGTGATTTGCAGGCAGGGTAGCCAGATTTCCGACTGGCCAGGTATGGACGAAAAAAAAAAAAAAAAGGTCTTTCACACTAAGTGAAGACCAAAAAAAAAGGCCTGTCTTTAAACACAGCTCCATGTTGGCCTGTATGCTAGTATATGAGCCAATCAAAAAAATCGCAAAACGGAGCTACTTGTGTTTAATACGGAACTGCCTGTTCCACATTAAACACAAGTAGTTCCGTGTTTAGTGATTTTTGATTGGCCTGTATGCCGGTATACGGGCCAATATAAAAAAAAAATGGAGGCTGTTTCGCTGGGATTTAAACCAGCAGTGTGGGACTCAGGATTGGGCTGCTGATCCCAGGACAATCCCCCTCAAATAGGGACGTCTGGCAACCTTGTTTTCAGGATAGGACCTGGAGCTCAGATACTCTTCTCATGGAAGTGATAGTGACCAGGAATAAAGTCTTCCAGGACAAATATTTCATGTCACAGGATACTGATGTTTCAAAGGCAGCCTTAGCAAGGGTCTGAAGAACAGTGAGATACCAAGGGGGAGCTGGTTCCTTAAACGGAGGTTTAAGTGTCATGAATCTTTTTAAGAAAGCTTTATAAAGCTTGTAATACATTAGAGAAGATCCATTCAGGCCTGAATGAAAATTTGAAACTGATTCTAGATGGACTTTAATCATGGATATAGAGGAACCAGATTGGAACAGTGTAGTTAGAAAATCTAGAACTTCATGAATGGGGCTGGTATAAGGGTCTAGTCCTTTGTTCAAGGTCCATTTAGCAAATTTCTCCCATTTGCTTTAGCACAGTT
The DNA here is from genome assembly GCF_019279795.1 of Protopterus annectens. Taxonomy (NCBI): domain Eukaryota; kingdom Metazoa; phylum Chordata; order Ceratodontiformes; family Protopteridae; genus Protopterus; species Protopterus annectens. The sequence goes on from NC_056737.1 coordinate 879,690,186, forward strand.
ATCTGGTCAAAGGTTTGTGATGAGGAATAATAATTCATTGAACAGGAGAGGACAGTAAAGAATGCCTGGTGATCGTGGAAAATGGAGAAACCACGCAGTGAGCTTGAGATGTTGGAGATTTGGATGAGCCATGCCCTCTGGGTGAGTTAGCAGATCTGGAGCTGGGTCCAAAATCCATAGTTTCCATATTAGATGAAACTAAAGGAAGGGAAACCAAACTTGTTGAGGTCAGCAGTGGACAATGAGGATTACTGTATTCTCCGTCCTTTTGGCTTTCTTTAGGAATTGTAATATGACAGGAGTCAGGGGAAAGGCATATAGCAGACCAGGAGGCCAATCGAGGAGAAGAGCATCCCTGGGTGACTCCCCTGGAGGGGGGATTAGGGCAAAGTAACTTCTGCACTTGTTGTTCATGGGAGAGACAAAAAGTTCACAACAAGGTTGGCTCTAATGGCAAAAAATCTTGTTCACCACTAGAGGTTTGAGAGACCACTCGTGAGGCAAAAGAATAATTCTGCTCAACTTGTCCACTATCCGCTATCACGTTGGAACTTCCCAGAATGTGGGTTGCTCTCAGAAAGTGGTTGGAAGAAATCACCCATTGCAAAACTCTGAGTGTTTCTCAACAGAGTGGGTAAGATTTGGTTCCCCCTTGTTTGTTTATATAACAGACTACCAACATGTCTGTCTAAATTGCTACTGTCCCAAAAGGAAGGGCATCTTGGAATGCTTACAACGCTTACAGCACTGCTCTCATTTCCAGAATATTGATGTGCAAGTTGACCTCCAATTGGGACCATATGCCTTGGACTGTCTCTCCCAGATAATGCCCCCCCCCACCTCATCTGGGAAGAATCCGTGGTCACTATGGCTTATGGCTGGAAAAGAGTAAACGGCTGAACTGAGAGAAGCTGGTCAGACTGTAGTCACCATTTGAGGTCCTGTTTGCAAAGGTTGGTGATCAAAATTAGGTGAGACATTGGTTGGTGTATCAGAGACCATTGCAAAGCTAGTAACCACTGCAGGATTTGCATATGAAACCTTGTCAGAGGAACTAGCGTGATTAATGCAGCCATGGAGCCTAATATTTGAAGAACAAATTTCGCTGGGACCATGTTGTTCTGAAGAATTTGTCTGACTTGGAATATGATGCGTTGAAGTCTCTCTGGAGGGAGAGAAATGAGCTCCAATGAAATCCAGTTGCTGAGAAGGGTGAAGGGTGGACTTTTTGAAGTTTATTGCTATGCCTAGAGATGTTCAAAGATTTATGGTGTAGTCTCTTGCTTGTTCTAACAGATGCCTGGTGGTAGCAGTGAGAAGCCAGTCGTCAAGATATGGAAAGACTCAAAAACCTTGCAGTCTGAGATGAGCTGCAACTACTCCCATGCATTTCGTGAACACCCTGGGGGCTGTGGTGAGGCCAAAGGGCAATGCTCTGAAGTGGAAATGACTAGCTCCTAGCAGGAAGTGCAGAATCCTCCTGGAGCTTTTTTCTATTTTTATGTGGTAATAACAGTCTTGGAGGTCTACAGAGCACATACAGTTTTCTTTTTCCAAGAAAGGAAGTATCGACTGAACTGAGACCATCCAGAATCTGGTTTGGTAGACTGCCTTGTTGAACTGGCTGAGATCCAAAATGGGTCTCCAGTCCCCTGTTGTTTTTGGGCACTAAAAAAAATCTTGAGTAAACCATGGATCCTGTCTGGTCTGGTAGGACTGTTTGGATGAATCTTTTGTCAAGCAGTTTTTGAATTTCTAAGGCTGCTGCTTCCCTCTGATTGGGTGGAACATATGGGAATTATTTTTTGAGTGTTGGACGCATAATAAGTGGGATTTTGTAACCTCTGGATAATATTCCCTGCACCCATTTGTCCTAAGTTATCAATTGCCAGGCAGGTAGATGCAGGGATAATCGCACCCAGACTGCCTCCAGAGGAAGGCAATTGGGCCCTCATTCAGAGGTGCTGATAGGAAGTTCCAGAGAAGGATTCTCTGGATCCCTGATTTTGTTGTCCATTTCTGCCCCTAGGGCAAGGTCTTCCATTGCTTCCCCCTCTGCCGCAGGGGAAGTCTTTGTCTCATGACTCTTGGAAAGGCCCTTTGGATTTTTTAAACCATTATCTCCCTCTTCTTTGGTTCCTAGAATAAGGTCTCTGAGGAGTGGAGAGATGTATGCCTACAGCAGCTAGGGTCTTGCCATCTTTTTCACATCTGACTAAGGTGTCTTTTACCTTGGGGCCAAAAAGGGTAGATCCATCAAAAGAGGCATTGATGAATGACACTTTAAATGGCTGCACAAAGTCACACAAGTGCATCCAGGAATGCCTTCTAATGGCTATGCCTGAATCCGCTACTCTAGTCGTCCCTTCAGCTGCATGGGCAATGAGCCTCATGGACAAATTAGAGATAGCATCAGGGGTTGCAAGTTGAGAGGAAACTTTGTCACAGACCCCTTCAGCCACTGCTCCTGAGAGAGTATTTGAAAGCTCTTTAATCAAATCTCTCTGTAATCTGGTAAAGTGTGTCATATAATTCAAAGACCTTAGAATGAAGTTGCTGAAGCATAAACATGCTTTCAAATCTAGCTAATGTCCTAGACTCCTTGTTAGGAGTATGGATAGTTGGACTTTTTTCAGCGAGTTCCTTTTTGGTGGTAGCAGCTATCACCATGGCATCAACAGGAATCCCTTTAGACCATTGTGGCTCATCCTTAGGGGCCGATAATATACAGTGAGGTCTCTTGGGGATTGTACCTATGGCATGGGGCATCTTCCAAGCCCACTGAGTGATCAATTTAATAAGATCATCAGTGGGCAGACAGATCCAAGATGTAGAGGGCTGGGCACAAAAAGCCTCCAGGTATACTGATTCCTCCAAGGAAGGTTGAATAGAGGATGAGCCACCCCTCTGTTTCAGGATTTCTAGGATGTCCCCAAAGGAAACATCATCAGGGGGTGACTTGAGGGAAACTTCTCCCTCATCAAAATCACTATCTTCAGTGAAGGACTCTTCCAGGGAGTCCAAGTGCTTCCTCTTGCTCTTCTTCTTCAGAGGGACTTCCTCAAGGGGATGATCCAGGGAAGTGTCCAAAGAGGAGACCACTAAATTGGGAGTTACCTGGGACTTTTGTGCCCTCTGTCCCAGGGATGAAACTGATGGTAACTCAGGCCGAAAGGAAGTAGAAATCTGTCCCGACAGGGATAGCAAAGACTGAGAGTCCCCAATGGACAATGCCATTTCCATTATCCTAAAGGTTATCTCCAGTAGTGGGATGGGAGAGCCACACTAGATACCACCTTAGGCATAAAAGAAGGATTGGTCCTGAGGGCCACCCTGTCCAAATAAAAGATAATGAAATTCTCCACTGCCATGAGAGCCTGTAGTTCAGAAATCCTTCTAGCTGAAGTGACTGCTAAAAGAAAGGCAGTCTTCCAATAAAGAAATGTTATGTCTGCAGTAGCAGCTGGTTTAAAAGGCAGAAGGGTGAGTTTATCCAGCACAAAACTGAGGTCCCATGCAGGAGTCAGTGCTCTCCTGGAAGGTCTCAAATTTTTGGCCCCTCTGAGGTACTGCTTTAGCAGAGGATGAGAAAAGAGAGGAGGCTCTGTGTTGCAATGAGCCCAGATGGCAGAGGCATGGATTTTTATAGAAGAAAAAGATAGGCCCTTGTGAAGCATCTCAGTTAAATATCGCAAAATCTGAGGAATATTGGGCATTGCTGTGTTAATTCATTGCGCTTGGTTCCAGGCACAGAATCTCTTCCATTTATCAGCATAAGATTTTCTAGTACTAGGCCTTCTAGCCCCCAAAATGACATCCATCACAGGTTTACTGAGAGATGCGATTGGTGAAATTAGTTGAATAGCCATGCTGCAAGATTCAGAATTTGGAGCTGTGTGAGCAGATTTGGACAGTTCTGCTGAGACAATAGATGAGGTGTCTGAGGCAAGTACCATGGAGGAAGGTGTGACATATTCCTTAGGAGTGGGTACCAGTGTTGGCGAGGCCAGGCTGGAGCAATCAGAATCATTTTTGTTTTTTCCTGTCTGACTTTTAGTAAAACCTTGGAGAACAGAGACAGAGGGGGGAAAGGCATAGACTGTTAAGTTTTTCCAGCTGAAGGATAGAGCATCCACTTTCCAAGCCTTTTTGTGATGAATTCTTGTGCAGAATTTGTCTAACTGGTAGTTTTGGGGTGAGGCAAAAAGATCTATGTCTGGGCTCCCCCATTTTCGTGTCAACATGCTGAAGATTTGTGGATCCAGTTTCCATTTGTGTGGGTCCATAATATTTCTGCTTAGGTCATCTGCAGAGTATTTTGCTTTCCTGGCAGGAATTGAGCTTGTAGATGTATTTGGTAAGTTGTGACTGTGTTCCATAAGGCCATGGCTAGTCTGCAAAGGGGGTAGGTGTGGGTACCCCCCTGCTTGTTTATGTACCACATAACTGTGGTGTTGTCCATCTTTATCAGTAGTTGTCCTGGATGAAGGAAGTCCTTGAAGGCTGTCAGAGCATTCTGTACAGCTAGCATTTATTTCTGGTTGATATGTAGGTGCATTTGATTTGGGCTCCATTCACCCTGAATGCATCTCCCTGCTAGATGGGCCCCCCAAGCATAGTCTGATGCGTCTGTAGTCAGGGTTTGGGTGGCAGGGGGTAGAATGAATGACAGTCCCTTGTTTTGGTGACAGGCCTCTGCCCACAATGGAACTCCTGTTGCAGGCAAGAAATGAAAGGAATCATTGTTTCCAGGCTCTGAAAATGTTGACTCCATAAGCTTTTTATGTACCACTGAAGTTTCCTCGTATGCAGTATTGCATATGGAATTAGTAGAATGGAGGATGCCATGAACCCCAAAGCCTGCAGAATTTGTCTTGCAGATAGCCGGGTTTTTGTGGCCACTTGTAGAAAAAAGTACAATGCACCAAGGTAACACACAATTACGTTTTAATAAAAACAAAGAAACAAGATGGCAAGCGCTTTCACAACTATCGTTGCTTCATCAGACATAACTAAAGTACAACTCAGTGCTTAAATAGATGCAAAAAAAAAAATCAATTAACTTTTAGTTATGTACTTACCATAACTTTGGATGTATGGGATCCATCTCGCCTACATTCATAACTGATGGGTTCAGAGCCGATCCGTCGGCTCCGACTCGGCCACTATACACTAGAAAGAAGTCTCTCATTGGCTGGGCTACCCCTTATCCCATAATGCACCACACCTGCTTCCCCAGATCTTGTTTGTTCGCTTTCATACATACATACATACAGGCACAGAACACATACCAATAACTGTAACCAACTAGAGCCCTTCCAGAGGAGAGCTCAGCAAGACCAATATTTCCTCCAAATCCAAAAGGTAGGGGGAAGGAGGGTGGGTATGTATGAATATAGGCGAGATGGATCCCATACATCCAAAATTATGGTAAGTACATAACTTCAAGAGGAATCTTGACCAATGGATGGGAGATTGCAGATATACCCCAGGGATTACTTCAGCGTCACTGACAGACACAGAGCACAGCAAATGATAGGCATTTTTTTATTCAACTAAAGGGGTGGCGAAAGCCACATAACTATGGGCTAGGCTTATAAATGCCCTTGGGCAGATAGCCTAGTATGAACCTATGAACCTATAAAAGATGTAATGGGATCCTATCTCGCCTACATTCATGACTGATGGGACAGCGTCCCTAGCACCTGAAACCCCGGGTGGCTCACTGGAACACACTCCTGAGAACTGCGGAACCAAATGAAGCTCTACCCCGGGAAGCCACATCAAGCTTATAATGAGAAATGAAGGTGTGCGGAGAAGACCAAGTAGCAGCCGCACAGATATCATCTATTGAAACTTTGGAATGAAAAGCTACAGAGGTGGCCATAGCCCTAGTAGAATGAGCTTTGATTGGGAAAGGCAACTCTTTGCCTGACTGGGAGTAAATGAAAGAGATGCAATCCTTAATCCGTTTGGCAATTGTGGCTTTGGCAAACGGAAGACCTAACCTATTCTCTGCAAAGGACACAAACAATTGGTCAGATTTTCGAGTCTGAGTGGTCCTATCCAAGTAAAAACGCAGTTGCCTGTGAACATCCAACTGGTGGAAAGTATATTCTGCTCTATTAGAAAAATTTGGGAAGAACACTGGGAGCTCCAATGATTGCTGAATGCATAAAGGGGATGCTACCTTAGGCAAAAAGGATGGATTCAATCTAAGGGAAACTCTGTCTCTGTGAAAGATCAAATAAGGAGGGGAAGAACAGAGAGCTTGAAGCTCTGAAACACGCTTAGCAGAAGTTATTGCCACTAGAAAAGCAGTTTTCCAAGATAGGAATTTTATATCATAAGTGGCTGCCGGCTCAAAGGGACGGGCAGTTAAGGAGGCCAGAACTAAATTTAAGTCCCAAGGGGGCACAGGATGAACCATAGGAGGCCTAAGGAGCCAGGCTCCTTTAAGAAAGGACTTGCACAGTCTGTTGGCCATTAACGAAGGCTCTATAGCAACATGAAAATTAGATATAGCAGCCAGTTGAACTTTAAGTGTGGAGACTGAAGAGCCAGAATGAAACAATGAAGCTAGAAATTCCAAGACCTGCAGAACTGGGGCCATGAGAGGATCAATGCTTTGCTGCTGGGCCCAACAAACAAATCTTTTCCATTTGATGGAATACAGCTTAACGGTAGATGGCTTGTGGGAAGAAGACAAGATGTGCATCACTTCCGAAGAAAGAGAAAGATCCCTAACTAAGGATGGAAGTGGAGTAGCCAAGCAGCCAGTCGGAGCGACCGGAGGGACAGATGAGAGTGTCCCGACGGATTGGATAACAGATCCGGCACTGGGTCCAGAATCCATGGGCCCCGTACCGTATACTTCTGAAGAAAGGGGAACCAAACCTGACTGGGCCAATGTGGGGTGACCAAAATCATGTGGCACCCGACATGAAGGGCCTTCTGAATCACCCTCGGAAGAAGGGGAATCGGGGGGAAGGCATAAAGCAGACCCGGGGGCCAATTGTGGGCTAGAGCATCCCTGGGAGACTGTCCCTGAGAGGGTGTCAGAGTGAAGAACTCTCTGCACTTCGCATTGTTGGGGCTGGCGAACAAGTTGCAACAAGGGAGGCCCCATTTGGTGAAGATCTGCGCAGCCACTCTGTTGTTGAGGGACCACTCATGGGGCAACAGGAGAGTCCTGCTGAGCCTGTCTGCAATCACATTGGCTTTTCCCGGAATGTGCGTGGCTACTAGGAAACGTCGAGAGGCTATGGCCCAGTGCCATACTCTCATGGCCTCCCTGCAAAGGGGGTAGGACCTGGTTCCGCCCTGCTTGTTTATGTGCCAAACTACCGACATGTTGTCGGATAGAATCGCAATAGTACCTTGGGGGAGAGCATGATGAAGTGCTTATAAAACCAGAAGCACCGCTCTCATTTCCAGGATATTGATGTGAAGGTGCGCTTCGCAATCCTGCCACGTGCCTTGGACAGACCCGTCCAGATAATGACCCCCCCACCCTATCTGGGAGGCGTCCATGGTCACTGTGGCAACAGGGGGCTGAAGGGCAAAGGGACACCCCCGGTCCAGGTTGGACCGACATAGCCACCAACGGAGGTCCCGACGACAACTGTCCGTAATCAGAACTAGGTGGTTCAGGGGGAGTTCTTGGTATGACCACTGAACTGACAATAGCCATTACAGCACCTGCATGTGCAACCTGGCTAACGGTACTAGAAGGATAGTTGCAGCCATCGAACCCAATAACTGAAGAATCTGTCTGGCAGGAACTCGAGATTTGGGTAATAAATTTAGGACCTGTGATTGTAGAATCTGAATTCTGTCTGATGGCAAAAATGCCCGCATCCTTTTTGTGTCTAACTCTGCTCCTATAAAAGTGATATGCTGAGATGGCTGCAGCACAGATTTTTTCCAATTGAAAGTGATTCCTAGCGAGAGACCCAAGGTTACTGTGGCCATCAGCGCTCGAATCAGTAGATGCTTGGAGGTGACAGTGAGGAGCCAGTCGTCAAGATAGGGAAACACTTGGAATCCGAGACTTCTCAAGTGAGCTGTCACCACTGCCAGACACTTGGTAAACACCCTGGGGGCTGTGGTGAGACCAAAGGGCAGTGCACGAAACTGGAAGTGACTGGTTCCTAGGCGGAAGCATAAATAACTCCTGACGTATCAATATGTGATAGTAAGCATCATTGAGGTCTATGGAGCACATCCAGACATCCTTCTCCAATAACAGGAGAATGGACTGCAGGGTGACCATCCAGAACTTGGACTTCTTCACAAAACGATTCAAAAGGCTGAGGTCCAAAATGGGCCTTACGTCCCCTGTCTTTTTTGGCACCAAAAATAATCTTGAGTAAGTTCCTGATCCGATCTGGTCGGTGGGGACGGGCTGGATGACCCCTTTGCTTAGCAGCTTTGAAACTTCTACGGCTGCCAGATCCCGTTGACTGGGTGGCACGTCCGGGATTCTCCTTGTAGGAGGAGGGGACTTGAAAAAGGGGATGAGGTAACCTCCAGTTACAATGCGAAGCACCCACTGATCCTTGGTTATCGATTTCCAAGCCTGTGGGTGTTTCGCAAAACGACCCCCGACCGGCTCCGGTGAAGCACAGTCGGGCCACATCCTAGGGACGTTGAGAGTAGGAGGAACCACAAAAGGAATCGCGGTCTCCAGAGTTATGGGGGCCTCTGCCACCTCTAGGGCGGCGTCTTCCTGAATTCCCCCCCTGCCTCTGGAGGGGGGATCACTCGGTGGAGTAGAGAAGAACTTTTGAGATTTTCTGAACCACATTTTCCCTCCTCTCTGGGCCTTGGGGTAAGGTCTAGAGGGAGCGGAAAAATGGGCCCCAATGGCAGTCAAGGTCTTGCCCTCCTGCTCGCACTAAGTGTGTCCTTCACCTTGGGTCCAAACAAAGAAGACCCATCAAAGGAGGCGTCAGCGAAGGAAGACTTAAAGGCCTCCGCGAGTGGACACAAGCGTAACCAGGCTTGTCTCCTAAGAGCCACTCCTGTGCCCGCTGCCCTACTCGCCCCTTCGGCTGCATAGGAAATGAGCCTCATGGACGAGCTGACAATAGAATTTAGGGTAGTCATCTGGGCGCCTACAGTCTGTGCTAACGCCTCAGGAAGGTTACCCGCAAGGGACTCTCCTAACTCCTTGAGGAGGTCCCTTTGGAGCCTTGTAAAATGACAGAGATAGTTCAGCGACGGCATGGTAAAGGTCGCTGAAGAAAGGGTACGCTTCCTGTACCTATCCATGCTCCTAGAATCCTTATTAGGATGATGAATAGATGTTGAAGCCTCTGCCATGTCCTGCTGAGTCCAAAGGTTCCCAAAAGCTGTAGATCCAATAAAACCTCCGCTCGGACAGTGAGGATAAACACCAGAACTTTATTCACAAGTGTGATTAAAACAAATAGCTGAATTCAAGAAAACGTAAAATATCCAGAGTCAGGTTAAACGCTTTCATCTGCAATGAAGGCAGATTTCATCAGAACCAGTGACTATAGCGTAATACACTCCTTATAAAGCAATTTAGGCGCCAAAAACAAAATGCAAAACAATACAGTATTAAATATTAAATACAAATACAAATGCAAGTATCTAATATGTTAAAAAGTGGCTAACATTTTTTAAAATATTTTAAGGGATGCAATTGCTAAAAGTGGGACAATAAATTAAAAGCCAATGCATTAATTAGTGCATATTTGATGCATACCTAGGTGCACTCCTGACAATTGTAAGAGCTATCAAGAAAAAGTGACAGTAATAAAAACAAATAAAATGTACGGTAATAAATAGTAATAGTAATAAATAGTAATAAACATTAATAATAAATATAAATAAGTTGATGAATTGCAAGACATAGTAATGTATGAAAAATGAAAATGCAATATAAATATATAAATATGCAATATAAATATATTTGAATAAATATATTAAAAGGATATATGAAAAGATTTAAAATGTTAAAAATGTATAAAATGTTTGAAAAACATTTATGGCAATATTGTAAGCTTAAAATGGAAAATGAAGATATTCAGCTAAGCATCTAATAAAAGAAAAGGTTTGATGCTAATAAAATCATTAAGCCCAGGACTAGTTGTGGCATCACATAGTAAAAAATATATGCACTGGGAAAGAAAATATTGCATGCTAAAAGTATTAAGATAGACAATGCTTACTTACAACAATGTATTAATTTACAAATTGTACCCAAAGGGTTACGGTTTTTTACGTTACCCCTGGGCTTAGAATATAGTGACAGTATTATCAAGGATTTCAACAGTATGTTTGATGAATTTGGTTTTTCTTTTATGAAAAGATTAATGAAATATAATGATGAAAAAATGGGACTTATTATTAATGAAATTGAGACATTAAATGAGGACATAGTTCAGGATGTGAATTTTGATAAGTGGTATGATTTATACCACAAACAATTTCAAACAGCTGAACAGAAGGCATCAACTACATTTAGTAGAAAGAATAGGAAAATTGATAGAGACCTGGGTTCTTATAGACAACACAGAGCTTATGTATGGCCACACAGTAAGAAGACACACACCCACACACACACGGACGTTGATAGAACTTATAAAGGCCACATAGATTCCTGGGCAATTGAAGATGATGAAAATTTTCAAGGGGGACAGTTTCACCCCGCTCCCAAACCTTACAAAAAGAGATTTTAAACCCTGATGGAGCTATGTTACATGATTTGGGACAGTCTTTATCCCATATTAGGAGTCTTCCTTCATGTTTAGTGGGAACTGACACCCTTAACAAAGTGACACAAGAATTGCATCAAGTAGTTATAAGAGAGCCAACTTTTCCGATTATACACACTTTTAAAGGCTTAAATGTTTATAACTACACTGAAGTTGACATCAATGAAGATTTTTGTTCCTTTAGTAAAGGGATGAAATTTATCCCAATGGCCCAATTCAACATTGTAGACACCATTAAGGAAATTAAATTTTTTTGTCGTAGACTAAATTTGGCCTTACAGTTTAACGACAAGAACAGTGACCAGGATAGACACAACAACACTCATAAATTGAAAAAAAAAAGTGCATTTATTCACAGTTACCACCCCACGGTTGCTCAATATGAAAAAATTGTAACCAAGGATATGTACTGGTTAAATAATCACATTAAAGCCAAAAAAGATTATGTGCATTTACATAAAGACAATCTTACTTTTAAAGAGAGGGAATGTTTGAACAACATCATTGACAACCGTGACATTTGGATCATGAAGCCAGACAAAGGAGGTGGGATTGTACTGTTTAACACCATTGATTACAATCAAGAAATTTACAACATCCTCCATCACACTGGCAATTATGAGGAAGCGTCCCTCAACCAGGTAAACATTGGTTACAAACGTATAGACTGAGCTATTGAGGAATATTTATTGGACAATAGGATAACAAATAACACCTATGAATTTATTAGGGAAGAATTTCCTAGGATGGCCATTATCTTCGGGATCCCCAAGATACATAAGAATCTTGAGAAGCCCCCTTTTAGGCCGATTATCTCAGGCTCCAAGTCCAAAACTTTTAACATAGGGGTCACCATTGATGCTTGGACAAAACATATTTATGAAAATGTGAGCCACTTGACTAAGGATTCTTGGAACTTTTTGGGGAACCTGACTCCTTTAATATGGCAAAAGGATTTGACATTTTTAACAGTAGATGTGGTTGACCTTTTTTATAGCATCCCTAGAGAGATTGGTCTAGAATACTTCTTCAATAGTTTAAGGAAGTTTTCAGCTTTGAGTTGGGACAAAATTAACCTCATAGTGGACATGATGGGATTGGTTTTGGACTATAATTACCTCCAGTTCCAGGGGGAACTGTTCAGACAGAGCAGTGGGGTTGCGATGGGGCCTCTTGCGCCCCAGTGTTTGCCAATCTCGTCATGTTAGAATGGGAATCTCAGTATGTCTTTCCTAGTGAGTATTACAAGTACATGGTATACTACACCAGATACCTTGATGATTTATTCATCCTTTGGAATGGACCTGTTAATTTGATTAGTAGTTTTATAGACTATTTGAACAACACGACAAGTTTCTTGAAATTCACTTATAAATTTGAGTCTAAAGGCATTTCTTACTTGGACACCTTCATCAATAGTAATGATAAGGAATTTGAGTCCAGGATTTATAGAAAAGACACCTTTTCCAACGATTATTTATTCTACGGTAGTTGTCACCCACCACACATCTTTAAAGGTGTGTTTAAGGGCCAATGTATACGAGCGGCACGCATGTCATCAAATAAAGACATTATGGAAAATGAACTGAATGTTATATACAACGTGTTCATTAACAGAGGATATCCGGAGGCTATGCTTACCCCTATAATCACCTATGTCAAGAAGGAATGGGGTCACAAATACCCACCCTCGTTAGGAAAACCATTTATGCAAACTAAAAAAGATGAACACAATAATAGAAATGTTTGTGTACTCATGTTTAGCCCCTACACGGATTTTATTAAAGACATACTTACCAAACATTGGAACCTTATAACTACATCTGATGAGGTTAGTGACATAACTGGCCCTCTACCTAAGTTTGTTTTTAAGACTTCTAATAATATTAAAAACATGTTGGAAAGTACCAAAGACAAGATGAAGGGTGGAAAAAGATTTACATCAACAACAAAATGTGGTACATGTAATCAATGTAGAAACATTAATAATGCCAAGGTCATAAGGTTAAAAAACATTGTTAACACCTATTTACATAGTATGGCAAATAATTGCAATACTCCTAGAGTAGTTTATGTAGCTACATGTACTTCATGTGATGCATACTATATCGGTAAGACCAAGAGGAAATTCAAAACAAGGATCTACGAACACTTATATAAAATTAAAAAACAGGACCCCAAAAATGCTTTGAGTAAGCATATTTTAGATAGAGGTCCTGAACACTTTTCTTTTTAGTATCATTGACCACATAAGTCATACTGCTCAAGGGGATAATTGGAAAACATATCTTGCCTTGTTGGAAAGTAAGTGGCAAATACTATGTGATGCCACAACTAGTCCTGGGCTTAATGATTTTATTAGCATCAAACCTTTTCTTTTATTAGATGCTTAGCTGAATATCCTCATTTTCCATTTTAAGCTTACAATATTGCCATAAATGTTTTTCAAACATTTTATACATTTTTAACATTTTAAATCTTTTCATATATCCTTTTAATATATTTATTCAAATATATTTATATTGCATATTTATATATTTATATTTATATTGCATTTTCATTTTTCATACATTACTATGTCTTGCAATTCATCAACTTATTTATATTTATTATTAACATTTATTACTATTACTATTTATTACCGTACATTTTATTTATTTTTATTACTGTCACTTTTTCTTGATAGCTCTTACAATTGTCAGGAGTGCACCTAGGTATGCATCAAATATGCACTAATTAATGCATTGGCTTTTAATTTATTGTCCCACTTTTAGCAATTGCATCCCTTAAAATATTTTAAAAAATGTTAGCCACTTTTTAACATATTAGATACTTGCATTTGTATTTGTATTTAATATTTAATACTGTATTGTTTTGCATTTTGTTTTTGGCGCCTAAATTGCTTTATAAGGAGTGTATTACGCTATAGTCACTGGTTCTGATGAAATCTGCCTTCATTGCGGGTGAAAGCGCTTAACCTGACTCTGGATATTTTACGTTTTCTTGAATTCAGCTATTTGTTTTAATCACACTTATGAAGAAAGTTCTGGTGTTTATCCTCACTGTCCGAGCGGAGGTTTTATTGGATCTACAGCTTTTGGGAACCTTTGGTTGCAGTTACTTGTCAGCGTTTTTGACGTCCTGCTGAGTGGCAGATGCCACCACCATAGCATCAACTGCAACACCTTTAGTGAGGAATTCTTTCTGAGAAGGGGCTGAAAGAAATTTGTTGGGCCTGGCAGGCACCGGTTCTACCATATCAGGGTGTTCCCACACCCTCCGAGAGATTAGATCCAATAACTCATCGAAGGGTGGAGACACCCAGGAGGAGGAGGGCTGGGCCCTGAAGGCCTTGAGGAAAACCGACTCCTCGGCGGTAGGAGCTTTGGATTGCCAATCGCCTCTCTGTCTCAAGATCTGAAGGATATCCGAGAAAGATACGTCACCCGAGGATGATTTGGGGGATCCCTCCGCATCATCAAGGTCAGTGTCTGAAGTGACGGATTCATCTTGGGAATCAACGTGCTTCCTCTTACACAGTTTCTTCCTAGGGGGTTCATCTGAAGCAGATTCAGAAGGACCCCCCGGAGGAAGGGAACCCCCCAAGGGGGTATCCTCAGGCCCTGGGGCCCCACTGTCATGGGAAAGAATGTCTCCAGAGGCACCAGTATCCAACACTTGGGACGGTGAGGTAGAAACCTGCTGAACCGGCAAGGTCATGGCCAGCGCACTCCTCATGGCCTCAAAAGCAGGACCTCCAGACTCTGCAGAGGGCACTTGTTGAGAGGCCACGGTGGTACCGGGAATACCTGCGGCAGATGCCCCGAGGGGAAGACTGGGCATCGAAGAGGCAAGCTCAACAGTGTTGCCCTCGGCCCCCACCAAGGAAGACCCGGTACCAAACCCTGACACCGAGGACAGGGTAGGAATGAAAGTCGGAGCAGAGAAACTCCTGGGGGGGTCCTTGCTCCGACTGGACGATCCCGCTCCGTCCTACCTGCACTGACTCCAACGGCTCCAAGGGGGTCGGAGGATGAATAAAATGCATTGAAAGTGGAGTCAGCTCCGAAACCGCGTGGGCTGCAGCTGAGATCATTTTAATAAAAGCTGGGGACCGGAACAGCCTCTGGATAACCTTATCCAAATCCAAATCCGACAACCTAGAGGATTTGGAGGAAACAGATTGGGGCTGAGAAGACTTCTGCCTCGGCTCCGATAAAGTAGGTGATCGGCTCCGAAGGGATTCCAGCACTATCGGAGCCGAGACCGGGGCCGTCTGCAACATAGTCGGTGCCGAAAGAGGCTCCAGAGCTGAGGGGGAAGAGTCTGAGCTGCACACCTCCAACGGCTCTGAGACCAATGGAGCCAAAGTAGGTGATTGGCCTCTTGATGTGCTAACCTGCGGCTCCGACACCAATGGAGCCGAGGGAAGAAGCACCGAGGCAGACCCTTCAGCCATCAGCTCCGAAGCCATTGGAGCCGAGGAAGAAGAAGTCGAGCCATGTTTCTTAGCTGACGGGTCCGACGGATTGGTCGGAGCCGACGATCTATGCTTCTTGGGTGTCGGGCCCGACGGACTGGTCGGAGCCGACGATCTCTTCTTTTTAGGAGTTGGAGATGAAGCCAAAGCCTCTTCAAATGAAGGCTTAATCAGACCCCTAAAAATCAATTTGTTTTTTCTCTCCTGGAGAACTCTGGAGGAAAAAGCATGACACACACTGCAAGTATCCTGTAAATGTTTAGGCCCTAAACAGTACACGCAGACAGCATGGCTGTCTGTAATAGACATTTTATAATTACATTTTGCACACTTCTTGAAACCTGACTTCTGCTCCTTAGACATTTTTAGAAGTAACAAGGCAGATAACTGACTACAAGAAAAAACCCAGTAACTAATAGATGGGCTAAAGCCCTCTAACTTAAGCGGGCTTAGCCTGACACAACAGGTGAAACACAGAGAGATGAACTATGTGGGCTAAGGACCTTTAACTTAAACGGGCTTAGCCCGAACTATTTCAGTCACAGCGCCAGAAAAGAAAAATAAATACACATTCAATAAGGGCAAAGGCCCTCTAAGTTAAACGGGCCTTGGCCCAGTCCACAAGTAGTGCGAAAAATATGAGAATTTAAAATAACACCAAACTAGCCACAAACACACACAAAGCTGTTAAAACAGCTGTTTGTTTAAATTCTGAGAGAAACCCTAGTCAAAAAGACCAAAAGGCAAGAAAAAAAAAACACTTAGCTCCAGCCAAGTCGAGACCACGTCCGGCTTGAAAAGCGGCAAACGAGATCTGGGGAAGCAGGTGTGGTGCATTATGGGATAAGGGGTAGCCCAGCCAATGAGAGACTTCGTTCTAGTGTATAGTGGCCGAGTCGGAGCCGACGGATCGGCTCCGAACCCATCAGTTATGAATGTAGGCGAGATAGGATCCCATTACATCATATCAATTATAGTTAACTAATGAGGTCATACTTTAGATTAGCAACCACAAAGCATTTAACTCTATTTTATATAATAATGTAAAAGGCTAGAACCAACATCAAATATAAATAAGAAAGAGATGTATAAAAAATAGAAATGCAATATATATCTAAAACTACTTAAATTATACAAGCCCTTCATATGGACAACATCACGAATTAGTGCTTAAGGCGTCTAGCCTTTAAAAACAGAATTAAAATAGTAGTGCCATTAAGACCAGGATATTTTTCAGCATTTAGTTTCAATATCCACTTCTGCTCATAACTTTCTGTAATATTTTCTATATCTCCTCCCCTAGGATTCCTATAAATGTGTTGCAGAACAAAAAATTTAAAATAATGAGAATGATCAGTGCACATAACATGATTGGCTAATGCATTAGATTGCTTCCTATTTTTGATATCTCTGATGTGCTCTAAAATTCTGTCTTTAAACAACCTGTTAGTTTTACCTACGTAAAAAGCAAGACATTGCTGACAAAAACAGAAATAAACAACATCAGAAGTCCTGCAATCTGAATATTGATTGGAACATAACATAAAATGTCTAGTAGGATGAGTATACGTATGCTTACTAAAAATATACTGACAGGCACTACAGTTTCTACACGGGAAAGTGCCAAAACGAGTGGAAATACGAACAGTGTTACGTAATTCTCCATTGCAAAGATGCTGCTTAAGCGATCTATTATTCCTAAAACTAAAGGTTGGACTCTCAACAATTTTTTCAGCGAGACCAGGAACATCTTGTAATAGATACCAGTATTTCTAAACATCTGTGTACTGATTAATATTGCTGGCAAACTGAAATACAACTCTAAAATCATTACTTACAGTTGTATTATTGCCCATAGTATCAACATTATTTGAATTCAAATAGGGTCTACATCTAGTATGTCTCAATTTCCAAGCATCAGAGATAGTCTGATAAATATCCACGCTTGAATAACCCCTATCCATAAATTCCGATTTTAAACTGTTGAGTGCAATCACTGCATCCTCATCTCTGTCATTTGGATTTCTCTTTTGTACCTTGGTTTTACCCGCAGCCGTTTTCTCTTTATTCTTCTTTTGTGGCCACTTGTTTGAAGTATGTTGTCAACTGAATTTGTCTGGCGTGAGGTAAGCCATCTGGGCAGTTGTATTCAAGCTTGCAGCCAGGAATGTAATTATTTGAGAGGGTACCAGTTGTGATTTCTTTTCGTTTATGGTGTACCCTAGGCATGTTAAAAGCCTTTTTACAAATGCCAGATGTTGTAGAAGAGTGTCCTTGTCCTCTGCCTGAATTAGACAATCGTCCAGAAAAGGATACATTTGAATGTTTATTTCTCTGCAAAATGCAATTACCGGTGCCAGGCACTTTGTGAAGACCCTGGGTGCAGTAGATAAGTCAAAGGGCAGTGCAGAAAACTGGTAATGCAAATAGCCTGCTCTGAAGCAGAGGCAACTTCTGCAAGATTCCCTGATTGGGATATGCAGGTAAGCCTCTTTTAAGTCTAGAGTTACCAACCAGGCATTCTTGCCTAGCATAGGCAGTAGCTGTTGTAGAGTCAGCATCTTGAATTCTGGAATGTCCAGGAAAGTATTTAGAATGGATAAGTCCAGAACTGGACGCCATGATTTCTCTTTTCTGGGTACCAGGAAAAGTCTTGAATAAAAACCTTGTCCTTTTTCCTTTTCTGGTACTGGTTGAATAGCCCCCATATCCATGAGGGACATGACTTGTTTCTGGGCCTCTGCCCACTGATTTGGGGGCAGATCTGGCCATCCGTTTGGAATTGGCAACGTGTGGAAATGAAATCTGTACCCCTGGGACACTATATTTAGGACCCACTTGTCCTGGGAAACTAGATGCCAATTTTGAGCATGAAGTGCTAGTTTCGCCCCCAAAGGGGCTGCCAAAATATAAGTGCTTGGAAATGGCAGAGGAAAGTCATTGAGACTGCTTACCGTAGGGTGGTGCTTTGCTACTTCCTGATTTGGAGGTGGAGGCACCCCATTGTTTTGTCCTGTAAGATCCTTGTGACTGAAACCTGGAGCCTTTGGAATGTCTGGGTTTGGCCTGACCGGCTGTGTTGGGTACTGGAAAGGACCAATTCTTGGTAGGCCAGTGCCTACTGAACCTGGGTGGCTGCACTTGCAGGAAATCTTTTACAGTTTGCATAGGTTTAGCTTTGTCTTCCATATTTTTTAAAACTTCTTCTGCATTATTACCAAACAGAGACTGCCCTGCTGTAAAGGAGCATCCAACAATTTAGCTTTAAAACGATCAGGCAGATTTTTGCTCCTTGAGTCAAGCATGCCTTCTTATCACAGATCCAGTTACGGTGGTCCTGCAAGAGGCCTCCAAGGAATCAAAACCACATTGCAAAGTATGCTTTCCAACTTGTTCAGCTGAATGCAATAACTCCTGCAACTCTCTTTTCCACACAATAAGAAATAAACATCATTTTCTGTTTCAGTAAGCCCATGACATGCTGTTGATATTTAAGCATATGAAATTGACAGTTTAAAGCCCTGACGGCCAGGGTTGCAGACGTATAAACCTTCTTACCCCATCCCTGGAGTCTCTATCAGAAGGGGTAGGATTTTTAGCAGCAGAAGCCTTAAATCTCTGGGACCATGAGAAATAGTTTCAGGGTCAGCAGTAGGAATTTTTAAAAGAAACTTGTGGGAGTCAGGAACCTTGTAATATCTGTCTGACTTACTAAGTGCCGGAGGCAGGGAATCAAGAGCCATACTGGATTCTGAGAAATCATCATCAACAATGTCTAAGACAGGAGGTATAGCCAAAGACCTATGCTGAGGAAGAAGAAGAAAATCCCTAAGCCTCATTTTGGATTATGAAAAGCCCTGACTCTCCCAATGAAAATGTTCCCTTAAGGTATGCAAAGTCTCTCCAAAAGAAAAATCCTCAGGAGGAGAAGCAGAAGAGATGGCTTCTACTGCATCAGAGTCCTCATAAGGGGGGATAGAAAATTCCTGATCAGAAGAAATGGAAACCTGACCTGAAGATTCATAATCAGTGCCTTGCCTAGGCCTCTTAGCAGGAGGGGGTTGGAAACCCCTGATCAAGGTAATTAAATCCTCAGCCATTTTGATCACTTGTTTATTAGGCATAGGGGCCTGAGCATGTGGCTCATGCTTCGATTTTTTAAACACAGTAGTTGGTTTTGACCTTGTTTTTGATGATGACAGCGGTTTGATATACAAATCTTTAGGCCTGAAAACACCCTCAGAAGCCGGTGCCTGCACAGTGGCTCCAGACCCATCCAAGGGAGAGACATCCGTGGGTTCAATACTTGAAGAATCTCGCGGCATACCGGACTCAGAATGGGTCTCAGTAGAGGCCTGCAACTGGCTTAGGAGAAGCTTCATCGTCGGTTTTGGACCTCGACAGTCTGTCTCTTTGTTTTGTGAATTCTGGTAGGTGGATTGCTAGCCGACATTTCAGGATAGTTAAATCTTGAACCAAAGTATTTAGAAGCAAAAATATACCGACGGTTAATAGTGCATTGGTTAAATTTAGCACAAAACCGACAGCAAGGCACGTTGTGGTCAGCACCTAGGCAAGGAATACAGTACAAATGAAAATCCTTATGAGGTATTTGCTTCCCGCAAGTAATACAATTATTAACTTTTACTGACATCGGTAAGGAGCAAGAAAAAGTTTCCTCAACAGGGTACTTAGCTTTAGTTTGAAGACTTTGGTTCTGAAACTCGAAAATGAAAATTTCAGGAGTCGGCTGACCGGCACTTGCGAACTGCTTCTGTTTTGGACACGGCACGGCAAGAAAGACTGAATAAAATGGCGTCGGCTGCATGTTGTATACCCCTGACGAACTGATATCATGGAAGAGGAGACAGCAACCGACACAGACCCAAGACTTTGTTATTCAGGCTGACTGAGGGCAACCTGCCAGCAGATTACCCAAATGTAATGACTGCAACAGTGAAACATGAAGAACATCGTGTGCCCACAGCAGACAAGGTCTTTCCGTCCTTCTCACTATGTGATAGTGTGTCTCTTACCTTGGGACCAAAGAGGGAAGATTCATCAACAGGCGCGTTGACAAAGGATGATTTAAAGGGGTCCGCAAAGTCACACAAAGGCATCCAAACATGCCATCTCGGGACAATGCGGCTGCTCGAGCTGCCCCTTGGTAGTGTGAGATCAAGCGCATCGAGGAGATTGAAATGTATTCCAGGGTAGCTAGCTGAGAGGCAACAGTATTATGCACCTCCTCAGGCAGTACACCCAGCTGAAGAGGCATCCATTTCTGAGATTATGTCTCTTTGCAGGCAAGTGTGGCAGATAATTCAGCGACAGAATGGCAAAGGTCACTGAAGCGTAGGCCTGCTTCCCCATTCTGTCCATAGCCCAAGACTCCCTGTTCGAGGGATGAACAGTGGAACTATCTTCTGCCAGTTCCCTCTTGGTGGCTGCCGCCACAACTATGGAATCAAATACCAGCTGTTTGGACCAATTGGGTTGGTCTTCAGGAGTGGATAAAATTTTATTTGGTCTCCAGGGGACAGGCTCTATGTTGTCCGGGGCCTTCCAGCCACGCTGCACAAAAAGTTTAATAAGCTCATCCGCAGGTGGGGTCACCCAGGAAGTAGATGGCCAAGCACGGAAGGCCTGCAAGAACAAAGATTCCTCCAAAGCGCTGGAGGGCTTCCAGTCTCCCCTCTGGTTGAGGATCTTGAGAATGTCTCCAAATGAGATGTTTTCTGGGGGAGAATCTGGGGACCCTTCTCCCTCATCGCAATCAGTGTCTTCAGTGATGGATTCCTCAGGGGAATCAAGATGTTTCCTCTTGCAAAGTTTCTTCAGGGGTGGCTCCCAGTGATCATCTGAGGAGGAACTCTGGAGGAAGGTTTCCCTTCAAGGGAAGGTCTTGCGGCTCCCATGCTCGGGATCCCAGAGTAGGGGTTTGGGACAGCTGCATGCTAGACAGGGGGTTCTGGTGTCAATGCCATAGGTGCTAACTGAGAGCCTGTTAAACCAAGGACCCTCTCCATCACCTGGAAAGCAGACCCACCCGAGGAGGAATGGAAGTCCAGAACTGAGGACAACCTTGGAACCGGGGTCAAATCCCGCCCTGAGGAGCTCCAAAAGGACCAGTAGCTGCCAGAAGAGCTGTATCCGTAGATGGCGCCACTGAAAAAATAGGTGCCAAAGACCAATCACTGCTCCGGCAGTTCCAAAGGAGCCATTGCACCAAGAGTGATCTGTGTCGGGGCCGAGACAGAATGCACTGAGATGGCCATCGATACCAAAGTCTCCGAGACCTGGGAGGAGGCCGGAGGAGGATATACAAGTGAATACACCATGAGAGCTTCCATTCCAAGAGGGAGGAAAGATTTAGCTGGGGTGGGTAATCCTCTAGCTGCCAAAAGCTGGTCCACAACCCTCACTACATCTTGTTCCGAAAGACTCTGGTGGATCTTAAGGAAGCTGCCAATAGAGATTCTGGTCTCTCTAGAAAGGGACTAAATTTTTGTCCCAAAAAGGGGTCATAAGAGGGAGAATACCTGGTTCTAGAAAGGTGTTCAACCTTTGAAACCGACGGTGTCAGCATCAGTGGAACTGTATAAGATGTCAGCACCGTGGCCAGTGATGGTGCCGATGCAGGTACAGTAGTATTGAGCCTGTGCCAAAAACAAGGTCAGCACAGAGGGGGGTGGTGCCGAAGCTGGTACAATGGTTGGAGTCTGAGTCAGAATTAAGGGTGGCACTGAGGGAGAAGACATGGACCCTGGTAACAAAGCTGTCTGTGCTGAAGGCAAAGGAGAAGCCCGGTTCAGAGGAAGACAGAGATGTCAAAACAGTTACTCAGTTTCTTTTTTTTTTTAATACAGAAGGCTAGGAAAAAGTACCAACAATGGTTATAAGAAAAAAACAAAAATGTAGAAGAGCCTACTAGGGAAGAGGGAGTAGTACCAGCAATGGTACGAAAGAAAGTACAGTTGTGTACACTTACATAAATGTAGATGTTAAGAGTGTATTCACTGTTGCGGTCATCACACTTGGGTTATCTACCTGCAGGTAGCCCTCAGTCAGCCCGAATATCAGAGTCTTGGGATTTCTGCGTCAGGTGCTGTTGCCTCTTCCATGACGTCAGGTCGTCAGGGGTAATAATAAAAAAAAAAAACATGCAGCCAATGCTATTACATAAGTTTCTCTTGGCCTAGATGCCAGGAGCCCCCAAAATAGTTAGCCTAATAATGACGTATATTCCATGCATGTTTGTTTTTAACTATATGATCACTTGACTTTCAAATAGGTTTTATTATTTTTTATTTCACTTTTTTCCCCCACAGGAAGTGATGTCAAGACTGCTCTGTTGGATTCATTATAAATTACAGCATTTGCAATGCCATTATTGTTCAACCACTGATGAAAGCACTTGCTGAAACCGGTCTGCTTCTCTGGTTTTCATTAAAAACTTTTTGCTCTTGCCTTCCAGGTGCTGGTCTCTCTTGTTCAGTATCAAGGTTGTTTGGTCCACGCATCTACCATACTTGCTAGCCTGGTTTTGCTGAATGATTCATTTTGCTGGTTGTTGGAAGGATCAAAGCAACAGCCAACTTTGGTTGCATTAGAAATTGACAGGAGGATTTCTCTCCCTCTTTTTGTACTCTACTGTGTGTTCTACAGTATATCGTCCTGTTGGATTATTATATTTTTTGGCACCATCTTATCGAGAATGTGTTTCCTTTTGGTTTATTGGTTGACATTTCGTCAGTGAAGCGATTGCTTTTGGATCTACTTTCAGGGTTATAGTACATTGATTGGGCCGTTTTTGACGCACTGTTGGCATTATGCGTTTCTTTGGATATTTCGTGGATTTGGGCCTGTTGCATCGATTTAGCACGAACTGGAGGTTGCCATCTTGTTATCGCTTTGGACTTTTTTGGACATACTATATTGATCAAGCTGTCTTGGATGGCCATTTGGCTACAATTTGGTATTTACTTCAAATATTCAGCATACTTGGGCATTTTTCATTGGCGCAGCACTTATTGTGGGTCTGTTTCCTTAGTTTTATTAGGAAGCTGACTCTTTCAGTACTATTTTATTATTTTGATATATTTCTATCATATAACTATGAGCACATATGTTTTTGTATCATTACTGGTGCGAGTTTAAATGTGTATAACCATCTAGCATATTTCTAGTGTTCAGTTTTACTGGACTATTTGTTTCAGCGTTTATTCCGTAGACTGTCTTTTTTGAATTTTTAGGAGAGGTAGCAGGATTTGTGTGCTGACTGTAGTGTGCCTTTTTTCTGAAACTATTATTGGGGATCATCTCGAGCTGTTCCTGGACTTCTTAGCAATATATACACCATTGTTATGGACAATTGTCAACAACCTCAAGAGTCTTAGTTTTTTTTTATGATGTACTGTTGGAACACACTTTACTGTTACTAATTTCAGTCATCAATATTTCCTGAGGAGCCTTGGCTCAGACTTATTACTGTTTCTAGTGTTTGAATGTTTAACAACAGCTCCTACTGTTTAGGCATACTATTGGCAGGATTTGTGATTTTTCCAATGGGAATTTACATTTGGGCACAGTATCAATAAGTTGTTGATACCAAATGACCCTAACGGTTTATGAGCATTATAGTCGGTAGACTACCAGCAGTAACACTAGTTTTTATTTTAATACAAAACAATATACACAGTTGTTCATGACATTGTATAGTCTGGTTATCCAAACGTGTTTCAAATAGCCACTTGTTAGTTGACCAAGGGGTAAGCCCCATTGTTTAGAATACAGAGGTGCCCCACCTGTGCATTTCTGACACTTTTTTGTGACTCTTATCGGGACCCCATTTCTAGTTTCAGGTGTTTGTTATCTGTGTCCTCCTGTTTTCCTGACAGTCTGGCTCAACAAGCATCAGTTTGGATATTTTTCATTATTTTTAATCTGGCATTTTTACATCACATCTGACCGCAGCACATTGGCAACCTATAGTCATGGATCTCAACCAATTACTTCAGGGATTATGTGCTGACAAAGACGATATCCAAATATTTGGAATCGAACCCAAGAATGGATCCACTGTGGATGGAAAATTAGATCCAGTTGACAGTTGCAGTTTGCTGTTTACACAACTTGGCAAAAAGGTCAATATATTACGAACTAACATTTGGCATTCTAGGCTTTTTAAGGCCTATCAACATCAAAACATTACCCCAGAGGTCTAAGAACAAAATTACAACCATTAGTCAGCAAACCAGATGAGATACTACTAAGGGATTGGAATTTGGCTCAACAAAATGCTTCCACGTCGTTCGTTAATATATTATCCTCTTACTATGACAGAACTATACAGGTCAATATCTGTGATGTACAACGGGTTTGTGAAGAATTAAAGAAATATGAGGATTCATCCAACATTAAGGAGCTTTTGAGCAGGCTGTCTAGGGAATTGACCATCTTTGAAAATGGTTTAAAAGATAAAAAAACTACACAAATTTTCTAGGAACATGGATGATTATGAGAGGGGGAAACCATTTGAATCACAGAAGTGTCTCAGGTTTGCGGAGGGTACCAAAAATCTGACCCACACACAAAAGAAGAGGCCCAGATCTATTTTAAAAAAGGGCACATCTCTGAGTACAAGCTCAGGAGAGGAATCCTCCACCACAGATACTGAATCCACCAACCTCAGTGATTCCCCTGTTTCCAAGAGAGGCCGTAGTTCAGGGCACCCTTTAGGACCAGGAGACACAGGGGGGGGACGGAAACGCAGAAGTCAGAACTACAGAGGAGCTCTTACAATCCATTGTCAAATAAATTCTGATTGCTCCAATGTACACAACATATGTAGCCACGTTTTAACATCCACTGAGGAAACTTTGTTAAATAAAGGTCTGGGTTTCATCCCAGGTTTTTTTGTAGAGGAGAGAACTTTTAGTTATGTACTTACCATAACTTTAGATGTTTGGGATCCATCTCGCCTACATTCTGTACTGATGGGTTCGGAGCCGATCCTCGGCTCCGACTCGGCACGCTATACTATAGAGAGAAGTCTCTTATTGGCTGAGCTATTCTACATCCCAGGATGCACCACCACTGCTTCCCCAGATCTTGTTTGTCTGCACACATACATAGACTGTTGATATAACATTACCAGATGTTTCAAGATGAAAACGGCTGAACTCGAACCGTCCGGTCTCTTCTGATCTCCAAGGCAGGGGGAAGGAGGGTGGGTTATTAGGAATGTAGGCGAGATGGATCCCAAACATCTAAAGTTATGGTAAGTACATAACTAAAAGATGTTATGTGATCCTATCTCGCCTACATTCTGTACTGATGGGACAGCATCCCTAGCACCTAATTCCTGGGTGGCTCACTGGAAAACACTCCTGAGAACTGTGGAACCGAAGGAAGCTCACCCCTGAGATGCCACATCCAATTTGTAATGAGAAATGAAAGTGTGAGGAGAGGACCATGTAGCCGCAGCACAAATGTCACTAATGGCAAGCTTAGAATGAAAGGCTGTCGAAGTAGCCATAGCCCTTGTAGAATGAGCTTTTAGTGTGGTTGTAAGCTCTTTATTAGAAAGGAAGTAAGTATGACTGATACAGTCTCTGATCCACTTGGCAATAGTGACCTTCGTGACGGCTTTGCCCAATTTATTGTCCGAAAATGACACAAACAACTGATCTGTTTTCCGTGTTTGGTGCGTCCTATCTAAATAGAAGCGCAATTGTCTGTGAACATCCAATGTGTGGAAGATGTATTCCGCTCTGTTTGAGTACTTTGGGAAGAAAACTGGAAGTTCTAAAGACTGTTGCAGACAAAAACTAGAACAAACCTTAGGAACAAAGGATGGATTAGGCCTGAGGGATACTCTATCTTTGTGAAAAACCAGGTACGGTGGTTTGACACATAGGGCTTGAAGTTCCGAAACTCTTCTGGCTGATGTAAGTGCAACCAAAAAAGCAGTCTTCCAAGAAAGAAATTTCAAGTCACAAGTTGCTGCCGGTTCGAAGGGGGAAGAGGTCAAAGCACCTAACACCACATTAAGATCCCACGGTGGAGCGGGATGAGAAATCGGAGGTCGTAGCAGCCCAGCACCTTTCATGAAGGCTTTACACAATTTGTTGCTCATCAAAGAAGGGTCTATAGTTTCATGAAAATTGGAAATAGCTGCCAATTGAACCTTGATGGTAGAGACTGAAGAACCTTGATTGAATAGAGAAGCTAAAAACTTCAGGACCTCTGACACCGGGACAGTTATGGGATCTAATCCCCGGAGTTGGGCCCAAATAGCAAATCTCTTCCATTTGCTGTTATACATTTTTTTAGTAGAAGTCTTGTGGGCCGAGGACAAGATATGTATGACTTCCTGGTCCAAAGCATGGTTCCTGACTATGGTCGGAAGAGGAGGAGCCAAGCTGTTAACCTCAACGAGTGAAGGGACTGATGATGTTGTCCCGACTGATGGATCAAGAGGTCCGGAAACTGGTTCAGGAACCATAGACCGTCCAGTGCATATTTCCAAATAAAGGGAAACCAGACTTGACAAGGCCAGTATGGGGCAACTAAAATCATCTTGCTCTCCAAGTGAATCGCCTTCTGGATCACCCTGGGAAGAAGGGGAACCGGTGGAAAGGCGTACAGTAGGCCGGTGGGCCAATCTTGGACGAGGGCGTCCTTGGGAATCTCCCCCGGAACTGGGGTCAGATAGAAGAACTGTTGGCATTTCGTGTTGAGGGGGGGTTGCAAAAAGGTCGCAACAAGGAGTTCCCCATCTTCTGAAAATCTGAGTTGCCACTCTGTCATTCAGAGACCACTCGTGAGGGGAGAGAACAGTTCTGCTCAGTCTGTCGGCTATCACGTTGGATCTCCCTGGAATGTGTGTTGCTACCAGAAAACGATTGGTTGCAATCGTCCAATCCCATACTTTCATGGCCTCTCTGCAAAGGGGGTAGGATCTGGTCCCTCCCTGCTTGTTCAGGTACCAAACTACTGACATGTTGTCGGACTGAATGGCAATCATGCCCGGGGGAAGGTACTCGTGTAGTGCTTGCAGCGATAGAAGCACCGCCCTTCATTTCTAGTATGTTGATGTGGAGGAGACTCTCGTCGGGATGCCACTTGCCTTGGACCGATCTGCCCAGGTAATGACCCCCCCACCCCGTCTGGGAGGTGTCTGTAGTCAAGGTGGCCACTGGAGGTGGTGGAACAAAAGGTCACCCCTGATCTAGGTTGGAGGAAAGAAGCCACCAACGAAGGTCCCGTTTGCATGTCTCCGTGATCAGAATGAGATGATTGAGAGGGAGATCCTGATAAGACCACTGGACTGACAGGAGCCACTGGAGAATCCTCATATGTAACCTTGCCAAGGGGACTAGGAGAACGGTGGCTGACATGGAACCTAACAGTTGTAGGACCATCCTGGCTGGGGCTTGGCGTTTGAGGAGTAAGGCTCGAACTTGAGATTGTAATGTTTCTATCCTCTCTGTAGGAAGATAGACCCGCATTTGCTTTGAGTCTATCTCTACTCCGATAAACCGTATGCGCTGAGATGGCAGCAACACAGACTTTGCCCAATTGAAGGTGATTCCTAGGGAGTTGCCTAAAGAAATAGTGGCTGCTAGGTTTTGTAAGAGTAGACGCCTGGAGGTGGCAGTTAGGAGCCAGTCGTCTAGGTATGGAAACACCTGGAATCCTAGACTTCTCAGGTGAGCAGTCACCACCACCAAACATTTAGTGAACACCCTGGGGGCTGTGGTGAGACCAAAGGGCAGTGCACGGAACTGAAAATGACTGTCTCCCAGGCTGAAACGCAAGTGTCTCCTGGACGCCTGATCTATTAGGATGTGATAATAGGCATCCTTGAGATCTATGGAGCACATCCAAACACCTTTCTCCAGCAGCGAGAGAATGGATTGTAAGGTGACCATCCGGAACTTGGACTTCTTGACAGATCGGTTTAGTTTGCTGAGATCCAAAATGGGCCTCAAGTCCCCGGTCTTTTTTGGCACCAAAAAGAATCTTGAGTAAGTCCCTAACCCGGTCTGGCTTTCGGGGACCGGTTGGATGACTCCTTTTTGAAGCAGCTTTGAGATTTCGATGGCTGCCAGATCCCGTTGACTGGGTAATGGGTCCGAGATTTTCCGGGATGGTGGGGGGGCTGAGAAAAAGGGATGGTGTAACCTCCGGCGATGATTCGGAGCACCCATCGGTCCTGGGTGATACTCTCCCAGGCCTTTAGGTGCTTCGAAAAACGACCCCCGACTGGCTCTGGAGCTGCACAGTCGGGCAATCCTTCAGGGATGCTGGAAGGTTGAAGAGCCACGAAAGGACTCGCGGTCTCCAGTGTTGCGGGGGCCTCCGCCGCCGCCTCTGGGATGGCGTCTTCCTGAAAAATTTCCCCCTCCCCTGCCTCTAGAAGGGGGATCGGCCTGCTGTGAGGAGTAAGCCTTTTGAGATTTATGGAACCACATCTTCCCCCCCTTCTAGCCTTGGGATAAAGCCTGAAGGGAGTGGAAAACCGTGCTCCTACGGCAGTCAAGGTCTTACCTTCTTGTTCACAGCGGGTCAAGGTGTCCTTTACCTTGGGTCCAAAGAGAGAGGACCCATCGAAGGGAGCGTCGGCAAAGGAAGACTTGAAGGCTTCCGCAAAGTGACACAGGCGGAGCCAGGCTTGTCTCCGTAGAGCAACACCTGTTCCCGCCGCTCTACTCGCCCCCTCGGCTGCATACAAAATGAGCCTCATGGACGAGTTCGATAATGATGATAAGGTAGCCAACTGAGAGCTAACCGTTTGGGCCAACTGCTCAGGTAGGTTACCAGAGAGGGTATCTGAAAGTTCTTGACCAGATCCCTCTGAAGTCTGGTGAAGTGCATCAGATAATTCAGAGACCTTAAAGTAAAGGCTGCTGAAGTAAGGGTGCGCTTCCCGTACAGATCCATGCTCCTGGATTCTTTATTAGGAGGATGGACGGACGTAGACGCCCCTGCCACATCTTGTTGGGTAGCAGATGCCACCACCAGGGCATCTACAGCCACACCTTTAGAGAGGAATTCCTTTTCAGGGGGGGGGGCTGAAAGAAATTTATTGGGGCGAGCTGGCACCGGTTCCACGGAATCCGGGTGCTCCCACGCCCTTCGAGAGATCAAATTTAGAAGCTCATCGAAGGGCGGAGACACCCAGGAGGCGGAGGGCTGAGCCACGAAGGCCTTGAGGAATACCGACTCCTCAGCAGAAGGGGGTTTGGACTGCCAGTCACCTCGTTGCTTCAGGATTTCTAAGATGTCCGCAAAGGAGACATCATCCGAGGATGACTTAGGGGACCCCTCCGCATCATCGAGGTCGGTGTCCGAGGTGAGAGACTTGTCCGGGGAGTCGACGTGCTTCCTCTTGCACTGTCTCTTCCTGGGAGGTTCCTCCGAAGAAGCCTCGGAAGGACCTCCAGGAAGGGGGGAACCCCCAATGGGGGTGACCTCAGGCCCCAGGGCTCCGCTGTCTTGAGACAGGGGGACAACAAAGGAACCAGTCTCCGTGCCAAGGGAAGGTGCCGGAGAGATGGTGGAGGTAGCCAAGGAAGATTTGGCCAAAGCACTTTTCGTGGCCCTGAAGGCCGGACCCCCCCCCCCCGAGTCCTGGGAAGGTCCGACCCCCGAGGCCACAACAGTAGACGGCACTCCCGCAGCCGACGCACTGAGAGGGAGAGGTTTTTTTGTAGAGGAGAGAACTTTTGTTTCAGACATATTGGCTATTTGTAAAAAAATTAATCTTAAACTTTTTTTTGACCAACAGGAACAGAC
This sequence comes from Protopterus annectens, assembly GCF_019279795.1. Classification (NCBI taxonomy): domain Eukaryota; kingdom Metazoa; phylum Chordata; order Ceratodontiformes; family Protopteridae; genus Protopterus; species Protopterus annectens. Next base: position 879,720,219 of record NC_056737.1, read on the forward strand.
TCAAAGATCTACTGAATTCAGATTCCTCAAATCTAATTTCAGTCCTCCTATGGATAAACATGTTGCCATATTTCAACATGCTGTCACATCAAGGATTTACGTCACTGATTAGGATCTTGGCATACCCTCAAACACAATTTCAATAGAATAGAGCAACAGGCCCTTATTGATCTTAGGGGGAATACTGATATCACCATTCTTCCTGCAGACAAAGGTGGGGCAATAGTAGTCATGGATTCCACATATTACTGGGCAGAGGGAATTAGACAGGTTTTTAACACTCAGCATTATTTGAACATGCCTACTTACCCCACTCCTAATTTTAAAAAGGAAATTGACTTTTTTTTTTACAATTAGCAGTAGAAGGTATTATCAGTGATAAAACTAGACTTCAGTTGACAGTCAATGATCCTGTCAAACAATACTTTTAGTTATGTACTTACCATAACTTCGGATGTATGGGATCCATCTCGCCTACATTCATAACAGATGGGTTCGGAGCCGGTCCATCGGCTCTGACTCGGCCACTATACACTAGTACGAAGTCTCTCATTGGCTGGGCTCCCCCTTATCCCAGAATGCACCACACCTGCTTCCCCAGATCTTGTTTGTTCGCTTTCATACATCCATACAGGGACAGAAAAACATACCAAAACTGTAACCAACTAGAGCCCTTGAAGAGAAGAGCTTAGCAAGAGCAAACATTTCCTCCAAATCCAAAGGGTAGGGGGAAGGAGGGTGGGTATGTATGAATGTAGGCGAGATGGATCCCATACATCCGAAGTTATGGTAAGTACATAACTAAAAGATGTAATGGGATCCTATCTCACCTACATTTATAACAGATGGGACAGCGTCCCTAGCACCTAAATCCCGGGTGGCTCATTGGAACACACTCCTGAGAACAGCGGAACCAAAGGAAGCTCTGCCTCAGGAAGCCACATCAACCTTATAATGAGAAATTAAGGTGTGCGGAGAAGACCAAGTAGCAGCCGCACAAATATCATCTATTGAAACTTTGGAGTGGAATGCTACAGAGGTGGCCATCGCCCTGGTAGAATGAGCCTTGACTGGGAAAGGTAACTCTCTGCCTGATTGGGAATAAATGAAAGAGATGCAATCCTTAACCCATTTGGCTATGGTGGTCTTGGCAACTGGAAGACCTAACCTATTCTCCGCAAAGGACACAAACAGCTGGTTAGATTTTCGTGTCTGACTGGTCCTATCCAAATAAAAACGCAGTTGCCTGTGAACATCCAACTGGTGGACGGTATATTCTGCTCTATTAGAAAAATTTGGAAAGAAAACAGGGAGCTCCAAGGATTGCTGAATGCATAAAGGGGATGCTACCTTAGGCAAAAAGGAGGGATTCAATCTGAGGGAAACTGTCTTTATGAAAAATCAAATAAGGAGAAATAGAACAGAGAGCCTGAAGCTCTGAAACCCGCTTAGCAGAAATTATTGCCACTAGAAGGGCCGTTTTCCATAATAGAAATTTTATATCACAAGTCGCGGCCGGCTCAAAGGGATGGGCAGTTAAGGAGGCCAGAACCAAATTTAAGTCCCAAGAGGGCAGAGGATGGGCCATAGGAGGCCTGAGGAGCCAAGCTCCCTTAAGAAAGGACTTGCAAAGTCTGTTTGCCATTAAGGAAGGCTCTACGGAAACATGAAAATTAGAGATGGCCGCTAGTTGAACCTTAATTGTGGAGACTGAAGAGCCCAAATGAAACAATGAAGCTAGGAATTCTAGGACCTGCGGCACTGGGGCCGTAAGAGGATCAATGCCCCGCTGCTGGGCCCAAAAGGCAAACCTTTTCCATTTGTTGGAATACAGCTTAACAGTGGATGGCTTGTGAGAAGAGGACAAAATGTACATCACTTCTGGAGAAAGAGAGTTATCTCTAACTAAGGATGGAAGTGGAGTAACCAAGTAGCCAGCCACAATGACCGGAGGGACGGGTGATGAGACAACAGGTCCGGTACTGGGTCCAGAATCCAAGGGCCCTGTACCGCATATTTCTGAAGGAATGGAAACCAAACCTGACGGGGCCAGTGTGGGGTGATCAAAATCATGTCGCTCCCCACATGAATAGCCTTCTGAATCACCCTCGGGAGAAGGGGATCGGGGGAAAGGCATAAAGTAGACCGGGGGGCCAATTGTGGGCTAGAGCGTCCCTGGGAAACTGCCCCTGAGAGGGAGTCAGAGTGAAGAACTCTCTGCATTTCGCATTGTTGGGGCTAGCGAACAAGTCACAACAAGGGAGTACCCATTTGGCGAAGATCTGCGCAGCCACTCTGTTGTTGAGGGACGACTCATGGGGCAACAGGAGAGTCCTGCTGAGCCTGTCTTCAATCACATTGGCTTTCCCCGGAATATGCGTTGCTACTAAGAAACGTTGGGTAGCTATGGCCCAGCGCCACACTCTCATGGCCTCTCTGCATAGGGGGTAGGTTCCGCCCTGCTTGTTTATGTACCAAACTACCGACATGTTGTCGGATAGAATCGCAATAGTACCTTGGGGAAGAGCATGATGAAGTGCTTGCAAAACCAGAAGCACCGCTCTCATTTCTAGGACATTGATGTGAAGGTGCGCTTCGCAATCCTGCCAAGTGCCTTGGACAGACCTGCCCAGATAATGACCCCCCCACCCTATCTGGGAGGCGTCCGTGGTCACTGTGGCAACTGGGAGCTGAAGGGCGAAAGGACGCCCCCGGTCCAGGTTGGACCGAAGCAGCCAACGAAGGTCCCGACGACAACTGTCCGTAATCAGAACCAAATGGTTCAGGGGAAGTTCTTGATACGACCATTGGACCGATAATAGCCATTGCAGCACCCGCATGTGCAGCCTGGCTAACGGAAATAGAAGAATAGTTGCAGCCATCGTGCCCAATAACTGTAGAATCTGTCTGGCCGGAACTCGAGATTTGGGTAACAAGTTTAGAATCTGAGATTGTAGGGCCTGAATTCTTTCTGACGGCAAAAATGCCCGCATCCTTTTTGTGTCTAACTCTTCGCCTATAAAGGTGATATGCTGAGATGGCCGCAGCACAGATTTTTCCCAATTGAAAGTGATTCCCAGCGAGAGACCCAAAGTTACTGTGGCCATCAGCGCTCGAATCAGTAGATGCTTGGAAGTGGCAGTGAGGAGCCAGTCGTCCAGATAGGGAAACACTTGGAATCCTAGACTTCTCAGGTGAGCTGTCACCACTGCCAGACACTTGGTGAACACCCTGGGGGCTGTGGTGAGACCAAAGGGCAGTGCACGAAACTGGAAATGACTGGCTCCCAGGTGGAAGCGTAAATGACTCCTGGACTCTTGACGTATCAAAATGTGATAGTAAGCGTCCTTGAGATCTATGGAGCACATCCAGACATCCTTCTCCAATAACGGGAGAATGGACTGAAGGGTGACCATGCGGAACTTGGACTTTTTCACAAAACGATTTAATGAGCTTAGGTCCAAAATGGGCCTTACGTCCCCTGTCTTTTTTGGCACCAAAAATAATCTCGAGTAAGTTCCTGATCCGATCTGGTCGGTGGGGACGGGCTGAATGACTCCCTTGCTTAGCAGCTTTGAAACTTCTATGGCTGCTTGATCCCGTTGACTGGGTGGCACGTCCGGGATGGGGCTTGAAGAAGGGGATGAAGTAGCCTCCGGTTACAATGCGAAGCACCCACTGATCCTTGGTTTCAGATTCCCAAGCCTGTGGGTGTTTCGCAAAACGACCCCCGACCGGCTCCGGAGAGGCACAGCCAGACCACATCCTAGGGATGTTGAGGGTAGGAGGAACCATGAAAGGAATCGTGGTCTCCAGTGTTACGGGGGCCTCTGCCACCTCTGGGGCGGCGTCTTCCTGAATCCCCCCCCCTGCCTCTAGAGGGCGAATCACCCGGTGGAGTAGAGAAGAACTTTTGGGATTTTTTGAACCACATTTTCCCTCCTCTCTGGGCCTTGGGGTAAGGTCTAGAGGGAGTGGAAAAACGGGCCCCAACGACAGTCAAGGTCTTGCCCTCCTGCTCGCACCGAGTAAGTGCGTCCGTCACCTTGGGTCCAAACAGAGAAGACCCATCAAAGGGGGCGTCAGCGAAGGAAGACTTAAAGGCCTCCGCAAGTGGACACAAGCGTAACCAAGATTGTCTCCTAAGAGCCACTCCTGTGCCCGCTGCTCTACTCACCCCTTCGGCTGCATAGGAAATGAGCCTCATGGACGAGTTGACTATGGAAGATAGGGTAGTCATCTGGGTGGCTACGGTTTGGGCTAACGCCTCAGGGAGATTACCCGCAAGAGACTCTCCTAACTCCTTGAGGAGGTCCCTTTGGAGCCTAGTAAAATGACAGAGATAGTTCAGCGACTGCAGGGTAAAGGTCGCTGAAGAAAGGGTATGCTTCCCGTACCTATCCATGCTCCTAGAATCCTTATTAGGAGGATGAATAGACGTTGAAGCCTCTGCCACGTCCTGCTGAGTGGCAGATGCCACTACCATCACATCAACTGCAACACCCTTAGTGAGGAATTCCTTCTGGGGAGGGGCTGAAAGGAACTTATTAGGTCTGGCAGGCACCGGTTCCACTGTATCAGGATGCTCCCACACCCTCTGAGAGATCAAATCTAACAACTCGAAGGGTGGAGAAACCCAGGAGGAGGAGGGCTGGGCCCCGAAGGCCTTGAGGAAGACTGACTCCTCAGCGGTAGGGGCTTTGGATTGCCAATCGCCTCTGTGTCTCAAGATCTCAAGGATATCCGAGAAGGAGACGTCATCCGAGGACGATTTTGGGGACCCCCTCCGCATCATCGAGGTCAGTATCTGAAGTGACGGACTCATCTTGGGAATCAACGTGCTTCCTCTTGCACAGTTTCTTCCTTGGGGGTTCATCCGAAGCAGATTCAGAAGGACCCCCGGAAGAAGGGAACCCTCTAAGGGGGTATCCTCAAGCCCTGGGGCCCCACTGTCCTGGGAAAGAATGTCACCAGAGGCACCAGTACCCAAGCCTAGGGACGGTGAGGTAGAAACTTGCTGAACCGGCAAGGTCATGGCCAGCGCACTCCTCATGGCCTCAAAAGCAGGACCTCCAGAGGGCACTTGCTGAGAGACCACGACGGTACCGGGAATACCTGCGGCCGATGCTCCAAGGGGAAGACTGGGCATGGAAGAGGCCAGCTCCACAGTGTTGCCCTCGGCCCCCACCGAGGAAGACCCGGTACCAAACCCTGACACCGAGGACAGGGTAGGAATGAAGGTCGGAGCAGAGAAGCTCCGAGGGGGTCTCTGCTCCGACTGGACGATTCCGCTGCATTCTACCAGCACCGACTCCAACGGCTCCAAGGGAGTTGGAGGAGGAATCAAATGCACGGAATGGGGAATCGGCTCCGAAGCCGAGTGGGCTGGAGCTGAAATCATTTTAGTAAAACCTGGGGGTCTCTGCTCCAACTGGACGAGTCCGCTGCGTTCTACCAGCACCAACTCCAACGGCTCCAAGGGAGTTGGAGGAGGAATCAAATGCACGGAATGGGGAATCGGCTCCGAAGCCGAGTGGGCTGGAGCCAAAATCATTTTAGTAAAAACTGGGGACTGGAACAGCCTCTGGATAACCCTATCCAAATCCGAATCAGACAACCTAGAGGATTTGGAGGAAATAGACTGGGGCCGAGACGACTTCTGCCTCGGCTCCGATAAAACAGGGGACCGGCTCCGAAAAGGTTCTAACACTATCGGATCCGAGATCAGAACCATTTGTAAAGGCGTCGGCACCGAAGGCGGCTCCGAGGCCGAGGGGAAGAGTCTGAGCTGCACACCTCCAACGGCTCCGAAACCAAAAGAGCCGAAGTAGGTGATTGGCCTCTCGGTGCACTAACCTCCGGCTCCGACATCAATGGAGCCGAGGAAAGAGGCACCGAGGCAGACCCTTCAGCCATCGGCTCCGAAGCCATTGGAGCCGAGGAAGAAGAGGTTGATCTATGTTTCTTGGATGTCGGAGCCGACGATCTATGCTTTTTGGGTGTCGGAGCCGACAACTTTTTCTTTTTAGAAGCTGGAGATGAAGCCAACGCTTCCTCAAAAGAAGGCTTAATAAGACCTTTTAGTATTAATTTGTTTTTTCTTTCCTGAAGGACCCTGGAAGAAAAGGCATGCCAGACACTGCATGTATCTTGAAGATGCTTGGGCCCTAAACAGTAAACGCAGACCACATGGTTGTCTGTAACAGACATTTTATAACTACACTTAGCACATTTCTTAAATCCTGACTTCTACTCCTTAGACATCTTGAAAACAAGGTAGAAAACCAGTAGACAGGGCTCTTAACGTCGAAAGATAGTACACAGAAGCGGACCAATACACGGGCTAAAGCCCTCTAACTTAAACGGGCTTAGCCCGATACAACAGAAAAAGCAGAGAAAAAAAACAAATACTTAAAACACAACAAACCAAAGCACACAGCGGAGGGCAAAGGCCCTCTAATTTAAACGGGCCTTGCACAGTATACCAGACGTGCGAAAATTTATAAAATTATAAAAAAATCACCAAACAAGGAAACACAGGCTCACAAAGCTGTTAAAACTTTTAGTTATGTACTTACCATAACTTTAGATGTTTGGGATCCATCTCGCCTACATTCTGTACTGATGGGTTCGGAGCCGATCCTCGGCTCTGACTCGGCACGCTATGCTATAGAGCGAAGTCTCTCATTGGCTGAGCTATTCTATATCCCAGGATGCACCACCGCTACTTCCCCAGATCTTGTTTGCCCGCACTCATGCATACACACATAACTGTTTATATAACATTGCCAGATGTTTCAAGATGAAACAATAGTACTCGGACCGTCTGGTCTCTTCTGATCTCCAAGGCAGGGGGAAGGAGGGTGGGTTATTAGGAATGTAGGCGAGATGGATCCCAAACATCTAAAGTTATGGTAAGTACATAACTAAAAGATGTTATGTGATCCTATCTCGCCTACATTCTGTACTGATGGGACAGCGTCCCTAGCACCTGATTCCTGGGTGGCTCACTGGAAAACACTCCCGAGAACTGTGGAACCAAATGAAGCTCGCCCCCGAGATGCCACATCCAATTTGTAGTGGGAAATGAAGGTGTGCGGGGAAGACCATGTAGCCGCAGCACAAATTTCACTAATGGCAAGCTTAGAATGGAATGCTATTGAAGTAGCCATAGCTCTTGTAGAGTGAGCTTTGACAGAGGTTGTAAGCTCTTTATTAGAAGAGGAATAAGCCTGACTAATACAGTCCCTGATCCATTTGGCAATAGTGACCTTTGTGACGGCTTTGCCCAATTTATTATCCGAAAAAGGACACAAACTTTTAGTTATGTACTCACCATAACTTCAGATGTTTGGGATCCATCTTGCCTACATTCTGACTGATGGGTTCGGAGCCGATCCCTCGGCTCCGACTCGGCACGCTTATGCTATAGAGCAAGGCCTCTAATTGGCTGAGCTATCTTTATCCCAGGATGCACCACCACTAATCCCCCAGATCTTGTTTGTCCGCATTCATGCACACATGAACAGCTTGTTTATATAACATTGTTAGATGTTTCAAGATGAAACAACAGGATTCGGACCTTCTGATATCCTCTGATCTTCAAGGAAGGGGGAAGGAGGGTGGGTTATTAGGAATGTAGGCGAGATGCATCCCAAACATCTGAAGTTATGGTGAGTACATAACTAAAAGATGTTATGTGATCCTATCTCGCCTACATTCTGACTGATGGGACAGCGTCCCTAGCACCTAAATCCCGGGTGGCTCATTGGAAAACACTCCTGAGCACTGTGGAACCAAATGAAGCTCATCCTCTAGATGCCACATCTAATTTGTAGTGAGAAATGAAGGTGTGCGGGGAAGACCATGTAGCCGCAGCACAAATGTCACCAATAGCAAGTTTAGAATGAAATGCTACCGAAGTAGCCATAGCCCTTGTAGAATGAGCCTTGACAGAGGTGGTAAGCTCTTTGTTAGAATAAATATAAGCTTGAGTAATACAGTCCCTGATCCATTTGGCAATAGTGACCTTTGTGACCGCGTTGCCCAATTTGTTTTCTGCAAAGGATACAAACAACTGATCTGTTTTCCTTGATTGTTTGGTCCTATCTAAATAAAAGCGTAACTGCCTGTGGACATCTAGTGTGTGGAAAATAAACTCTGCTTTATTGGAGTATTTTGGGAAAAAAACTGGGAGCTCTAACGACTGTTGCAAGCATAAAGTAGAACAGACTTTAGGAACAAAAGAAGGATTTGGTCTGAGGGATACCCTGTCTGTATGAAAAACCAAGTACAGGGGTTTCACTGACAAAGCTTGAAGTTCTGAAACCCTTCTGGCTGAAGTAATCGCCACTAGAAAGGCTGTCTTCCACGATAGAAACTTTAGATCACAGGTAGCTGCCGGTTCAAAGGGAAAAGAAGTCAAGGCGCGTAATACTATATTGAGATCCCATGGAGGTGCAGGATGAGAAATTGGAGGTCTTAATAGAGCAGCACCTTTCAAGAAGGTCTTACACAACCTGTTGCTCATTAAAGGTGGGTCTATGGATTCATGAAAATTAGAAATCGCTGCCAATTGTACTTTGATGGTAGAAACAGAAGAGCCTTGATTGAAAAGAGAGGTCAGGAATTTGAGTACTTCTGCCACGGGAGTAGAAATGGGATCCAGGCCCTGAAGTTGAGCCCAGATAGCAAACCTTTTCCATTTGCTAGAATACAGTTTCTTCTTAGCAGACTTGTGGGCTGAAGATAATATGCGCACCACATCTGGATCCAGTGCATGTCTCCTGACTATAGTCGGAAGAGGAGGAGCCAGGCCATCAATTTTAATGTGTGTAGGGACTGGTGTAGTAGTCCCGACTGATGAATCAGTAGGTCTGGGACCTGGTCCAGGAACCATGGACCTTCCAGAGCATGTTTCCGAAGATAGGGAAACCACACTTGACGAGGCCAGTAAGGAGCAATTAAGATCATCTTGCTCCCTAAGAGAGATGCCTTTTGAATTACCCTGGGGAGGAAAGGAACTGGAGGGAAGGCATAAAGCAGGCCGGTGGGCCAAGGATGGACTAATGCGTCCATAGGGCTCTTCCCCGGAGCCGGGGTTAGGGAGAAAAATTCTTTGCACTTCGCATTCAGAGGAGTCGCGAAGAGGTTGCAACACGGAACTCCCCATTCGCTGAAAATCTGCCTTGTAATTGTCATATTCAGAGACCATTCGTGAGGAGAGAGGATGGTTCTGCTCAACCTGTCGGCTATGACATTGGACTTGCCCGGTATGTGAGTAGCCACTAGGAAGCGTTTGGTCGAGACTGCCCATTCCCAAACACTCATCGCTTCTCTGCAAAGAGGATAGGATCTGGTCCCTCCCTGTTTGTTCAGGTACCAGACAACTGACATGTTGTCTGAGTGAACAGCAATTACGCCCTGAGGGAGGTAATCGTGAAGGGCTTGAAGGGACAGGAGTACTGCCCTCATTTCTAGGATGTTGATGTGGAGAGGGGTCTCTTCCGGGTGCCATTTGCCTTGGACTGACCTGCCCAGGGAATGCTCCCCCCCCACCTCGTCTGGGAGGCGTCCGCGGTCAAAGTGGCCGCCGGAGGAGGAAGAACAAAGGGTCATCCCTGATCCAAATTGGAGGACACTAGCCACCAGCGAAGGTCCCGTTTGCAAGATTCTGTGATCCATATTAGATGATTGAGAGGGAGTTCCTGAAAGGACCACTGAGTTGAAAGAAGCCACTGGAGGATTCTCATGTGTAACCTTGCCAAGGGAACTAGCAGAACTGTGGCAGAAATCGATCCCAATAGCTGTAGGACCATTCTGGCTGGGGCTTTGGACCTGGGGAGTAAGGCTCGAACCTGATTTTGAATGGTCTGAATTCTGTCTGCAGGTAGATAGACCCGCATCTGGTTTGAATCTATCTCTACCCCTATGAATCTTATTCTTTGAGATGGCGTAACACAGACTTTGGCCAACTGAAGGTGATTCCAAGGGAATTGCCCAGTGATATTGTGGCTTGCAGGCTCCGTAGAAGTAGATGCTTGGAGGTGGCAGTTAGGAGCCAGTCGTCTAGATGGAAACACCTGGAATCCTAGACTTCTCAAGTGAGCAGTCACTACTGCCAAGCATTTGGTGAACACCCTGGGGGCTGTGGTGAGACCAAAGGGCAGCGACGGAACTGAAAATGACTGCCTCCTAGGCTGAAGCGCAAGTGTCTCCTGGACGTTTGATGTATTTTGATATGGTAATCGCGTCCTTGAGGTCTATGGAGCACATCCAAACACCTTTCTCCAACAATGGGAGAATGGTTTGTAAAGTGACCATTCAGAACTTGGACTTCTTGACTGAACGGTTTAGGTTGCTTAGGTCCAAAATGGGCCTCAAGTCCCCGGTCTTTTTTGGCACCAAAAAGAATCTTGAGTAAGTCCCTAATCCGATCTGGTCTGCGGGGACCGGTTGGATGACTCCTTTTTGCAGCAGCTTTGAAATTTCTGAGGCTGCGGTATCCCGTTGACTGGGTGGCGGGTCCGGGATTCTTTTGGACTGAGGGGGGGGGGCAACAGAATGGGATGGAGTAACTTCCGGCGATAATTCGAAGCACCCATCGGTCCTGAGTGATCCCTTCCCAGGCCTTCAGGTGCTTGAAACGACCCCGACTGGCTCCGGAGCAGCACAGTCGGGCAATCCCTCAGGGACTATGAAAAGCTGAAGAGCCACGAAAGGACTCGCGGTCTCCAGTGTTGCGAGGGCCTCTGCCGCCTCTGGGACGGCATCTTCCTGATGAACTTCCCCCTTCTCTGCCTCTGGAGGGGAAACCTTCCTGCTGAGAGGGATAAGACTTCTGAGATCTACAGAACCACATCTTCCCTCCTCTTTTAGCCTTGGGATAAGGCCGAAAGGGAGTGGAAAATCGTGCCCCTACGGCAGTCAGAGTCTTACCCTCCTGTTCACAGCGGGTAAGTGTGTCTTTTACCTTGGGCCCAAACAGGGAGGACCCATCAAAGGGGGCGTCGGCAAATGAAGACTTGAAGGCCTCCGCAAAATGACACAGGCGGAGCCAGGCTTGTCTCCGTAGAGCAATGCCTGTACCCGCCGCTCTACTCGCCCCTTCGGCCGCATACGAAATGAGCCTCATGGACGAGTTCGAAATGGACATTGTAGCCAGCTGAGATCCAACCGTCTGGGCCAGCTCCTCAGGCAGGTTACCTAAGAGGGTATCGGATAGCTCCTTAATCAGACCCCTCTGAAATCTCGTAAAGTGCGTCAGGTAGTTCAAAGACCTCAGAGTAAAGGCCGCTGAACTAAGGGTGCACTTACCGTACCGATCCATGCTCCTAGACTCCTTATTAGGAGGATGGATTGACGTAGAAGCCTCTGCTACATCTTGCTGGGTAGCAGATGCCACCACCATAGCATCCACGGCCACACCTTTCGTAAGGAACTCTCTATCTGGGGCGAAAGAAATTTGTTTGGACGAGCGGGCACCGTTCCACAGAGTCTGGGTGTTCCCGCCTTCGACAAATCAAATCCAAGAGCTCGTCGAAGGGTGGAGACACCCAGGAGGCGGAGGGCTGAGCCCCGAAGGCCTTCAGGAACACCGACTCATCAGCAGAGGGAGGTTTGGACTGCCAGCCGCCTCGTTGTTTTAGGGCTTCCAGGATGTCTGCAAAGGAGACATCATCCGAGGATGACTTGGGGGACCCCTCTGCATCATCCGGATCCGTGTCAGATGTCAACGACTGGTCAGCGGAGTCGACGCGCTTCCTCTTGCACGTTGTCTTCCTGGGGGGTTGTTCGAAGAGGCTTCAGAAGGACCTCCAGGAGGGGGAGAAACCCCAGCGGGGGTAACCTGAGGCCCAGGGGCTCCGCTGTCTGCGGACAGGGGGACTGCCAACAACCCAGTCTCCAAATGTAGGGAAGGAGCTGGGGAAACTGTGGAGGTAGCCAATGAAGATTTGGCTAGAGCACTCCTCATAGCCCTGAAGGCGGGACCACCAGAATCCTGGGAAGGTCCCCCCTCCGTGGCCACGACAGTGGACGGTACTCCCGCCGCCGATGCACCAAGAGGGAGACCTGGGACCGAAAGCATCAATCCCGAAGCCTCCCCCCAGGGCCGAAGGAAGAAGTCCGTGCACTGAACTCCGACCCAAGAGCCGGAGCAAGGGTCGGGCCTGACCCTAACACCTCCACTGGTTCCACCAACACCTGCTCCAACGGTGCCGAAGCTGTTGGAGGAGGAAGTACAGTAGGAGAGTGGACCATCGGCTCCGAAGCCAAATGGGCTGGAGCCGAAACCATCTTTTGGAACACCGGAGACTGGAAGAGTCGAAGGAGCACCCTGTCAATGTCCGAATCAGACATCCTGGATGATCTCGAGGATACCGATCGGGCCCGAACCGATTTCTCCATCGGCTCCGAAGGGCTCGGGGACCGGCTCCGAAAGGACTCAATAATTATCGGCTCCGAGGAAACCTTCAAGGAAATTTCCCTCTGTGCCGATAAGGACTTTGGCTCCGAGGGGGAAGTGTCTGAGCCGATGACCCTTATCGGCTCCAATATCAGTGGAGCCGATGAGGGTGACCCGCCTCTCGATGCCTGAGACCTCGGCTCCGAAACCAAAGGGGTCGAGGCTGGAGGCATCGAGGCAGACCGTTCCGACCTCGGCTCCGAAGTCCGTGGAGCCGATGGAGAAGTCTGCTTAGTTTTCTTAGCCATCGGTTCCCACTGACTGGTCGGAGCCGGCGCCTTCCTCTTTTTAGAAGGAGACGGAGAGGAAGATAAAGCCTCCTCGAAAGAAGGCTTGATTAATCCTTTGAGGATTAATTTGTTTTTCCTCTCCTGGAGGACTCTGGAGGAAAACGCATGGCATACACTGCACGATTCCTGCAGATGTTTAGCGCCAAGACAATAGACGCACGAGGAGTGGTCGTCCGTTATGGACATTTTGAACCCACACCTCGTGCACTTTTTAAACCCGGAGGGTTTATGTTCTTTAGACATAATCCTACAAACAGACAACAACAGTAACTTAAGTGTTTGACACACAGGAAAAAATTTGTATGGCACTAACTCAGAAAAAAAATATTTAAACTAAAGAACTTTTTTTTTTTTTTTTACACACAAGAATGAGAGAAAGAGAAAGGGGAAACAAGGAGGGTCAAGACCCTCTAACTCAAACGGGTACTTGACCCACACACAACCACTAAAGTAGTAGTTAGCACAGGGGAAGGCCCCTCTAACTTAAACGGAACCTTCTCTGACAGGAAAATATACGAAAATCTCAATCAAACTGTTAGAAACACACTCGTACACAAAAAATAGCCGTTAAAACAGCTTTTGGGTTTAAATGAGGCAAATACTGACAGGAAAAAAGCCTAATATATAGTACTTAGCCCAGCCAATGTTGAGACCACGTCCAAGCTCTGTAAGCGGCAAACGAGATCTGGGGGATTAGTGGTGGTGCATCCTGGGATAAAGATAGCTCAGCCAATTAGAGGCCTCGCTCTATAGCATAAGCGTGCAGAGTCGGAGCCGAGGGATCGGCTCCGAACCCATCAGTCAGAATGTAGGCGAGATAGGATCACATAACATCAATTGATCTGTTTTCCGTGTTTGTTGGGTCCTGTCTAAATAAAAGCGCAATTGCCTGTGAACATCCAATGTGTGGAAGATGTATTCCGCTTTGTTTGAGTACTTTGGGAAAAAAACTGGAAGTTCTAATGACTGTTGCAGGCAAAAACTGGAACAAACTTTAGGGACAAAAGATGGGTTAGGCCTGAGGGATACTCTATCTTTGTGAAAAACCAGGTACGGTGGTTTGACAGATAGAGCTTGAAGCTCTGAAACCCTTCTGGCTGAAGTAATCGCGACCAGAAAGGCAGTTTTGCAAGAAAGAAATTTCAAATCACAGGTTGCTGCCGGTTCAAAGGGGGAGGAGGTTAAGGCACGTAATACCACATCGAGATCCCACAGAGGAGCAGGATGAGAAATCGGAGGTCATAAAAGCGCAGCACCTTTCATGAAGGTTTTACACAATCTGTTGCTCATTAAAGGTGGGATTATAGATTCATGAAAATTGGAAATAGCTGCCAATTGGACCTTGATGGTAGAGACTGAAGAACCTTGATTGAATAGGGAAGTTAGAAACTTCAGGACTTCTGACACCGGGACAGTGATGGGATCTAGACCCCGGAGTTGAGCCCAAATAGCAAATCTCTTCCATTTGCTAGTATACAATTTCTTAGTGGCAGACTTGTGGGCCGAGGATAAGATACGTATGACTTCCGGGTCTAAAGTATGATTCCTGACCATAGTCGGAAGAGGAAGAGGAGGAGCCAAGCTGTTAACTTCAAAGTGTGAAGGGACTGATGGAGTTGTCCCGACTGATGAATTAATAGGTCCGGGATCTGATCCAGGAACCATGGACCGTCCAGTGCATATTTCTGAAGATAGGGAAACCATACCTGATGAGGCCAGTAAGAGGCAACCAAAATCATTTTGCTCCCTAAGTGAGACGCCTTTTGGATCACTCTGGGAAGGAGGGGAACTGGAGGGAAGGCGTATAGCAAGCCGGTGGGCCAAGGATGGGCTAAGGCATCCATGGGACTCTCCCCCGGAGCTGGAGTGAGAGATAAGAATTTTCTGCACTTCGCGTTCAGCGGGGTTGTGAAAAGGTCGCAACAAGGAGTTCCCCATCTGCTGAAGATCTGAGTTGCCACTGCATCGTTCAGAGACCACTCGTGAGGAGACAGAATAGTTCTGCTTAGTCTGTCGGCTATCACGTTGGATCTCCCAGGGATACGAGTCGCTACCAGAAAACGTCTGGTCGCCACTGCCCATTCCCAAACTCTCATGGCCTCTCTGCAAAGGGGGTAGGATCTGGTCCCTCCCTGCTTGTTCAGATACCAGACTACTGACATGTTGTCGGACTGAATGGCAATTACGCCCTGAGGGAGGTAATCGTGGAGGGCTTATAGAGATAGAAACACCGCCCTCATTTCTAGAATGTTGATACGAAGGAGACTCTCGTCGGAATGCCAATTGCTTTGGACTGACCTGCCCAGGTAATGCCCCCCCCCACCCCGTCTGGGAGGCGTCCGTCGTCAATGTGGCCATAGGAAGAGGTGGAACGAAGGGTCGTCCCTGATCCAGATTGGAGGACACCAGCCACCAGCAAAGGTCCCGTTTGCAGGTTTCCATGATCCGTATGAGGTGACTGAGAGGGAGAGCCTGAAAGGACCACTGGGTCGATAGGAGCCACTGGAGAATTCTCATATGCAATCTTGCTAAGGGGACTAGGTGAACAGTGGCCGACATAGAGCCTAATAGCTGCAGGACCATCCTGGCTGGGGCTTTGGATCGGAGAAGCAAGGCTTGGACTTGAGCCTGTATAGTCTGTATCCTTTCTGTAGAAAGATAGACCCGCATTTGGTTTGAGTCGATCTCTACTCCGATGAACCTTATGCGCCGAGATGGCAGCAACACAGACTTTGGCCAATTGAAGGTGATTCCAAGGGAAGTGCCTAGTGATATGGTGGCTTGTAGGTTCTGCAACAGTACACGCCTGGAGGTGGCAGTTAGGAGCCAGTCGTCCAGATACAGAAACACCTGGAATCCTAGACTCCTCAGGTGAGCAGTCACGACCGCCAAACATTTGGTGAACACCCTGGGGGCTGTGGTGAGACCAAAGGGCAGTGCGCAAAACTGAAAATGACCGTCTCCCAGGCTGAAGCGCAAATGTCTCCTGGACGCCTGATCTATCAGGATGTGATAATAGGCGTCCTTGAGATCTATGGAGCACATCCAAACACCTTTCTCCAGCAGTGGGAGAATGGATTGTAAGGTGACCATTCGGAACTTGGACTTTTTGACTGATCGATTTAGGTTGCTGAGATCCAAGATGGGCCTCAAGTCCCCGGTCTTTTTTGGCACCAAAAAGAATCTTGAGTAAGTCCCTAATCCGATCTGGTCTGCGGGGACCGGTTGGATGACTCCTTTTTGAAGCAGCTTTGAGATTTCTAAGGCTGCGATTTCCCGTTGACTGGGTGGCGGGTCCGGGATTTTCTTGGACGGCGGAGGAGGGTGTGAAAAGGGGATGGCGTAACCTCTGGCGATGATTCGAAGCACCCATCGGTCCTGAGTGATACCTTCCCAGGCTTTTAGGTGCCTCAAAAAACGACCCCCAACTGGCTCCGGAGCTGCACAGTCGGGCAATCCTTCAGGGATTGTGGAAGGATGAAGAGCCACGAAAGGACTCGCGGTCTCCAGTGTTGCGGGGGCCTCTGGGACGGCGTCTTCCAGAAAAATTCCCCCCCCCCCTCTGCCTGTAGAAGGGGGATCGTCCTGCTGCGAGGGATAAGACTTCTGGGATTTACGGAACCACATTTTCCCTCCTCTTTTAGCCTTGGGGTAAGGCCGAAAGGGAGTGGAAAATCGTGCCCCTACGGCAGTCAAGGTCTTACCTTCTTGCTCACAGCGGGTCAATGTGTCCTTTACCTTGGGTCCAAACAAAGAGGACCCATCAAAGGGAGCGTCGGCAAAGGAAGACTTAAAGGCTTCCGCAAAATGACACAGGCAGAGCCAGGCTTGCCTCCGTAGAGCAACACCCGTACCCGCTCTACTTCGCCCAGCGGCTGCATATGAAATGAGCCTCATGGACGAGTTTGGTATCGATGACAGAGTAGCCAACTGAGAGCCAACCGTCTGGGCCAGCTGCTCAGGTAGGTTACCCAAGAGGGTATCTGAAAGCTCCTTGATCAGATCCCTCTGAAGTCTAGTGAAGTGCGTCAAATAGTTCAGGGACCTTAAGGTAAAGGCCGCTGAACTGAGGGTGCGCTTCCCGTACCGGTCCATGCTCCTAGACTCCTTATTAGGAGGATGGACGGACGTCAAAGCCTCTGCTACATCTTGCTGGGTAGCAGATGCCACCACCAGGGCATCTACAGCCACACCTTTGGTCAGAAACTCCTTCTCTGGGGGTGCTGATAAGAATTTATTTGGGCAAGCCGGCACCGGTTCCACAGAGTCTGGATGCTCCCACGCTCTTCAACAGATCAAATCTAGGAGCTCGTCGAAGGGCGGAGACACCCAGGAGGCGGAGGGCTGAGCCCCGAAGGCCTTGAGGAACACCGACTCGTCAGCGGAAGGGGGTTTAGAATGCCAGCCACCTCGTTATTTGAGGGCTTCCAAGATGTCTGCAAAGGAGACCTCATCCAAGGACGACTTAGGGGACCCCTCCGCATCATCAAGATCGGTGTCCGACGTGAGAGACTCATCAGGGGAGTCGACGTGCTTCCTCTTGCACAATCTTTTCCTTGGGGGTTCCTCCGAAGAAGCTTCAGAGGGACCTCCAGGAGGGGGGGAACCCCACTGGGGGTGACCTCAGACCCCGGGGCTCCGCTGTCTAGCGACAGGGGGACTACAAAAGACCCAGTCTCTGTGTGTAGGGAAGGTACCGGTGAGACCGTGGAGATAGCCAAAGAAGATTTGGCCAAAGCACTCCTCATGGCCCTGAAGGCCGGACCGCCAGAGTCCTGGGAAGGTCCAACCCCCGGGGCCACAACAGTAGATGGCACCCCCGCAGCCGACGCACCGAGAGGAAGGCCCGGAACCGAAAACATCGGTCCCGAAGCGTCACCCCCGGGGCCGACAGAGGAGGTCCGTGCACCGAACTCCGACCCGAAAGCCGGAGTTGGAATAAGGGTCGGAGCCGACCCGAAAACCTCCATCGGCTCCAACGGTGCCGAGGCTGTTGGAGGAGGAACCAGAACTACAGGGTGGGCCATTGGCTCCGAAGCCAATTGGAGTGGAGCCGAAACTCATTTCTGGAATACAGGAGACTGAAAGAGTCTTTGGAGCACCCTGTCGTTGTCCGAATCCGACATCTTGGAAGATCGGGAGGAGACCGACCGGGTCCAAGCCGACTTCTCCATCGGCTCCGAAGGACTGGGGGACCGGCTCCAAATAGACTCGACCAATATCGGTGCCGAGGGAGACTCCATAGCAATTTCCCTCTGTGCCAAAGAGGGCTTCAGCGCCGAAGGGGAAGTGTCTGAGCCGGCAACCCTCATCGGCTCCAAAATCAGTGGAGCCGATGAAGGTGACCCGCCTCTCGAAGCCCCAGCCATCGGCTCCGAAACCAGAGGAGTTGAGGCTGGAGGCATCGAGGCAGACCGTTCCACCCTCGGCTCCGAAGTCCATGGAGCCGATGGAGAAGCCTGCCTAGATTTCTTAGTGGTCGGTTCAGACGGGCTGGTCGGAGCCGACGATTTCTTTTTCTTAGCTGGAGAGGAAGAGGAAGATAAGGCCTCTTCGAAGGAGGGTTTGATAAGCCCTTTTAAGATCAATTTATTCTTCCTCTCTTGGAGGACCCGAGAGGAAAAAGCGTGACACGCTGCAGGACTCCTGAAGGTGTTTGGCGCCTAAGCAGTACATTCATTCAGTGAGTCATTATAAGAGAGTTGGTCCAGATTTTTCTGTTCCAACTCAGTTGTCCATTTTAGGTAAACCTATTGTTGGATGTATACCCTGTGGACATTGTTCCTTTTGTATTCGTGTTTTACGTACCAATGAATTTAGCAGTAAAAACACTTCAGAGGTTTTTGACATCAAGTTTTGGGCTAACTGCAATACTGAGTGGGTCATCTATTTGGTGACCTGCAATTGTTCTGCTTTCTATGTTGGAAAGACCTCTCGGGCCTTTCGTCTTAGAATTTGTGAGCATTTAAGTGACATCAAGAATAAACGCACTAGTAATGCTCTGTACAAACATTGCTTAAAACATGTATCTGCTTCTTTTTAAATTTGTTGTCATTGATTGCATTAGGGGGAGATGTAAAGATAAACAGCACTGGCAGGAACTACTTAGCTCCAAGGAGAGAAAATGGATCATTAAACTTGGAGCATTGTTTTCACCTGGCCTTAATGATCAATTGTGAATTCTGTGTTTTGATTGGCCTTTTAGTATGGCTTATCTCTATATATATGGATGTATTGCGATACTTTGTTTTTTCATTTTTGTATTTCACTGAAGAAGGCTCTGATGAGCCGAAACCGGTATGAAGCTTTTTTGTAATTGTTTTTTACAATATCAGCATCCTAGGGGGGGTTTCCTTCCCTATGACAATAAATCGTTTTTGGATGTGGCTATTGCCAACACTTGCTGGCGTCTTTTTGTTTTGAATTTTTCCTGTTTGGCCGTGCAAGGGTTCCACGGGCACCTGCTTCTTTTTTGGACTTCTTTTCTACAGTTGCTGGGAACCGTTGTTGGCGTGCCTATCCACGTTGGTCCTATCTGTATTTTTCATTGTATCGCAATTACATCTTTTTCATCTACATGCACTTATCATTTGCAGCAGGAGTGTTTTTTGCGATATATGGCCGTTATATAGCCATTTGGTGACTTTTGGACGTTGACGTCATTTCACTTCCTGTTTCGTTCAACTACGAACTAATTTCAGTTACCGGAGGATGTCTTTACTTTAATGGTGGCCTGGACTTGCTTCATGTTCGCTTTCTGGCACAAGGGACTCCATGTGTATATGTACCATATGGTATAATGCAATGTTTATTTATTGCGATTGTATCATTTGAATATTTTCTGATACATATGTGTAGTTAAGCTTGCGCTTGAATGCTTTTGATGATTTAATTTTTATATTAGCTGAAATGTGGTATGATTATGGTGGATTATGCACATGTTGCTATATTTATCTGCTTTTCAGTAACAGTGCTGGCGACCTATCATAAACGCCTGTTTTGTGGCACGCTATTAAGCAGGTTTTCATCATTATCTTTATAGCCTGTTTTGTATTGTTTATGGTTCGCTGTTTAAGTGAACACCAGTTATTTTTACGTACATCGCATTTTTGTGCTTTTCTGACCAATAGTTTGTCACATTGGTCTTACATGGCATAACTATGTCTGAGGATTTATATGTGACTATATAGACTTTTTTCTTCTTTCACTAGCAATACTGGCGATTTGTTTAATACGCCGGTTTGTGTAGTGCTTGGATTTTGTCTAATGCGATGTTTATTTAATTATGTTTATATCTATTTGCTGTGTTTATTCAACATCGTGGGCACGTTTTTTTAAAATGCTGGCTTGAACTATTGGGTGTTTGTTGTGCAAACAAACATCACGCACATGTCACTTGCGATTTTTTGGAGATTTGTGAATTATTATTTTTCATTCTGAGTCCTTATTGCTTACAGCGATACATGGTAGTTCTTTCCAGGCTGTTCATGTTCATGGCTGGGGAAATGTATATATAGTTGGGTGAGTTTTTTTCATTCAAACGGTTGGTTATTTTGCATTGGTTGAGTGTGGCCATATCATAATTTGGGTTACACTGATAGTCAATGTTTTTTCATCTCCCCCTAATGTTGGATTCAATGTATCTCTGGTGCTCATTTTTTCTAATGATTTCTACATACATGTAGTTTGTATGTCCCAGTGGTTCAACATAGTAATTGTATTTACATTCTTCAGAATTGGGTTGATGTATGGTTTTTGAAGGGTGCTGACTATTTTGTATTTATACATATATTTCATATTTATTTGCATTTGACAGTTACTATTGGACTGACAGTGGACTACTATTTTAAATAGTTACATGTTTGTTATTTTACTGCATTACATTGCTAACTATAGATTGCAGGTTGATATATACTAAATTCTTGGTGCATAATATACATGATCATAGTTTGGACATATTGTTATATTTCGGAGGTTTAAGGGTTTTTTGATCCTTTTGGCAGTGTTTTTATCATAGAAGGTATTAGGAAGGCTATCATTGGTTGTTTGTTGATATGCACTATTTTGTTTGGATAGGCACACTGTGGTCCATCTCAGACATACACCAACATTGTTGAGCCATTGCATTTTGGAGCCAACCAAACTATTTTAATCGTGTGTCTATGAGTGTGTTAACAAAGCTTAACTTGGCTGACTGTCACTGACACAGAACGTTGATTGGCAATTTTGGGGATCATCTGTTCACATCAGGTGGTCTATGACCAACATGATATGATATGATTCATTACATTATATATCGTATATGGACTATATGGATTGGTGGTGCTTACAATTGATTTCTTTTAACACATGACTATACCATATATGGTTTTTTGGAGATACTTATACCAATACTCAGTAATACGACTTTGGTTATGCCATCAGGTTGGTTTGGCTGTTTTATGGTATTGGTTTACACGATTGGTTATTGATCCATAAGACTTATACACAATACCAAGTGATTTTATAGATCATTTTTCCATTGGTATTTGGTGTATAATGGTCTTTCTTTGGACTATATTGAGCTTTTGCTGAGTTATTTAGGTTTTTATATATATATATATTGGATTATTTCTGTGTCAGTTTTGATATCAGTGTTTCATAAATAAGATAATTTTTCTTTGGTGATTTACTTGTTCTCATTCTAGGACACAGTTTGGTTGGGTTCAATTTTGAAGTTTGAAATATGGCACTTTCACCCATTAAACAGGGTTTATCGTCTGATATGGATGATTTATCTGTGTTTGGTTTGGACAAGAATGGTTTGTCAACTGTTACAGATGTTGGGTCTGATTTGGACGCACAATGTGATATATTTTTTAATAGACTGGGTAAGAATATGAAGATGGTTAGGACCAATGTGTGGCATTTACGCTTATTTAAAGCATATCAGCAGAAACATATCACTCCACAGGGTCTTAGGGTTAAGATACAACCTTTGGTCTCTGAAATTGATGACCAGCTTATTCAGGATTGGGGTCATATTCAACAGTTGGCTTCGACCAAATTTGTGGATGCTCTGGCCAATTTTTATGAGCGTAAGGTGCAGCAGGGCATTAAGGATTTGGAAACTGTTTGCAGACAAACAAGTTTGAAACTTGTGATTCGTTTATGACACAGGTTAAAAAACTTACCACAGATTTGTCTAAAATGGAAACCACTTTAAAAGATAGGAAAATTAAAAAATTTCTTAGGGACGTAGGTGATTATGAGAGGGGTAAACCTTTTGATACCTCTAAGAATGTATCTTTCAGATTGCCCCGGGATGAAAATAAATATAAGAGGTCATCTACTCCTAAAAGAAAAAGGCCAAGATCTATTCTTAAGAAAAATTCTGGTCTTTCCAGTGGGACATCTGGTGAGGATACTTCTTCGAACACAGAAGGTGAATTTGATCTACACTCTAGAGAGGGATCACCTATGCCCAAACGTGATAAGTCATCACACCCTCCCAATTTAGATACAGACGAGGGGGGCGGAAGCACAGGAAATATAACATCCAAAGTCTGGAGGCACTTTTGAAAATTATGACACAACACTAATCTCTGACTCCAATGTTCACAATATTTCATCTGTTGATTTGACTAATGCACAACTCAAATTATTAAACAAAGGGCTTAATTTTGTTCCTGAACAATCTTTGGCTCAGGATGTGATCAATTTTTGTCGTATTTTGAATCTGAATGTGTTTTTTGACAATAATGTTCGTGATACATCTTGTGATACAGCTGGTGACTTTAGATTCAAAAAATCGACTTTCATTCCACCTATGACACACCTAGTGGGGGTATTTCAGAAAAATGTCCTTCAGGATATACATTGTCATCTCAAGGACTTTCCTGTCTCTTACAATAATTTGTCTGCTGAAGAAATAAGCAGTTTGGAAGAGTTGATTAATAACAAAAACCTTGTCATTATTCAAGCTGACAAAGGTGGAGTGGTGGTGATATTGGATAAAACTGCTTATGATAGTGAGGCTATGAGGCAATTGGGCGACAAACTTTTAGTTATGTACTCACCATAACTTCAGATGTTTGGGATCCATCTCGCCTACATTCTGAATGATGGGTTCGGAGCCGATCCCTCGGCTCCGACTCGGCACGCTTATGCCAAAGAGCGAAGTCTCTTACTGGCTGAGCTTACCATATCCCAGGATGCACCACTACCAGTCCCCCAGATCTAGTTTGTCCGCATACATGCACACATGCATACCCTGCTTATATAACATCGTCAGATGAAACAAGATAAAACAGTAGAACTCAAAACCGTTCAATCTCTTCTGATCTCCAAGGCAGGGGGAAGGAGGGTGGGTATTAGGAATGTAGGCGAGATGGATCCCAAACATCTGAAGTTATGGTGAGTACATAACTAAAAGATGTTATGTGATCCATCTCGCCTACATTCTGAATGATGGGACAGCGTCCCTAGCACCTGAATCCTGGGTGGCTCACTGGAAAACACTCCTGAGTACCGTGGAACCAAATGAAGCTCGTCCTCTAGATGCCACATCCAATTTGTAGTGGGAAATGAAAGTGTGCGGATTGGACCAAGTAGCCGCAGCACAGATTTCCGATATAGCGAGCTTGGAATGAAAAGCTATAGAAGTAGCCATAGCTCTGGTAGAATGAGCCTTGATAGATGTTGTAAGTTGCTTATTCAAGAAGAATAAGTCTGAGTTATGCAATCTCTGATCCATTTTGAGATAGTAGCTTTTGTGATGGTTTGGCCCAGTTTATTATCTGAGAAGGACACAAACAACTGGTCTGACTTACGAAGTTGCTGAGTCCTGTCTAAATAGAAGCGTAACTGCCTGTGAACATCCAATTTATGAAGAGTGTATTCTGCTTCATTGGAGAATTTTGGGAAGAAAACGGTAGCTCTAGAGATTGTTGTAGGCAGAAACTAGAACAGACCTTTGGGACAAAGGATGGATTAGGCCTAAGTGATACTCTATCCTTGTGGAAAATCAAGTACGGTGGCTTAATAGACAGGGCTTGAAGCTCTGAAACTCTTCTTGCCGAAGTAATTGCAACTAAGAAGGCAGTTTTCCAAGACAGATATTTTAACTCGCATGTAGCAGCCGGTTCGAAAGGGGGAGATGTTAATGCGTGAAGCACCAAATCAAGATCCCACGGAGGTGCAGGATGAAAAATTGGTGGTCTTAATAGGTTCGCACCTTTAATGAAAGTTTTGCATAGTCTGCTGCTCATCAAAGGAGGATCCATGGATTCGTGGAATTTAGAAATAGCCGCTAGTTGGACTTTAATAGTTGAGACGGAAGATCCCTGATTAAACAAGGATGTTAAAATTTCAAGACCTCTGGGACAGGAGCAGTGATAGGGTCTAAGCCCTTGAGTTGAGCCCAGATAGCAAACCTCTTCCACTTACTAAGGTACAATTTGTTAGTGGTGGGTTTGTGGGCCGAAGATAAAATGTGAACCACTTCCGGGTCTAGAGTGTGCCTTCTAACTAAAGTCGGAAGTGGAGGAGCCAAGCTGTCAATTTCAAAGATTGAAGGGACTGATGTCGAAGTCCCGACTGATGGATTAGCAAGTCCGGAATCAGGTCTAAAGTCCACGGATCGTCCACTGCGTGCTTCTTCAGGTAGGGAAACCACACCTGGCGAGGCCAGTCTGGGGCAATCAGAATCATTGAAGACCCCAGTTGAGAGGCTTTTGAATAACTCTGGGAAGAAGCGGAATGGGAGGAAAGGCATAAAGTAGCCCTGTTGGCCAAGGTTGTGCTAGAGCATCCATGGCTGGTACTCCCTGATGTGGGATCAAGGAGAAGAACCTTTGGCACTTGGTGTTTAATGGAGTTGCAAATAGGTCGCAGCAGCGTCCCCATCTCCTGAAAACCTGAGCTGCTACGGTGTGGTTTAGAGACCACTCGTGAGGAGAGAGAATTGTCCTGCTCAATTTGTCTGCCAATATATTTGACTTTCCGGGATGTGGGTCGCTACCAAGAAGCGGTTGGTAGCTACAGCCCATTCCCACACTCTCATGGCCTCTCTGCAAAGGGGTAAGATCTGGTCCCTCCTTGTTTGTTCAGATACCAAACCACCGACATGTTGTCTGTGTGGATGGCGATGATGCCCTGAGGAAGAAACTTGTGTAAGGCTTGTAGGGATAGAAGTACAGCCCTCATCTCCAACACATTGATGTGGAGAAGAGCTTCGTCTGGAAGCCAGGAGCCCTGAACTAGCCTGCCCAGACAATGCCCCCACCCTATCTGGGAGGCATCTGTCGTCAGGGTAACCACTGGAGAGGGAAGAACAAAGGGTTTCCTTGATCCAAATTGGATGTCTGAAGCCACCAGCGAAGGTCCCTTTTGCATATATCCGTAATCATGATGTGATGATTGAGGGAAGATCCTGAAAGGACCATTGCGTTGACAATAGCCACTGAAGAATCCTCATGTGCAATCTTGCCAGAGGGACTAAAAGAACCGTGGCAGACATTGAGCCTAGAACTTGTAGAACCATCCTGGCTGGGGCTTTGGATCTCGAGATCAGAGCTTGAACTTGGCCCTGTAAAGTTTGGATCCTTTCGGCAGGAAGAAAGACGCATCAATCTTGAGTCTATCTCTGCTCCTATGAACTTTATGCGTTGAGAGGGCAGCAAGACAGACTTTGACCAATTGAATGTAATCCCCAGGGTAACACCCAGGAGATGGTGGCTTTGAGGTTGTCCATTAGTAGATGCCTGGTGGTGGCAGTCAGGAGCCAGTCGTCCAGATAGGGAAACACTTGGAATCCAAGACTTCTCAGGTGAGCCGTCACTACTGCCAAACACTTGGTGAACACCCTGGGGCTGTGGTGAGACCAAAGGGCAGAGCGCAAAATTGGTAATGACTGACTCCCAGGCTGAAGCGCAGATACCTCCTGGACGCCTGATGTATCGGTATGTGATAATAGGCGTCCTTGAGGTCTATGGAGCACATCCAAACATCCTTCTCCAACAATGGGAGAATGGATTGTAACGTGACCATTCGAATTTGGATTTCGTGACGGATTGGTTCAGTCTGCTGAGATCCAATATTGGTCTCAGGTCCCCTGTCTTTTTTGGCACTAAAAAGAACCTGGAGTAATTTCCTGATCCGATCTGGTCTGTGGGGACGGTTGGATGACTCCTTTTTCTAGCAGCTTTAAAGCTTCTGCGGCTGCCATTTCCCTTTGACTGGGTGGTGGGTCCGGGATTCTTTTGGACTGTGGGGGCGAGTATGTGAATGGGATGGTGTAACCTCCGGCAATGATCCGAAGCACCCATCTGTCCTGAGTGATTGACTCCCAGGCTTTTAGGTGCTTGGCAAAGCGACACCCGACTGGCTCCGGAGCAGCACAGCCGGGCAATCCCTCATGACGTGTGGGAGGCTGAAGAGCCACGAAAGGACTCGCGGTCTCCAGAATTGCGGGGCCCTCTGCCGCCTCTGGGACGGCGTCTCCCTGAAAAATTTCCCCGTCCTCTGCCTCTGGAAGGGGATTCTTCCTGCTGTTGGGAGAAAAACTTACGGGATTTGCGGAACCACATTTTCCCCTCCTTTAGCCTTGGGGTAAGGCCGAAGGGAGTGGAATAACGGGCACCTACGGCAGATAAAGTTTTTCCCTCTTGCTCACAGCGGTAAGGGTGTCTTTAACCTTGGGTCCAAACAAGGAGGACCCCTCAAAGGGAGCGTCGGCGAAGGAAGACTTGAAGGCCTCCATGAACTGACACAAACGGAGCCAGGCTTGTCTCCGTGAGCCACGCCTGTGCCTGCCGCTCTACCCGCCCCTTCGCCGCATAGGAAATGAGCCTCATGGACGAGTTAGAAATTGACGTAAGGATAGCCAACTGAGAGCTAACCGACTGGGCTAGCTGCTCAGGTAGGTTACCCGAGAGGGAATCTGACAACTCCTTGACCAGATCCCTCTGAAGCCTGGTAAAATGTGCCAAATAATTCAGAGACCTTAAAGTAAAGGCCGCTGAAGTCAGGGTGCGCTTCCCGTACCTGTCCATACTCCTAGACTCCTTATTAGGAGGATGGATGGATGTTGAAGCCTCTGCCACGTCCTGTTGTGTAGCAGATGCCACCACCATGGCATCTACAGCCACGCCTTTAGTGAGGAACTCCTTCTCGGGGGGAGCAGACAAAAATTTATTTGGACGAGAAGGGACTGGTTCCACGGTATCTGGATGTTCCCGCCTTGACAAACTAAATCCAGAAGCTCGTCGAAGGGCGGAGACACCCAGGAGGCGGAGGGCTGAGCCCCAAAGGCCTTGAGGAGCACTGACTCGTCAGTAGAGGGGGGTTTGGATATCCAGCTGCTTCGTTGTTTGAGGATCTCTAAGATGTCTGCAAAGGAGACATCATCCGAGGACGACTTCGGGGACCCCTCTGCATCATCCAGATCAGTGTCTGAAGTAATAGACTCGGGGGAGTCCACGTGCTTCCTCTTGCACGATCTCTTCCTTGGGGGTTCCTCCGAAGACAGCTCAGAAGAACCCTCAGGAGGAGGGGAACCCCCACTGGGGGTAACCTCAGGCCCCGGGGCTCCACTGACTACGGACAGGGGAACTGCCAAAGACCCAGTCTCCACTCCTAGGGAAGGTGCCGGTAAAGCCGGGGAGATGGCCGAAGAGGACTTGGCCAAGGCACTCCTCATGGCTCTGAAAGCCGGACCCCCAGAATCCTGGGAGTGTCCGGTCCCCTGAGCCGTGATAGTCGACGGAAGACCCGCAGCCGAAGCACCGAGGGGGAGGCTCGGAACCGAAAGCATAGGTCCCGAAACATCACCCCGGGTCCAGCCGAAGACGTCCGCGTACCAAACTCGGACCCGAAGGCCCGGGTTGGAGTAAGGGTCGGAGCCGACCCTGAGATCTCCATCGGCTCCAACAGCACCTGCTCCGACGGAGCCGAAGCAGTCGGAGGAGGAATGGCAATGGGGTGGGCCAAGGTCATCGGCTCCGAAACCAACTGGGTCGGAACCGAAACAAATTTTTGGAAGACTGGGGACTGGAACAGTCTTTGGAGCACCCTGTCTATATCAGAATCTGACATCCTCGAAGACCGAGAGGAAACAGAACGGGTCCGAGACGGCCTCTCCAACGGCCCCAAAGGGCTAGGGGACCGGCTCCGAGGCGACTCGATGAGTATCGGCGCCGAGGGAATACACACCAGATTCCATCGGTGCCGAGGTGGACTTCGCGCCGAGGAGGAAGTGTCTGAGCGGGCAACCTTTGTTGGCTCCGAGCAGTGGAGCCGGCGAAGATGACCCGCCTCGATGCCCCAGCTATCGGCTCCGAAGCCAGAGGAGTCGATACTGGTGGCATCGAGGCAGACCGTTCCGACCTCGGCTCCAAGTCCTTGGAGCCGAAGGAGAGGCCTGCCTTTGTTTCTTAGCGATCGGATCAGACGGACTGGTCGGAGCCGGCCCTTTCTTTTGGCTGGAGAAGGAGAGGATGCCAAAGCTTCTTCGAAAGAAGGTTTAATTAATCCCTTAAGAATTAATTTATTTTTCCTCTCCTGGAGGACCCTTGAGGGAAAAGCGTGACATACACTACATGATTCCTGTAAATGCTTTGCCCCTAAGCAATACACACATAGCGAGTGATCGTCCGTGATGGACATTTTGAAGCTACATTTTACACATTTCTTGAAGCCGAAGGCCTAGGATTCTGAGACATTATAGAAATTTTCAGAAAGTAACTGTAAAGAACACTGGTGACAGACCTATAATAGGCTTACAGTTTACACTGCAATACTCTGAGTTAGTTAAACACAGCACAAACTCTGTAAATGTAATAATTTCTCTCAGTAGTTCCTCTTTAAGGAAGAGAAATATAAGTGAAACAGAACCGAAGTCACCTACAAATAAAAAGAGCCGGAAAGGCCTTTCCAGACAAGAGGTACTCCTAGTCCACACTCACAACACAAGAATTCACCAAGTGAATTTTGTCAAACACACTCAAAACACAAGAATAGCTGTTAAAACAGCTTTTTGTAGAGAATGAAGAAAATCCTGACAGAAAACTAGTGAAATAATCACTACTTAACTCAGCCAGCTCGAGACCACGTCTTCACTTGTTAGCGGCAAACGAGATCTGGGGGACTGGTAGTGGTGCATCCTGGGATATGGTAAGCTCAGCCAGTAAGAGACTTCGCTCTTTGGCATAAGCGTGCCGAGTCGGAGCCGAGGGATCGGCTCCGAACCCATCATTCAGAATGTAGGCGAGATAGGATCACATAACATCAATATTACAGGCAGATGTTTTTGGACCCCTCTCCCCACTTCCAGCGCCAAATTGGTGAGTTTTTGACTGAGGCAGTGGAGGAGGGTATTATTACAGAAAGTGTTAAAGAACAACTAATGGTTGGTTCACCTAAGAAACAATATCTATATTTGCTACCCAAGATCCATAAACATGCCACTAATCCACCAGGTCGACCAATTGTCTCGGGACATGGGTCTCTTACTGAACCACTATCTGAATATTTAACCCGACATTTAAAACCATTACTGGGTTTTATTAGAGCCAGGATTCAAGACACCACCCAGTTTTTGGATATCATCAACTCCCAACTTGAACCACATTGGCTATTATGCACTTTGGACATCACCTCTATACCAACATTCCACACTGGGCAGGTTTACAAACGTTAGACTATTGGTTGGCTAGATCAGGTTTATATCAACCTGGATTTAATACATTTCTCGTATGCCTTACAGAACATGTTTTGTCCAGTAACGTTTTTTATTTCCAAAATCTTTGTTACTGGCAAACAAAAGGTACTGCTATGGGTGCATCTTTTTCACCTATATATGCAGATCTTTTTATGGCATATATTGAAGAAATTGTCATTTATGATGGTAATCACAACATTTATATGTGTGAGATGGACATTTGGCGTCGCTATCTGGATGACTGTTGGCTGGTGTGGAAAGCTGATGAACAGTATCTTATGGAGTTTCTTGAATATCTTAATGATGATGTATGGGGGATTGAATTTAAATTGACCTGTAATAAATCGAGGATAGTATTTCTTGATGTGGAAATCACCAGAAATCAGGATAACACCTTATCCTCCAGGATGTTCAGGAAATTTCCTGAATTCAATTCATTATTACATGCTACCAGCTTCCACCCACAACATGTCATCCAGAATATACCCAAATCTCAATTTTTAAGAGCCAGGAGAATCTGCTCTAGCCAACAATCCTTTCTTGATGCCCAGGATGATTTGACTCTAAGATTTATTAGGAGGGGTTATCGTCCAGGTACTGTGCATCTAGCCAAAAGATCTGTGTCCAACGTAAATAGGGAAGACTTATCGTACCAAGATAATAACAATAGTCATAAGTTACAACCTTTACGTTTGGTGACCACGTATGGACGTAATACAAAGGGTTTCAAAAATATTATACAGAGACATTGGAACGTTCTTAAAGCTGATCAAAAACTTAATTCTTTGCTCCCAGACAAATGTTCTTTCTCATTTAAAAGGGGACAGACTATTGGTTCTAAATTGAGTCATAAGAGAGTTGGTCCAGATTTTTCTGTTCCAACTCAGTTGTCCATTTTAGGTAAACCTATTGTTGGATGTATACCCTGTGGACATTGTTCCTTTTGTATTCGTGTTTTACGTACCAATGAATTTAGCAGTAAAAACACTTCAGAGGTTTTTGACATCAAGTTTTGGGCTAACTGCAATACTGAGTGGGTCATCTATTTGGTGACCTGCAATTGTTCTGCTTTCTATGTTGGAAAGACCTCTCGGGCCTTTTGTCTTAGAATTTGTGAGCATTTAAGTGACATCAAGAATAAACGCACTAGTAATGCTCTATACAAACATTGCTTAAAACATGTATCTGCTTCTTTTAAATTTGTTGTCATTGATTGCATTAGGGGGAGATGTAAAGATAAACAGCACTGGCAGGAACTACTTAGCTCCAAGGAGAGAAAATGGATCATTAAACTTGGAGCATTGTTTTCACCTGGCCTTAATGATCAATTGTGAATTCTGTGTTTTGATTGGCCTTTTCCTTAATGATCAATTGTGAATTCTGTGTTTTGATTGGCCTTTTAGTATGGCTTATCTCTATATATATGGATGTATTGCGATACTTTTTTTCATTTTTGTATTTCACTGAAGAAGGCTCTGATGAGCCGAAACCGGTTTGAAGCCTTTTTGTAATTGTTTTTTACAATATCAGCATCCTAGGGGGGTTTTCCTTCCCTATGACAATAAATCGTTTTTGGATGTGGCTATTGCCAACACTTGCTGGCGTCTTTTTGTTTTGAATTTTTCCTGTTTGGCCGTGCAAGGGTTCCACGGGCACCTGCTTCTTTTTTGGCCTAAGCAGTACACCCATAAGGAGTGATCGTCCGTGATGGACATTTTGTAGTTGCATCTAGTGCATTTTTTAAATCCGGAGGGTCTATGCTCCTTAGACATAATTGTAGCCACTTGTCAGAGAAAAACACAATATATGGCTACACAACAATAAACTTTTTTTTTTTTTTTTTAACAAGAGCGAAAGCCCAAGAAACTTAAACGAATGACAAACACTAAAAAGAGGGCCAAGAACCCTTTAACTAAAACAGGTACTTGACCTCTGAAATAACAAGAAGACTCAATAAGAATGAGGGGAAGGCCCCTCTAACTTAAACGGAAACCTTTCCCTGTCCAAACACAAAATTTTTACCACAAATTTTTCACAAAAACACAAGTATACACAACGATAGCTGTTAAAACAGCTTTTGGGTAAAGATTTAAGAAATTCCTGACAGAAAACTCTCAGAAAAAAAAGCACTTAGCTCAGCCAAGTTCGAGACCACGTCCTAGCTTGTAAGCGGCAAACGAGATCTGGGGAAGTAGCGGTGGTGCATCCTGGGATATAGAATAGCTCAGCCAATGAGAGACTTCGCCCTATAGCATAGCGTGCCGAGTCGGAGCAGAGGATTGGCTCCGCTCCGAACCCATCAGTACAGAATGTAGGCGAGATAGGATCACATAACATCAGCTGTTTGTTGAAATTCTGACAGAAACCCCAAGTCAAAAGACCAAAAAGGTTAAGAAAATACACTTCGCTCCAGCCAAGTAGAAACCACGTCCAGCTTGAAGAGCGGCAAACGAGATCTGGGGTAGCAGGTGTGGTGCATTCTGGGATAAGGGGGAGCCCAGCCAATGAGAGACTTCGTTCTAGTGTATAGTGGCCGAGTCGGAGCCGATGGATCGGCTCCGAACCCATCTGTTATGAATGTAGGCGAGATAGGATCCCATTACATCTTATAATTACTGCCCAAGATCCATAAGTCTTACAACACACCACCAGTCAGACCTACAGTTTCAGGTATGGGCTCGCTCACTGAGCCCTTGTCTGTCTTTTTGACGCAATATTTGAAACCTTTACTACCTTATGTCAGGGCTAAATTGCAAGACACTACTGAGTTTTTACAAATTGTCTCGGAATGCCAATTGGAATCACACTGGTTGATGTGCACTTTAGATGTTAAATCATTATACACATGCATCCCACATTGGGCAGGTTTGACAGCATTGGAATATTGGCTCAACAGAACTAACATCTATGATCCAGGCTTCAATACCTTACGAATATGCATGGCAGAACATGTTCTTACCAAAAACATTTTTTTTATTTTCAAAATCAATGCTAATGGCAGATTCAAGGCACTGCCATGGGAGCATCATCTGCACCAATATATGCAGATTTATTCATGGGGTATGTTGAAGAACACATTATCGACAATGAACTACACAATTTGTATTTGCCTGAGGTAGATATATGGAGACGTTACCTAGATGACTGTTGGCTTGTGTGGAGAGGGGGTAGTGAGTATCTCATGGAATTTATTGAATACCTTAATGGCAACAAATGGGGGCTTGAGTTTACTGTAAACCACAGCCTGCAAGAGATTGATTTTTTGGATGTCCATCTACAAAGGGAACCGGATAATACTTTGCATACTACGGTTCACAGGAAATATCCCCAATATAAAAGCTTATTACATGCCTCCAGTATTCACCCCAAGAACATTATTAAAAATATTCCCAAATCAGTTCATGAGAATTAACAGAATATGCTCATCACAGCAGGACCTCGCTCATTGCCAGAATTACCTCTCCAAATAGATTTCTGCAGAGGGATTACAACAAACGTCAACTCAGCCTTACAATGGACCAAAAATGTATCCAGGGATAGCCTTTTGACATACAAACAGAAAGTCAGGTTGGTTACCACCTTTGGTAGAAATACAGGTCAACTCAAGGATGTTATTGACAAGCACTGGAACATACTTAAAACCAATACACAGTTGGATGACTGGTTAGGGAATAGATGTCTTTTTTCCTATCGTAAAGGAAAAACTCCTGGGCCTCACTTCTGTCACTACAAGAAAATCACACACCATGACACTGCATTACAACAAATTACATTATCAGGGGAAAAACTGGTTGGATGTTACCCATATGGTCATTGTTCTTTTTGCAAATATGTTTTCAAAACCAAAAACTTCAGTAGTAAAAATAAGGGACAATTGCATAATATCAATAGTTTTGCCAATTGTGGTACAGATTGGGTTATCTATCTGGCCACATGCTCCTACCAAGCTTTTTATATAGGACAAACCTCCAGACAATTTAGAATTCGTATGCCCGAACATCTAGGGGACATCAGGAATGCCAGACCCACTAATGCCTTATATAGACATTGTTTGATCCATAAAACAGCCACATTTTCCTTCACAGTTATTGATAAAATTTCAGGAAACGGATCTTTCAAAACCGGATGGCATAATTTATTAAACAAAGAAAAGAGATGGATTGTCAAATTAGGTGGTCTTTTTCCACCTAATTTAATAACACATTTTCATAACAATGACGTATATTCTATGCATGTTTGTTTTTTACTGTATGATCACTTGACTTTCAAATAGGTTTTATTATTTTTTATTTCACTTTTCCCCCCCCACAGGAAGTGATGTCAAGACTGCTCTGTTGGATTCATTATAAATTACAGCATTTGCAATGTCATTATTGTTCAACCACTGATGAAAGCACTTTGCTGAAACTGGTCTGGTTCTCTGGTTTTCATTAAAAACTTTTTGCGCTTGCCTTCCGGGTGCTGGTCTCTCTTGTTCAGTATCAAGGTCGTTTGGTCCACGCATCTACCATACTTGCTAGCCTGGTTCTTCTGAATGATTCATTTTGTTGAGTCAATAAGTGAGGAATTTGAGGCAATGTCCAGGCTGGGCACTGAGACAAGCTCATTAAGATTGGGTACCAGTGCTGGCAGGGCCAGTCTGGGGCAATCGGTATCATTTTTGGCTTCTCTTGTCTGACCTTTAGGAGTACCTCGGGGAGGAGAGGCAGAGGAGTAAAGGCATATACAGTTAAGTTTTTCCAGCTGAAAGAGCGTCCACTTTCCATGCTAGCTTGTGATAAGTTCTTGTGCAGAATTTCTGTAGTTGGCAGTTGTGAGGCAAGGCAAAGAGGTCTATGTCCGGGCATCCCCATTTCCTCGTTATCATGAAGATTTGAGGATCCAATTTCCACTCGTGGGGATCCATTAGGGTTCTGCTTAGCTCGTCTGCCAGAGAATTTATCCTTCCTGGCAGGTATTGTGCCTGTAGATGTACTTGGTAAGTCAATGCTGTGTTTTTCTTGCCCCAGATGTTAGGTTGCCCCCAAAAGGGTAGGTTAAATAAAAACAATGCTTATAAAAGCATGCACTAAAATACCTTCATCTACAAGCAAATACACCACATAGGTCGTATAGAATAGAGAAGTACAGATAGAGCAAAGAAAGTGGGATGGGGGGGGGTGGGTAACCTGGATTGCAACAGTGAATACACTAACATCTACATTTATGGTAGGTACACAACTGTACTATGTTCATACTATTTCACTGTTGCAGTCATTACACTTGGGTTGAATCCCAAAGCTGAGGTTGGGTGGCTGGGTCTAAATAGACTTAGGAGTGGCTAGAAGGCCCTGCAAGACTGCAGTGTTAAAGCCTGTTCTGGATTTAGAGTAGAGGCAAGTGGTAGTGCTTAGTAAAAGTTGCAGCTTCCAAAATATCCTTGGTTGGTACTCAGAGGAAGGCTGCTGCCCTGGTAGAATGTGATCTAGTGCCCTTAGGCACTGATTTGCCATGTTGTGAATAGCAGAAGCAAATGCAGTGTCCTATCCATTTTGAAATAGGATGCTTTGAGATGGCCTTTCCTTGTGATCCTGCAGCATATGCCACTAAAAAGTTATTCAGTCTTTCTGAAAGACTTCATTTTGTCCAAGTAGAAGCGTAGCTGTCTATGTATGTCCAAAGAATGCAGAAGTCTCTCCTTTATTCTGTGGGTTTGGGTAAAAAGTAGGCAAATGAATGACCCGGTTAAGAGCCACACTGGACACTTCCTTAGGCATAAATGTTGGGTTTGTCCTTAGAGTAATCCTGTCCGGATGGAAGGTAAAAGGTTCCACAGCCACTAATGCCTGTAACTGAGACTTCTTGCTGAAGTTACTGCTAGGAGCAGAGCTGTTTTCTATAAGAATTTTATCTCAGCTGTACTGGCTGGCTCAAAAGGAGGCAGCGAGTTTTTCCATGACAGAATTGAGGTCCCATGCAGGTATTGGTGCTCTCCGTGGAGGTCTTATGTTTCTGGCCCCCCTGAGGAACTGCCTAAGCAATTGATATGAAAAAATAGGTGGGTCTGTATTGTAATGAGCTGAAATGACAGTGGCATGAATCTTGATGAGGATAGGCCTTTGTCCAGCATCTCAGATATTGTAAAATCAGAGGGATATTTGGAACAAGTGCGTCAATTCCTTGTGCCTGGTTCCAAGCACAGAATCTTCCATTTTCTGCATAAGATTTTCTGGTGCTGGGCCTCCTGGCCTCCAAAACAACATCCATAACCGCTTTAGAGAGGTGTATTCTGAATGGTTACAGTATCCGCCATGCAGCTAGATTTAGAGTTCTGAGTTGGCTGTGCAGGACTGTTTTGTTGGGTCAGTAAATGAGGAATTTGAGGCAATGTCCAGGCTGGGCCTTGGGACAAGCGCCTTAGGATTGGGTACCAGTGTTGGCATGGCAATCCAGGTAATCAGCATCATTTGTGGCTTCTCTTGTCTGACCTTTAGGAGTACCTTGGGGAGGAAAGGCATACACTGTAAGGTTGTTCCAGCGGAATGACAGAGAATCCACTTTCCATGCTTGTTTGTGATAAGTCCTTGTGCAGAATCTCTGAAGTTGGCAGTTGCGAGAGGCAAAAATATCTATGTCTGGGCGTCCCCATTTCCTTATGCTGATTATTTGTAGATCTAGTTTCCACTTCAGGGTCCATGAGGTTTCTGCTTAGTCTGCCAGAGCATTTGTTTTTCCTGGCAGGAATTGTGCTTGCAGATGTACTTGGCAAGTCAATGCTGTGTCCATAAAATCATGGCTTGTCTGTAGAGGGGGTAGGAATGTGTGGCCCCCTGCTTATGTACCACATGACTGTGGTGTTCTGTCTTTATCAGCAGCTGTCCTGGATGAAGTAGGTCCCTTGAAGGTTGTCAGGGCATTTTGTACAGCTAGCATCTTTTTGATTGATGTGACGATTCCTTTGGCTTGGGGGCCATGAGCCCTGAAAAAGAAGTTATGTACCTACCATAACGTTCCAGGTTAGTCTCCTCTTGCCTTCTTTCTTGCTGGTTGGGTTCGGAGACGATCTTCGGCTCAGACTCTGCCATCTTCTAAAGCTCGAGAGTGCTACATACTGGCTCGAGGTCTCCCCATATCCCATGATGCCTGGCGCTAGAAACCCAGATCGCCTGGTGAGACTAACATCAGACAAACTAATGAAGGAATCCTATCCCATCATACCCAAGCCCAACTATATAGACTACTAGGTAGAGTGGGATAGTCAGAGAAGACTCCGCCAGTGTAGATCCAGAGAAACTCTTCTCGGTCTAGTAGGATAGGGGGGATGGAGGGTGGGACACAAGAAAGAAGGCGAGAGGAGATAACTAACATGGAACGTTATTGGTAGGTACATAACTTCATGTTAAGTTGTCCATCTTGCCTTCATTCTTGCTGGTTGGGACAGCGTCCTTAGCACCTAAAATCCTGGGTGGATCAGTGGAACAGACTCTTCAGAACAGTGGAACCAAAATCAGCTCTGCTCCTGGAAACTACGTCCAGCTTATGAGAGATGAAAGTATGAGGGTTTGCCCAAGTGGCTGCTGCACAGATAGATTCCATGGGCAACCTGGCTTGAAACGCAACAGAAGTGGCCCTTAGGTTTAACAGGCAATTCTTTCCTCAGCTGATAAGGGTTATGGTAGAAGTCAGCCACCTAGATAAAGTTACTTTTGATACTGGTAGGCCTTGTTTGCCCTCTGCATAAGAGAAGAAAAGCTGATCCGATTTCATGCAAATAAAAGCGCAGTTGCCTGTGAACATCTAATTGATGTAATCTATATTCTGACCTGTTGGAATGGTTAGGAAAAAATACAGGAAGGTCAATGGACTGGTTCAAATTATTCTCAGAAGAGACCTTAGGAAGGAAGGGCTAGTCCTAAGAACAACCCTGTCTTTGTGGAACACTAGGTACGGGGGGGACGGATACAAAGAATGGCTAACAACCTTGTCTGGAGGAAGGCTGGCTGAGTAGTGATACCTATTCTGAACACGTCGGGTAGTATAGTCTCTGGCTTGCAGAAGGTGATGCCTGGTGGTAGCAGTGAGGAGCCAGTCTAGATATAGAAACACCTGGAATCCTTGCCATCTCAGGTGAGCGGTAACTACTGCCATACATTTGGTGAACACTCTGGGGGCTGTGGTGAGACCAAAGGGCAGACCTCTGAACTGATAAGCAGCCAGAAGCACAGGAATCTTCTGGAGCGCCCGTCCATTTTGATATGGTAGCACGCATCCTGAAGATCTATGCAGCACATCCAATTGTCCTGACCCAGGAAGGGCAAAATGGACTGAAGCGTGACCATCCGAAACTTTGTTCTTTGTACAGACCTGTTTAGTCTGCTGAGATCCAAAATGGGTCTCCAGTCCCGTTTTTTTGGTACCAAAAAGAACCTTGAGTAAATTCCAGATCCTTGCTGGTCTGCTGGATGGCCCTTTTTCTTAACAGTTTTGAAACTTCCTGAACTGCTTGATCCCTTAGATTGGGTGGAACGTCTGGAAGGGACTTAAAGGAGCGTGGACAAAGGAAATTCTGTAGCCTCTGGATATAATGGGCTGTACCCATTTGTCTTGTGTTATTTCTTGCCAGGCTCTTTGGTACAGCGATAATCTGCCCCAGACTGCCTCCAGAGGTGGGCAGCCGGGCAACCCTTCAAGGATGATGGAAGGGCTCGTCAGAGAAGGATTCTCTGCTGCCCTGGTTTTGCGGACCCCCTCTGCCATGAGGCGGCATCTGTTATTGTTTCCTCCTCTGCCCCTGGAGGGAAAAAAAAAAAAAATCACGTGTGTCCGGCAAGGCTCCCTGGGATTTCCAGAACCACATCTTTCCACTCTTCCGACCCTTGGGATATGGTCTGGAAGGAGTGGAAAAACTGACTCCTATGGCAGAAAGAGTCTTTCCTTCCTGCTCACACCTGGTAAGGGATCCTTCACCTGTGATCCAAAGAGAGAGGAACCATCAAAAGGGGTGTTGGGCCACGCCTGTGCCTGCGGCTCTACTCGCCCCAATGGCTGCATAAGAAATTAGCCTCATGGAGTTTACCACTGAATTAAGAGTCGCCAGCTGGGAGGCTGCCTTAGCCTGGGCCCCCCCTCAGCTGATAGATCTTGGAGTGCATCTCCAAGCTCTTTCAGATCATCCCTCTAAAGGCGGGTAAAGTGGCACAGGTAATTCAGGGACCGCATAGAAAAGGTCACTGAAGAGAACATAGACTTTCCATATCTGTCCATCGTCCTGGACTCCTTGTTAGGGGGATGGACAGATGAAGTTTCAGCCAACTCCTTTGTGGCCGCCTCTACCACCATGGCATCAACTGGGACACCTTGGTCAAAAACAATTTGTCCTGCGGTGCAGTAATTTAGTCTGTCTTCTAGGGGTCGGTTCCACTGTATCTAGAGCCGTCCACACTTTCCGAGACACCACAGACATCAGTGGGTTGAAAGGTGGAGACACCCAGGAGGGGGAAGGTCTGGATCCAAACGCGTCCAGGAATAGAAACATCCTCAGAAGGGCTTAGGGAAGGCAAATTCCCCCCTCTGCCTAAGCATCTCAAGAATGTCTGAGAAGGAGACATCTTCAGAGGGGGATCTTAGGGACCCTTCCAACTCCTCAAAGTCTATCAGACGTGACAGACAAGGGGGAGTCAACATGCTTCCTCTTGCGAAGTGGCTCCTCTGAATGGTTAGGGGAGGCCTCGGAAGGGGATACACCCAAAGGGGTGTCCTGGAGCGTCGGATCCCCACTCTTAGGGTCTGGAAGAGGAGCAGATGTGGGAGCCATGCTCACCTGTGCTGAAGCAGAGAGAGGGAGAGCGGGATCGGACAAGGGTCCGATGCCATTCACCCCCTCGGAGCCGACCAGGGAGTCGCGGCGCCCAGATCCCTCCATGGTCGGTACCATGGAAGGGATCGGAGCAGACGATGGAACCAGAGGAGAAAGTATCTGAGCAGACTGCTCAGTGACTCAAAACCCCAACGAACTCTGGCTCAGAGCTCAAAGGAGGAGTCTGAGGAGGAATTTCTATAGCTGCGGACTGAGCAAATGCCTGATGAGGGGGGCTGGACAACATTTTGGCTAGGGCCTGCGATTTTAGCAGCCTGACCACTCCAAGTCATGGTCTGAAAGTCTTGAGGACCAAGAAGAGTGTGATGAGTGGCGACCATGCTCTGACTGGAGCAGAGGCGATTTTGGAGACGAACGTATCAACTCCAAAGAAGGGGACCTTGACCTTTTTCGACTGACTGCTCCGAAGAACGTGTTGGAGCAGACTGGGGGGGAGGAACATCGTTCCAGCCAGAGCAGAGATGGATGGTATGGCTTCACCAGACTGCTCCGAACTGGGAGCTGAAGGTTTAGGTGGCCTAGAAGATTTCACGAGCTGAGCCTTCGCTGGTGAATCTTGGGGGTTTAAGTAGACCCCTCAAGATCAATTTTTGCACTCCTGCAGGACTCTTGGACCGAAAGCATGGCAAATCAAACAAGAGTCCTTGCGCCCAGACAAACAAGTGTGACCATCTGTCAGAGACATCCTCTGACAGCATGAGTCGCACCTCTTGAATCCAGACGGCTTAGGATCCTTGGACATCCTAATAGAAGAAAAATCCAAAGGAAAAAAAACACACAAAAAGGTTAAGGTAACTACAGTAAAATACCCTACAGTTACAAGAACTCCTATAGCAAAACTAGCTCTTTTTAAAAAAAAAAAAAGTTATCCTCTAACTTAAACGGACACCTTTTAGATACAAGGTAATCCTCTAACTTAAACAGAAAACCTTAAGAGAAAAGATAAGGGGGGAAGGGGAACTCTAAATGACTACGAGTTTGAGGAAAAAACAAGGATTCAGACACTAACACACCACGATTACCAAAATCTATTCAGATAAAGCTAGTTAAACTAAGACAGAAAAAGACAATATAAAGGTTTTATACGACCTGAGCCAGTATAAGCAACCTTGCAGCTGAAGCGGCAAACGAGATCTGGATTTCTAGCACCAGGCATCATGGGATATGGGGAGACAGAGCCAGTATGTAGCGCTCTAGCTTTAGAAGATGGCAGAGTTGGAGCCAAAGATCGGCTCCGAACCCAACCAGCAAGAATGAAGGCGAGAGACAACTTAACATTAAGTTTTCCTGCCATGTGGGCCCCTCAGGCATAACCTGATGCATCTGTTAGTGTTTGCCTGGCTGTGGGCAAAGTGAATGGCTGTCCCTTGTGGTGTCAGGCCTGTGCCCGCCATCGAAATTCCTGTTGCAGGCAGGGAGAGTGAAATAATTCCAGGCTGTAGCAATGTGGAGTCCACTTTTTAGGAACGACTTAAGTTTCCTCATATGCAGTTTTGCATATAGAATTAGCAGAATACAGGAGGCCATGCAGCCCAGAGCCTGCAGAATTTTTCTTGCAGATAGCTGGGTCTTTGTTGCTATGCTTTCGAAGTAAGAAGTCAGTTGCCTTTGTCTGGCAGGAGATAAGCCATCGGGCCAGCTGTATTTAAGCTTGCATCCAGGAATATTACCTCTTGAGTACTAGTTTTGATTTTAGTGTACCCTAGGCAAGTTAGTAATCTTTTTACAAACGCCAGATGCTTTAGTAGAATGTCTTTGGTCTCTACTTGAATAAGGCAGTCCAAGTAGGAATATATTTGAATTCCCCTTTGTCTGCAAAATGCAATTAATAGTGCCAAGCATTTTGTGAAGACCCTGGACGCAATAGAGAAGCCAAAGGGCAGTGCAGAGAATTGCTAGTGCATTGATTGAGCCAGCTATGAATCTGAGGTATCTTCTGCAGGACTGTCCGATTGGGACATGCAAATATGCCTCTGAAGTCCAAAGTTACAAGCCAAGCCTTTCTGCCCAACATGGGCAAAAGCTGCTGCAGTCAACATTTTGAAGTTTGGAACGTCCAGAAAAGTACTTAAAATAGACAGGTCCAGAAACAGTCTCCAAGCTTTGTCCTTTCTTGGTACTGAGTATGTCCCTGCTCTTGTTGTAGCACTGGCTGAATAACCCTCATGTCCATGAGAGATAAAACTTGGTTTTGTGCCTCTGTGCACCGATTGTGTGGCAGGTCTGGCATACCTTTTGCAGGGTGTGAAAGTGGAACCTGTAGCCCTGAGACCCATTTGTCCTGGGTAATCATGTGCCAATTTCGTGAAAAAAAGTGCTAGCTTTCCCAAGGGTGCTGCCAAGATAAATGCTTGGCATGGGGAAGTCATTGGGAGTTTCCTATACGGCTGTGATTTGTCTTCTCCGCTTTTGGAGGTAGAAACACCCCACTGTTTGGGCCTGTATGAGCCCTGGGGCTGTTGTCTGCCTCCAGGGTGTTTATCTGCCTCTGTGGCCCGTCTGACATGGGAAAGAACAAATTCTTAGGCCAGTTCCTGCTAAATCTGGGTGGCTGCACCTGTAAGAAATCCTTCACTGTCTGTATAGATTTAGCTTTATCCTCCATTTTCTTCAACACCTCTTCTGCCTCAACACTAAACAAAGTATCATGCTGTAATGGAGCATCTAATAATTTTGCTTTAACATGATCAGGCTCCTTTAACCAAGCATGCCTTCTGAGAGCCTGTTAGTGGCCCTGCAAGAGGCCTCCAGTGAAAAACCACATTGTAAAGTAAGTTTTCC
Organism: Protopterus annectens; assembly: GCF_019279795.1. Taxonomy (NCBI): domain Eukaryota; kingdom Metazoa; phylum Chordata; order Ceratodontiformes; family Protopteridae; genus Protopterus; species Protopterus annectens. The sequence goes on from NC_056737.1 coordinate 879,762,311, forward strand.
CACTTGTTCAGCTGCATGCAATAAAAACTGCAATTCCTTGTTCTCAGCACATTCAGAATTTGACATTCTCTGTTTTAAGACATTAAATATTGCTGTTATTTAAGCATATGAAACAGACAATTTAAAGCCCTTACAGCCAAGGTAGCAGAAGTGTAAACTTTTTCCCCCATTTGTCCAGTGTCCTTGAATCTCTATCAGTGGGGACAGTTTTTTGCAGTAGCAGCTTTGACCGCTTTGGGACCATGATATAGTTTCTGGGTCAGCGGCAGGGTTTTTATATAGAAATGGAACCCTGTAGTATTCTGTCTGGCTTAACAGGTGCAGGAGATAGAGAGTCAGGAGACAGGCCAGACTGAAAATACATCTACAATGTCTAGAACGGGGGAATAGCAAGATGTCTGTGCTGGGGTAGTAAAAGTCTGAGCCTTTTCTTAGAATCTGAAAAATCTTGGCTCTCCCAGTGGAAATACTCCCTCATGGTATGCAAGTTTCCCCCAAATGAGTAATCCTCAGGAGAAGCTGAAGAATAGATTCTTCAGCATCAGAATCCTCATAGGGAGGGAATAGAGTACTCCTGTTCTGAAGAGGAGTCACAAAAAATGGAAACCTCAGAGGAATCATATTCACTGTCTTGCCTAGGCCTCTTAGGAGAGGGATGGGAACATCTTCGGCCATTTTGAAAATGTTTTAGGCATGGATGTCTGTCCTGGAGAGTGCTGTACTGTTTCCTTGTCTTTAAGACTGTAGTCATGCTGAAGTTGGCTTGATATAAAGCTGTGTAGGTCTGAAAACCCCCTTCAGAAGCAGATGCCTGCTCAGTGGCTCTGACCCATCTGAGGAATTTGTTTCCTAAGGCTCCAATACCTTGAGTATTCAGAGGCCTAGCAGTCTCCATGTGGGAGGTGAGGCAGCCTTTGCCTCTGAAGAGGTGGGTGCCAGGGGCTGCAAAAGCACCTCCCTGAGAACCATGACTGGCCTAGAAGAGGCTTAGTCTGTTTTGGACCTCTGATGCCTGTCCTTTTTTTCCCCTTGTGCTTTTTACGAACTCTGGTAGTCGGCTGTTAGACAGCATTATGTAGTTAAACCATCGGCCAAAGTAATGAAAAGCAAAATCGTACCTACGCTTGGTGCGTTGGTTAAATCTAGCACAAAACCAACTAGCAACATAGTGGTCAGGCCCTAGGCAAGGAATACAGTAAGAGTGAAAATCCTTGAGGTATTTGCTTCCCACAAGAAATACAATTATCACCTTTTTTGGACATAGTTCATACTAGGCTATCTGCCCTAGAGCATTTATAAGCCTAGCCAGAGTGTGTTTTTGGCTTTCGCCACCCATTTTAAATGAATTTTGCTATGCCCTTTTTCGAGGTTAGTATACTGTGCAGAGTAGTGATACCTGGGGTAAACCTACCATCTCCCATCCACTCAAGCTTCCTCTTGGAGAGTCAGAGGGACTCTGCCTAACCTGGACTGGGATTTTATTCCAGAGTGAAGGGAGCCTCTGGGTTATGAATCCATCCCTCCAGCATGTCCTATTTCAGTGCTGAGGTTAAAGTCTCGAGCGAGTAGCTCAATGGGATTTGGATTTTAAGGTGCAGCATGTCCGTTAATTCCAGGTTGGACATGGTTTTAAACGTCAGGCACAGATGGTCTCTGAGCAGGCAGTATGCCACTGAGTAGAGCTAGAGTTTCTTTAACCGGGCAGCATATGGCATCTTTGATCCTCTTGGTGAGGTACTTTTGGGGTCTTTCCAGTTGCTGCAGATGTCTTGTAAGGAAAGGGGCATTATACTCAATTATGGGCCTGATGAGGGATGAGTAGAGAGGCACGATGACCTCCCCTGATCTAGATCTGAATCCCTTCATGATTAGGTGGGCTATATAAAATGTTTTTCTAACCACTTTGGCCACGTGGTTGTCAAATGAGAGACTGCCATCAAATCAACTTGGGTCCCAAGGTCCCCAATTACTTCTTCCATACTTAATGGATTACCACCTATGTGGTAATCTGTGGGCACTGTTTTTGCCAAAGGGGATGACTGTACACTTTGGCGTTTAGCTTGAGGCCATGGCTCTGGCACCAGTTGTCTATTTCTAGGAGGCCCTTTTGTAGGATGCTTGTGTCGGCTGGAGAGTAGATTATGGCACCCAGTTTGTTTGCAACCCATCTAGTGACATAGGGGTTTATATTTAAGCTGGTGAGCTTATCTATAATGCCAGAGTTGGGTATTGTTTCAAAGGCTTTTGCGAGGTCCAGGTAGGCTGTGTGGACCACCTTCCCTCGTTAATGGCCTTGGTGACAGTTTCAAAGAAATAAACCAAGTTTAAGAGGCAGGATCTGCCCTTAAAGCCAAACTGGGTAGGATCCAGTGTCTGTAGGTCCCCAATATCTTTATTTAGGAGGTCCATGATGATCCTTTCCATAGCTTTACAGACCAAGTTTACAGACCAAGCTAGTCGGGCAAAGTTTCCAGGATCCATTGAGGCACCACCTTTGTGGAGAGGGACCACTGTTGCTGTACGCCACTCTTTGGGTACATATCCTGTAGTAAGGCTAAGATTGAACAGTAGTTGTGCGTTTGGGTTTAGTTTGAGTTCATGTAGGACGCAGCCCGGGACACCGTCTGGTCCCATTGATGCGGTGTTTTTTGCTTTGGAAAGGGGGGCACTTACCTGAGCATCTGAGATGTCAGGGGGCAGCACTCTGCTGGGATAGATATTTGCCCTTTTGGTGGGGAAAGGGGGGGGGGAGAGAAGTTTGCACTGAGCCTGTCAGCTAGGATGTTGGCAGTGTCTGTGGGTTCAGTGCATTTGTCATTTTGGACCAATTCTGAACATATCTGGGAATTCCCACCCAGGTTCCTAACATAACTAAAGAAAGCCTTGTGATTATCCTTAGTGTCCTGTGCAATTTTTCTCTCGAAGCTGGCCTTAAGATGATTTTGAGTGCCCGTAGTATTTTGCTAATACTGATCAGAGATTCCTTCCCTTTTTGGGATTTTGCTCCATCATGTAGTAGCTTCCTCCTATTGTATAGTTTGTTTATGGCTGGGGTCCAACCAGACAGGACGTCTGCCTTTGGAGGATTGGGTCTTGGTTTTTATTTGGGATTGCATGATCCATGCATTCCTGAAGGTGTTCATAGAATGAGTTTATAAAGGATTCTGCGGTCTGGGCCATATTTTCCACAGGCCCGGGGGCTTTGAAGGATTCCACCTCAGTTTTCAGGAGTGTGAAATTTGCTTTAGAGAAGTTTTTCACTGTGGTTTTCTGGGCAGGAGCTGGGGTCGGGATATGAATATCTAGAGAGATTAGTTTATGGTATGATCTCACCAGTGAGTGATACACTTCTGGTCGGGAGCATAGTGTCCCCATGTTGGTGATGAGTGACAAGTTGTTCCATAGCATTTGAGTTTATAAATTCAAGGAACCTTCGGCTAGGGTGTTGGAGCTAGAGTAATGCTCCCAGTCTTTGTTAGGGTAGTTGAAGTCACCCAATATAATGGTGTTTGGAGAGAGCTTCATATTTTCCAGTGTTCTCGGGAAGGCCGAGTGGGGTTCCTGGGTTTGGGAGAGTGGTCTGGGGCTATAAACTGGAAGGCAGTTTTACCCACTGTTGCACATGGATAGTCTCTGATGCTTTGTGCTGTGCCACCAACCTGGAGGTGTGGGTATCTGACTAATATTGATACTCTGTCTGGAGCAAGAAAAAATAAAGTTTCCCCAACAGGGTACTTAGCTTTATAGAAGACTTCGGATCTGAAATTTACTTCAGAAAATCATGAGTTGGATGACCGGCACTTGCGAAAGTACAGTTTTGTACCTACTATAAATGTAGATGTTAGTGTTCACCCTGCTGCAGTCATCACACTTGGGTTATCCTGCCATCAGGCAGTCTCGCAGTCGGCCCGAATTCCAAAGTCTTGGTCCAGCATCAGTTGCAGTCGCTTCCTTGATGTCAGTGTGTCAGGGGTATACAAGAGGCATCAGACACCATTTTCTTCAGTTTCTTGCCCCAGATGTCAGGTGCCCCCAAAAGGTAAGCAAAACATTTCGCCTACTCTACTTACAAAGCCATGTGTGACCCAGCTGTTATAAATGCTACAACTAAAGAAATCCCAATCCCTCCACACCACATGCTCCAGACATCTCGGCCTCAGTACCAGAAACAGAACATGCTGTAGGGACAGGTTCATAATCCAGAGACTGCCCATGCTATGGAATAGACTTCCCATACATGTCCAGCAGAGCATCTTACTGTCCCTCTTAAAGAGAAATGTTTGATGAGTGGATGGGAAATAGAAAATTCACCCTGGGGATCACTCCAGTAGTTCTACTCTACAGAGGCACTAGGAATGAAGGTCAGGTGGCATGATGCCAGGGTAATCCTGTGGGTTAGGCCTGTAAAGGCTCCAGGGCCATTGGCCTAGTACACATCAATATACATATGGCTATATAAAAATAAAACAAAACCCTTAGGTACAAGCAAATACACCACAGAGGTAGTATAGGATAAAGTGGTAGAGAAGTTCAGCTAGTTCAGAGGGGATGGAGGGAGGGTAACCTGGACTGCAGCAGGGTGAACACTAACATCTACATTTATGGTAGGTACAAAACTTATGTTAGTGTTACCCTGCTGCATTCACTTGGGTTGAGTCCTAAAGCTAAAGAGGGAAGGTGGAGTTAAACACAGTTAGAAGAGGCTAGTAGGCCCTGCAAAACTGCAGTGGCAAAACCAGCTCTAGTCTGAGAGTAAAGAGGCAAGTGATAGTGTTTGGTGAAGGTGTGCACTGAACTCCAAGTAGCAGCTTCCACAATATCCTTGGTTGGCACTCTTCTGAGAAAGGCTGCTGATGTAGCTGTAGCCCTGGTGGAGTGGGGCCTAATGTTAGCAGGTACTGCTTTCCCATGATGTGTGTAGCAGAAACATGTGCAATGTCCTATCCATTTAGAAATGGTCCGTTTTGAGATAGCTTTTCCTTGTGATCCTGTAGCATAGGCTACAAAGACCTGGTCAGTTTTTCTGAAAGCCTTAGTTTTATCCAAGTAGTAACACAATTGCCTGTGAATGTCTAAAGAGTGCAGGAGTCTTTCTCCTTTGTTCTGGGGATTTGAGAAGGTAGGCAAATGAATGGTTTGGTTTAGGGCCACACTGGATACCACCTTTGTCATAAAAGTATTAGGTTCGTAGAGAAACTCAGTCTTGATGAAAAAGGAAAGGTTCCACTGCCATTAGTATTAGTGCCTGTAGCAGAGACTCTTCTAGATGAGGTTATTGCTAGTGAAAGAAATTTTAAATCGGTTGAAAAAAGCAGGTTCAAAGGGTGGCAGTGTAAGCTTTTCCAGGACAAAGTTGAGATCCCAAGTAGGTGTTGGAGCTCTCCTTGGCAGTCTTAAGTTCTTAGCCCCACTGAGGTACCGTCTTAGGAGTGGATGTGAAAAAGGAGGATTCGTGCTGTAATGAGCTGAAATTGCTGAGGCGTGGAACTTAGATGAAAAGGAAAGTCCTTTGTGTAACATCTCTTAAATATTGTAGAATCTGAGGAATGTTCGGCTCCAGGGGATTTAGGCCTTTATAGCCTGGTTCCAGGAACAAAGTCTATTCAATTTTTCTGAATAGGTTTTCCTGGTGCTGGGCCTCCAGAATTACATCCATAACAGCTTTGGATAAAGGTGTTGGCTGGTTTAGTTAATTTGCCATGCAGCCATAAGGTCTTGAGCTGGCTGTGTAAAATCAGATAGTCTCGCTGGGTGAGCAGTTGAGGAATTTGTGGCAAAATCCATGGTGGGCCATGGTCCTTAAAATTGGATACCAATGTTGGCATGGCCAATCTGGTGCAATGAGAATCATTTGTGGCCACTCTAATCCGACTTTCAGCAGTACCGAGGCAGTGGAGGGAAGGCATACACTGTTAATGTTTTCCAACTGAATGAGAGCATCCACTTTCCAAGCTAGTGGATGGAAGGTCCTTGTGCAAAATTTTTGAAGTTGGTTGTGGGGGCTTGCAAATAGATCTAGGTCTGGGCGTCCCCATTTTTGAGCCATCATTGCAAAAACTTGTGGATTTAGTTCCCATTCATGTGGGTCCATGAGGCTTCTGCTTGGGTAGTCTGCCAATGTGTTTCTTTCCTGGCAGGAATTGTGCTTGTAATTTAACCTGGTAAGACAGTGCAGTGTTCCACAAGGTCATTGCTTGCCTGCATAGAGGGTAGGAATGTGTGCCCCCCTGCTTGGTTATGTACCACATAACTTGGTGTTGTCTTGTCCTTAGTAGTTGTCCTGGGTGTAGAAGGTCCTTAGAGCATTCTGCACTGCTAGCATTTTTTTTTTGATTGATATGCAGGTGTCTCTGATCTATAGTCCATTTGACCTGAATGCACTGTCCTGCCATGTCTGCTCCCCAGGCAGTCAGATGCAGCTGTCAGTTTGCCTGGCTGCAGGTAAGGTGAAAGGCAGACACCTGTTGAGGTGACATGCCTGTGCCCACCATAGAAACTCCTGAAGGCAGGGAATGAGTGGAATCATTGTTTCCAAACTGTGGCTGTGCTACACTTTTCAGGTAACATTGCAATTTCCTCATATGTAGTTTTGCAAATGGTATTAGTAGAATGCAAGATGCCATGAATCCCAAGTTTGTCTGGTGTGAGAGAAGCCATCTGGGCTGTTGTATTCAGCCTGGCACCCAGGAATGTTATGTTTTGTGAGGGCACTAGTTTTGATTTTTTAGTTTACTGTGTACCCTAGGCAACTTAGGTGTTTGACAAATGCCAGGCCAGATGCTGTAAAAGAATGTCCTTGCTTTCTGCTTGAATAAGACAGTCATCCAGGTATGGGTATATTTGAATTCCTCTGTCTGCAGTATGCAATTACTGGTGCCAGGCATTTTGTGAAGACCCTAAGCGCAGTAGATAAGCCAAAGGGCAGTGCACAGAATTGATAATGCGTTGAACATGCAATGAAGTGGAGGTATCTTCTGCAATTTTGTCTGATAGGGACATGCAGGTATGCCTCCTTGAGGTCCAAAGTGACTAGCCAAGCATTCTTGCCCAGCATGGGTAGAAGCTGCTGTAGTGTTAGCATCTTGAATTATGGCACTTGCAGATAGGTGGTTCAGAATTGAAAGATCCAGAATGGGTCTCCATGCTTTGTCCTTTCTTGGAACTAGGAAGAGTCTTGATTAAAATCCTTATCCCTGCTCCTGTGTAGGTACCTGTTGAATGGCTCATGTTCATGAGAGCTGTAATTTGTTTTTGTGCCTCTGCCCATTGATTTGGTGGAAAGTGGAATCTGTATCCTTGACAGACCATGTTTAGAACCAATTTGTCTTGTGATGATGTGCCAGTCTGCAAAAAATGCTAGTTTTCCTCCCAAGGGTGCTGCCAGGAGAGATTTGCTTGGTAGTTTGAGGATCGTCATAGTGTCTTGCCTTCTGTTAGCTTGGGGCCCGTCTTCTCCTCCTTTCTGGGTAGCAGAACCCCATTGGCGAGGTTTGTAAGGGCCCTATGACTGACCTCTTCCCCTTGGGAGGCTGTATTTGCCCCTGTCTGAAGCTGGAAAGGATCAATTTTTTGTTGGCCAATTTCTGCTGAAGCGAGGGGGTTGTACCTGCAAGAAATCCTTAAGTTTGCATAGATTTAGCCTTATCCTCAATTTTCTTTAAAACCTCTTCTGCTTTGACACCAAATACATCCTGTTGTAAAGGTGCATCTAATAATTTTGCTTTAACACAGTCAGGGAGGGTTTGCTCTTTTAACCAAGCATGTCTACGAATGACTGAGCCAGTAACAGGTGCTCTACAGGAAGTTCCAGTGAATCAAATCTGCTTGCCCACCTGTTCAGCTGCATGCAGCAGATCCTGCATTTCCTTGAACTCGGGCTGTTCTGAGTGTGCTCATTTTTTTGTTTTAACTGAGACATCAAGAATTGTTGATATTTCAACATGTGAAACTGGCAATTTAATGCTCTCATAGCCAGAGTTGCAGAGGTGTACATTCTTTCCCCATCTATCTAGGGCTCTGGAATCTGAGGACACATGATTTTAGCCATAGAAGCCTTTGCTCCCTTAGGACCCTAGGATATGGTTTCTGGGTCAACTACAGGGCTTTTATAAAGGAATTTGTGTGAGTCAGGTACTCTAGTATCTGTCTGGTTTGGCTGGAGCAGGAGGTAGAGTGTCCGGATTTAAACTAGACTCCAAGTAGACATCACCCACAATATCTAAAACAGGAGGAATAGCAAGAGGTCTGTGCTGGGGTAATAGAAGGAACTCTGAGCCTTTTCTTAGAATCAGAGTAATCCTGGCCTTCCCAGGTGGAAGTTTCCCCAAAGGAGTAGTCTTCAGGGGGAGATGCTGAGGAAATAGAGTCTTCAGCATCAGAATCCTCATAAGGTGGAAAGTGTAATCCTGTTCCCAAGAAGGATCCGAGGAGAGAAACCTGGTCAGAGGATGCATAATCCTCCTCTTGTCTTGGTCTTTTATCAGGAGGGGGATGGGAACCTCTGGTAAGGGTAATTAAATCTTCAGCCATCTTAAGCGTGTTTCTTAGGCATGGGGCCTTGACCTGTAGACGGATTAACAGTTTTCGTATGTTTTAAAGAAGTTTAGCACAAGATTTAATGGCAAGTGTAGTCGGTCTGAAGACACCTGCAACCGAAGGAGTTTCCTCTGCACTGGTGTCTAAATCTGCTCTGGTGTCTGTAGATGGCTGCGTCGGCCTAGTAGACTCTGCGTGGGAGTCGGCAGCTTGGGGTTCCAGTAGGTAGTCAGGGGGTGCATAGGCACCGCACTGAAAACCAGAGAACCGGCGACAAAGCCCAGCTGAGGCCTCTGGGTCTGGCTTATTCCTAGGCTGCCTGTCCTTATATCCTTGTGTTTATGAATTGGTTGTCGGCTGCTACAACTGCATGGGATAATTGAATTTCCTACCAAAGGAATGCTGTGCAAAGTCAAAACTGCGTTTGAAGGTGCATTTATTAAACCTAGCGCAAAACCGACATGTGAAGTCGTGGTCTGGGCCTAGGCAAGGAATACAATAGGAATGGAAGTCCTTATGAGGAATTTGCTTCCCACAAGAAATGCAATTGTTAATTTTCTGACATCGGACTGAGGCAAGAAAGTGTTTTCCCCAACGGGGTACTTGGAGACTTCAGGCTGAAATTCAAATCGAAAATCTCAGGTGTCGGCCGACTGGCATTTGCAAACTGCTTCCGCTTCGTGCGGCAAGAAAGACTGGAGAAAATGGCGTCTGATGCCTCATATACCCCTGACGTACTGATGTCAGGGAAGAAGCAACAGCAACTGAAGCCGGACCAAGACTTCGGAATTCGGGCAGACTGCAGGACCACCTGACGGCAGGATAACCTAAGTATGATGACTGCAGCATGATAACATGAACATCCACTTTTGCTTCGGGCACTGCACGGCAAGAAAGACGGAAGAAAATGGCATCTGCTGCATCTTATACCCCCTGGCGCACTGACATCAGGGAAGAGGCGACAGCAAAAGACGCCGGACCAAGACTTTGGAATTCAGGCCGACTGCTGGTAGCCTGCCAGCAGGATAACCCTGGTGTAATGACTGCAACAGTGAAACACTGATAATCAGGTACACATACAACTGTACTGAAGAGAGAACGAGAAACCTTACCACCTTCGCTTACAGCTCAGACCACGATGCTAACTTAGAGCAGCAAACGAGATCTGGGGTTAGTCAGGAGGAAGCGATTATAGGTAGGGGAGGAGCTTAGAGCCGATGCCTGTAAACGTTTTGCCAGCACTGGATCCAAATGCTCGTATGTGCAGAAGGAATGAAGTTAACTACTTCAGATCAATCGTTAACTTTTTCTGACATCGGCTAGAGCAAGAAGAGAGGACTACCCCCAATGGGGTACTTAGCTTTAGAAAACTTCAGGATTATGCAATTCATAAGCGAAAACTCAGGTAGCGGCCAATCGGCACTTGCGAACTGCTTCGGGCTCATCAGCAAGAAAGACTAATGTAACTGTTTTGGCTGCCTGTCTTCATACCCCTGACGAACTGATGTCAGTCCTGGAGCAACAGCAACTGACACAAATACAGAGTCTCTGGTATTCGGGCTGACTGAGGGATACCTGCAGGCAAAGTGTGATGACTGCAGCAATGAAACCCTAAGAACATCTGCACTCTCAACTTTAAGTCGGGCAGAAGCTATCCAGATAGGAATGTCAGGTGGCATAAAATTTTACTCTGGCTGATGTTGGAAGATCCAAATACTTAAGACATTTGAAATGCACAGCTTAACTTGTGATGGGTGCCCACACTTGTCATACAAGCTTCATTCTAGTTACCTGCACTGACCAACATGTAGGTTAACCATGGATATTCTAAACAGTAGTCCCAAATTACACACTTACACGACTTTGCCACCATTTTATTGCATTCATGTTATTTACAAAAAAGCATCAACCTCAAAAACAGAGGACATCTCCATCTCAGTCTGCCAATGTGAAGTGCATTTGCAAACCATACAGCAAACCAATAAGTAAAGAAAAATCTAAACTTCACAGAAGTTTACAACTTTTTGCACTAATGCTGTTTCAGCCCATGTTAGTGTACTTCAGTCAACTTCTTCCATACGGGACACATCTTCACCTTCTCCTTCCAAGGGAGGCATTTCATCCACTACTTCTGCTGCACTGGTATCTTCTGCTGCTACATCATCTTCATCAATACCTGAAATTAAAGACCTTAAACTAAGCTTAAAATGAAGATTGTATGGGTTTAATTGCTTTCAAATTTGAGAGACTGCTCTAAACATTTCAGTAAAGTTACTTTATTACAAAATAAAGACAAAAGTGCAGTTATGTACCCTTACCATAAATGTACATGTTAGAGTATATTCACTGTTGCAGTCATTACATTTGGGGTTCTGCTTGCAGTAGCCCTCAGTCGGCCTGATTAACAAAGTCTTGGGTCCGGTGTCAGTTACTGTCCCTTCTTCCATGATGTTAGGTCGTCAGGGGGTAAAAAACATGCAGTCAACACCATTACATCAGTTTCTTGCCCCAGATGTCAGGTGCACCCATAATGGAAAGCAATTAAATCTATAATACAAGGATATACCTCCAACAAAGAAGCAAATGCACCAAAAAGCTTGAGAATAGTGAGAGTAGAGGTATAGCCAAGTGAAAAGGGGCTGAAGGGACGGTAACCAGGACTGCAACAGTGAATACACAAGCTTCTACATTTATGGTAAGTGTACACAACTGTACTATGTTCTTTGTGTTTCACTATTGCAGTCATTACATTTGGGTAGATTCCCAAAGCTAAGATAGGGAGGAGGAATTAAAAAAAAAAAAAAAAAAAAAAAAAAAGTTAGGACCAGCTACAAGGCCCTGCAAGACTGCAGTGGCAAAACAAGCTCTGGATTTAGAGAAAATTGGCAAATAATGCTTGGTGAAAGTAGGTACAGAACTCAAAGTAGCAGCTTCTAGGATGTCCCTTGGAGGGACGCCCCCGAGAGGCTGTAGAGGTAGATGCAGCCCTGGTTGAATGGGGTCTGATGCCTTGCGGGATAGGTTTTCCATGGTGCTTATAGCAGAAATGAATGCAGTGGCCTATCCACTTTGAAATGGCTTTCCTCACTGTCCCTGCAGCAAATGCCACAGTTCAGACTTTTTTCAGGTTTAGTCCTGTCCAAGTAGAATCTAAGTTGTCTGTGCACATCTAAGAGTGCAGTATGTGTTCCCCTTTGTTCTGTGGGTTAGGAAAGAAGGTAGGCAAATGAATGGTCAGAGCCACACTGGATACCACCCTGAGCATTGAGGGATTGGTTCTGAATGTCCCTGTCTGCATGAAAGATAGAAAGGACTCACACTACCATAACTACCTGTAACTCCAATACCCTTCTTGCAGACGTGATTGCTAAAAGAAAAACTTTTCCAGGAAAGGAATTTTAAATCAGAGGTAGCACCTGGCTCGAAAGGAGGAAGAGAGTTTCTCCACGACAAAGAAAAGGTCCCAGGCTGCAGTTAGAGCTCTCCTTGGTGGCCTTACATTTTTGGCCCCTCTGAGGAACTGCTTGAGCAGTGGGTGAAATAGGGGAGGCTCTGTGCTATGAGCTGAAATGGCTGAGACATGAATTTTGGAGGTAAAGGACATGCCCTTAAGCACCTCAGTCAAATATTGTAGAATCTGAGGTAAGTTGGGCACTGCTGCCCTCATCCCTTGAGAATGGTTCCAGGTACAAACTTTTTTCCATTTTGCAGCATAATATTTTCTAGTACTAGGCCTCCTAGCCTCTAAAATGATAGATCACGGATTTACTGAGGGGTGGTAAGAAAGAGGAGATTATGCAATTAGCCAGGCTAGGTTCAGTGTTTGCAGCTGAGGGTACAGAATCTGGTTCCCCTGCTGAGACAACAGGGAAGGAGTCCGAGGCAGGTGCCATGGGGCCAAGCAGGAGGGGGTACCAGTATTGGCATGGCCAGTCTTGTGCAATTAAATTCGTTCTTGGCTTGTCCCGTTTGATCTTTAGTTGTACACCTTGGAGAGCAGAGAGAGGAGAAAGTCAAACAGATTGGATGCTCTATCCTTCTGCTGGAAAAACCTCTGTCCAAGCTAGTTTGTGGGGAATCCTTGTGCAAAATTTGTCCAATTGAAGGTTCTGGGGGAGGCTAGCCAGGTCTATATCTAGGCTCCCAATTTGCTTGTAAATATGCTGAAAATCCTTGGTTCCAGTTTCCAATCGTGTGGGTCCATGAGGTTTCTGCTTAGACCATCTGCCAGTGTATTTAGTTTTCCTGGCAGGAATTGAGCTTGTAGATTTACTTGGTAGCTCAAGGCTGTGTTCCACAATGCCATGGCTAGTCTGCAGAGGGGGTATGAGTGTCTCCCCCCCCTGCTTACGTACCACAGGACTGTGCTTTACCATTAGTTGCCCTGGAAAAATGTGGTCCTTCTTAGCTGTAGAGAATTCTGACAGCCTTCATTTCCTTTTGATTCAAGGGTAGGAGCAATTAACTTGGGTTCCATTTGCCCTGAATACACTTCCCTGCCAGGTGAGCCCCCCCCGCCCCTAAAGGGGAGGGGCTGAGCTCTGATCTTTTAGCTTGGAAAGCTGCTTGCTCGGATCAGATACCCACAGGTTGCTGATCAAATTTAGTTAGCTACTTCAGATCCCTTCTTGCTGAAGTGACTGCCAAAAGAAACGCAGTCTTCCAAGATAAAAATTTTATACCTGCAGTAGCTTGTTCAAAAGGAGGCAGGGCAAGTTTCTCCAGCACAAAATTGAGATCCCATGCAGGAGTTGGTGTTCTTCTGGGAGGCCTTAGATTTTCGGCCCCTCTGAGATGCTGTTTAAGCAGTGGATGAGAAAACAGGAGGCTGTGTCATAATGAGCAGACATGGCAGAGAAAAACATGAGCCCTTGTCAAGCATCTCAGTCAAGTATTGTAAAATCCTAGGAATATCGGGCTTTGCTGCCACTATTCCTTACACTTTATTCCAAGCACAGAATCTCTTCCATTTATCAGCATAAGATTTTCTAGTACCTGGCCTTCTGGCTTCCAAAATGACATCCATCACAGGTTTACTGAGAGATGTGGTTTGAATAATTAGCTTATTAGCCATGCTGCAAGATTCTGAGTTTGGAGCACAGTGTGCAGAACTTGATATTTCTGCAGAGACAGTAAATGAGGTGTTTGAGGCAAGTACCACAGAGGAAGGTGTGACATATTCCTTTGCAGCTGGTACCAGTGCTGGCAAGGCCAGTCCGGAGCAGTAAGGAACATTTTTTGGTTTTTCCTGTCTGACTTGGTAAGACCTTTGAGAGCAGAGAGAGGGGGAACACATACTCCAATAGTTTTTCCAGCTGAAGGAGAGATCATCCACTTTCCATGCTTTTTTGTGAGGAGTTCTTGTGCATAATTTGTCCAACTGATAGTTTTGGGGAGAGGCAAATAGATCCATGTCTGGGCTCCCCCATTCTGTTAACATGCTGAAGATTTGTGGATAAGGTTTCCATTCGTGCAGGTCCATAAGATTTCTGCTTAGGTTGTCTGCCAGAGTACTTTGCTTTCCTGGCAGGAATTGTGCTTAATGATGCATTTAAGTCCAGGCTGTGTTCCACAAGGCAATGACTAATCTGCAAAGGGGCTAGGAATGAGTACCCCCCCCTGCTTGTTTATGTACCACAACTGTGGTGCTGTCAGTCTTTCAGTAGTTGCCCTGGATGAAGCAAGTGATTGAAGGCTGTCTGAGCATTCTGAATAGCTAGCATTTCTTTCTGGTTGATATGTAGATGCATTTGGATTGGGCTTTATTTGCCCTAAATGCATCTCCCTGCCAGGTGGGTGCCCTCAAGCAGACTGACATATCTGTAGTTAGGGTTTGGGTGGCAGGGGGTAGAGTGAATAACAGTCCCTTGTTTTGGCGACTGGCCTCTGCCCAAAGAAACTCCTGTTGTAGGCAGGGAATGAGAGGAATCATTGTTTCCAGGCTGTGAATGTGGACTCCATAAATTTTTAGGTACCACTGAAATTTCCTCATATGTAGTCTTGAATATGGAATTAGAAGAATGCAGGATACCATGAACCCCAAACCCTGCAGCGTTTTTCTTGCAGATAACTGTGGTTTTTAACATTTGTTTAAAGTGTGTTGTCAATTCCCTCCGTCTGTCTGGCGTGAGGTTAAGTCATCTGGACAGTTGCATTCAAGCTTGCACCCAGGAATGTAATTTGAGGGTACTGGTTGTGATTTCTTTTCATTTATGGTGCAATCTAGGCATGCTAAAAGCTTTACAAACGTCAGATGTTGAAGTGTACTTGTCCTCTGCTTGAATGAGAATAGTCCAGATAAGGATAAATTTGGATGTTTGTCTGCAGAATGCAACTACTGGTGCTAGGCACTTTGTAAAGACCCTGGGCGCAGTAGATAAGCCAAAGGGCAGTGCAGAGAACTGGTAATGCAAAAAACCTGCTCTGAAGCAGTTATCTTCTGCACAATTCCCTTATTGGGATATGCAAGTATGCCTCTTAAGTGTCTAGTTACTAACCAAGCATTCTTGCCTAGCATAGGCAGCAACTGTTGTAAAGTCAGCATTCTGAATTTTGGAATGTCCAGATACGTGTTCAGTATTGGATGCCATGAATGGTCTTTTCAGAGTACCAGGAAAAGTCTTGAATAAAATCCTTGTCCTTTTTCCTGTTCTGGTACCGGTTGAATAGCCCCCATATCCATGAGGGACATGACTTGTTTCTGGGCCTCTGACCACTGGTTGTGGCAGATCTGGCCATCCATTTGGAATTGGCAAAGTATGGAAAAGAAATCTGTACCCCTGGGATAAAGTGATGTACTCACCATAACGTTCCGTCTGAGAAAGTACTTCGTCTGCAACCTGTGGGTATCTGATCCGACCTCTGATCAGAGCCAGCAGCTGTATTACCTCAGATAGAGTTTGTTCAGTCCAGAAACACACCTTCGACAGAGGATCAAGTATTGCCTACTTCATGAAAAATAACATTTTTCAGGTGACCAGGTATCATGATATGGTTAGGAGGCATGGAGGGGGTCGGTTGCAGACAAATTAAGTACCTACTTAGATGGAACGTTATGGTGAGTACATAACTTCTTTATCTGAATTAGTTACTTCATTTGTTCTGCAACCTGTGGGACAGAGTCCCCAGCGACCTATAAAAATAACCCTGGGTGGCCTTATGGAAGGATATATTCCGAAGCACCGGAGCCAAAGGAAGCCCTACTCCTTGAAATCATATCCAATTTATAATGGGAAATGAACGTATGAGAAGAGGACCAAGCAGCTGAACATATGTCGTCCAGAGGAACCCTGGACCAGAAGGCTGCTGATGTAGCAATGGATCGGGTTGAATGAGCGTGGATTCCCATAAGAACTGGTTTACCTGAGGACGTATACCCCTGGATTATGCATTGAGAAATCCAATTAGCTAGGGTTACTTTAGAAATTGCCTTTCCCATAGTGGATTTGGCGAAAGACCCAAACAACTTATCAGACTTGCGAAAATCTTTATTCCTGTGTAGGTAGAAATGTAGTTGCCTGTGTACATCCAGTTTGTGAAATGTGTACTCCCCTTTGTTCTGAAAATTTGGGAAGAATACCGGTAAATTGATTGATTGGTTAATATTTGACTGAAGCCACCTTTGGTAGGAAAGACTAGTTAGTCCTGAGAGACCATCCTTGTGAAAAATGAGGTAGGGGGTTTCACGCACAGGTTTTGGAGTTCTGAAACCCTCCTGGCTGACATAATAGCCACTAAAAAGGCTGTTTTCCAAGACAATTTTAATGGAACAGAGGTGGCAGGCTCAAAAGGTGGACTTGTCAAAGCTTGTAGGATTAAAGTAAAGTCCCATGGAGGAACCACAGACTTACTGGTGGTTTGAAAAGAAAAATGCCCCTCAAGAAGGTTTTGCATATCTTTGAAAATGCTACAGATCCCAGTCCATCTCTCATGTGAAAATGGGAAATGTGGCTAGTTGTACCTTAACAGTGGACGCTCTCGCTCCTTTTTGAAAGATTAGCGACAAAAAATCCAGAATCATTGGAATAGGGACTGTAAAAGGATCCAGGCCCTTTCCCTCAGCCCAGATGGAAAAACGTTTCCATTTACTATTGTAAATTTTACTGGTAGCAGGCTCAAGCCGCCACCAAAATGGCCTTCACTGGAGAGGAGATACCAGGAGTCCTAGCCATCAGAGGAACTGGATCAACCAAACTATCAGCTTGAGGTTTAGCAGGTTTGGGGTTTGGCATCCTGCAGGATGCAAAATCAAATCTGGAATGGGATCCAGGATCCATGGAGGAACTATATCGTGAGACCACAGATAAGGGAACCAGATCCGACAAGGCCAGAATGGGGTTATGAGGATAACTTCGCTTTAACAGACTGAATGAATTCTGAATGAACTTGGTCATAAGTGGGAGAGGGGGGATGAGCATAAAGACCGGGTGACCAAGGATGCACCAGAGCATCTCTCGGGGTCTCCCCTGAAGGGAAGTATTGCGAAGTACTCGCACTTTGACGGAGAGGCGAAAAGATCGCAGCAAGGACAACCCCATGTGCGGAAGATCTGTTTTGCAACCGAAGGATTGAGAGACCACTCATACGGGGTGAGAATCACCAGACTTAGTTTGTCTGCCAATATGTTGGACCGACCTGGAATGTGCGTTGCTACCAGAAAGCGGTTGGTGGACATAGCCCATTCCCACTCTCAGTGTCTCGGCAAAGGGGACAAGACCTGGTTCCCCTGTTTATGTACCAGACTACCACCATTTTGTCTGTGTGGATTGCAATAGTCCCTAGAGAGAGAAGGTTGTGGAGAGCTTGCAACGCCAAAAGCACTGCCCTCATCTCTAAGACATTGATATGCAAAGTGGCCTCTATGGGGGTCCATATGTGCCTTGGACGGTTCTGCCCGAACTATGCCCCCACCACCTGAGGCGAGAAGCATTCATGGTCAACACGGCTTGGGGTGAGGGAAATACAAAGGGTCTCCCTTCTCGCAGCTCTCGCGAGTGAAGCCACCCAAAAACGGAGTCCCTGCAAATTCTGCTCAGCGGAATAGAAGTGTTCAGCGGGTGAAACACTAGTGACCATTGAAATTAGAGTCCACTGTAAGATCCTCATTTGTAGGAGAGCATGGAGAGAGACTGATGGCGCTGCCATAGACCCCAGTGCCCTCAGGACTAACTCCACCGCAGGAGCTGGGCTTTGAAGGGCCAAGATCTGATGCGATAAGCTGTTCAGCCTGTCTGGGTTTAGGAAGACCCAAGAGATGTGAGTGTCCAATTTGGTCCCTATAAACTCCAAGCCTCCACTGGTTGAAGGAAGAACTTCTGAAGGTTCACGGACATGCCCAAACTCTGGGCGAGAGTCGGAGCATAACCCCTTGCAACAGAGTTTATGCCTGTTGGGGGCAGCAAGGAGGCAGTTGTCCAGGTACAGGAACACCTGAATGCCTGGAGTCTCAGGTGGGCTGCAACCACTGCCATGACCTTGGTGAACACCCTGGGGGCAGAGTTGAGGCCGAACGGGAGAACCCTGAATTGATAATGACAGTCTCCCAGCTGGAAGCGGAGGAACCTCCTGGATCGCCTGTCCATCAGAATGTGGTAGTACCCATCCTTGAGGGGTATGGAGCACATCCAGTCATTCTCCCGAAGGGGGAGAACAGACTGAAGAGTGACCATCAGGAACTTCTCCTTGGGGACAAACAGGTTCAGGGCGGAGAGATCTAGAATAGGTCTCAAGTTCCCAGTCTTTGGCATTAAAAAAAGGCAACGAGGGGTCCGAAGGTGGATGGGACAGCTAAGACTTGCGAAACCACAACTTTTGTCCCTTCTGATTCCTTGAAAAGGATTGTTGAGGATTAGAGAAGCGGACCCTGACTGCATTTGGGTCTGCAGGAATCTACTCTAGAGGAAGTAGTCGAGGTGGGCCGGAAGGGCCACCTCGACGATCTCCGAGACCGGTACTCCTCTGGCTCCCGCGAGAATCAAGGCAAATGGAGCAGAGAGGGGGAGGATCCAAAGACCCTCGAGGGAGAGCTAACTTTCGATGGGGGGACTGAGGGGCGAGCCTCAGCCCACTTTTTATGAGACCTGTGCTAGTCTTTCTCCTTATGTCTCTTCTTTGGAGACAGAAGCACTAGTGTCCCCTGGACCCTGCACAGCAGAGGGAGTCCCAGGCAGAGCGGGGGGAGCTAAAAGCACCAGGGCTACGGAGGTAGCCTGAGCCTGGGAAGGGGAGGAAGCAGCAGAGTCGTTGGGAAGTAAGCCCGCCAGGATGAGCTTGTTATTCATGTCCCCAATTGCCCAGGGATTAAAGGCTGCACAATCTGGGCAAGCCAAGTGGGCCACTCCCAGGCACAAAACGCACTGAGTGTGGCCATCAGCTGGGGAAAGCTTATGGTCACACTCAAGCACTTAGAAAAAAACTGCCTTGGGCCCCCTTCAGACATTTTTTTTTTTTTTTTTTACAATACACACACCCAAACACTAAGGGGGGAGGGGAACAACACGCGATGCTAATGACTAAAAACTACTACAGAAAGGGGTTCTAATACTAGGGGAATTACTACCACAACACACGCTAACAAAAAAAAAAAAAAAAAAATTTAAAGGTATTTTCTCAGAAAAAGGTAACCATCTCACAAAGCCTAAGGAGCTCTTCACAAGTAGCTGCTTCAGCCACGGCAAACTCGATCTGGGGCAATACAGTAGGCAGCAGGGGGTTATGGGTAGGGGGAGGAGCTAGGAGCGCAGATCTTTTAGCTAGTGAAGCTGCCGGCTCAGATCAGAGCTGGGATCAGATACCCACAGGTTGCATAACAAATGAAGTAACCACTTCAGATACTATGTTTAATACCCACTTGTCCTGGGTAATTAACTGTCAATTGAGCATGAAGTGCTAGTTTTCCACCCAGGGGGCTGCCAAAAGAGTGTTGGAGATGGTAGAGGAAAGTCATTAAGACTGCTTACTGTAGGGATGTGCTTAGTTTCCTCTAGATTTGGAGGTGGAGGCACCCCATTGCTTTGACCTGTATGAACCTTATGATTGGTATCTGAAGCCTTTTGAGAGCCTGGGTTTGCCCAGAGTGGCTGTTGGGACACAGGAAGGATCAATTTTTAGTAGGGCAGTGTCTGCTGAACCTGGGTGGCTGCACTTGCAAGAAATCTTTTACAGTTTGCATAGATTTAGCGTAGTCTTCCATTTTCTTTAAAACCTCTTCTGCCTTACCAGAGTATCATGCTGCAAAGGAGCATCCAACAATTTAGCTTTTAACATGATCAGGCAGATTTTGCTCCTTGAGCCAGGCGTGCCTTCTAATCAGATCCAGTAATGGTGGCCCTACAAGAGGCCTCCAAGGAATCAAAACCACATTGCAAAGTATGCTTTCCAACCTGTTCTGCTGAATGCAACTATTTTCCACACAATCAGAAATTATAATTTTTGGTTTTCAGTAAGCCCATAACATGCTGTCGATATTTAAGCATATGAAACTGGCAGTTTAAAGGCCTGATTGCCAAGGTTGCAGACATATAAACCTTCTTACCCCATCTATCCAGCGCCCTGGAATCTCTATCAGAAGGGGTAGGATTTTTGGCTGTAGAAGCCTCAACACCCATGGGACCCTGAGAAATAGTCCCAGGATCAGCAGCAGGATCTTTGAAAAGAAATTTGTGGGAGTCAGGAATCCTGATCTGTCTGGCTTACTAGGAGCTGGAGGCAGGGAATCAGGAGCCATGCTAGATTCTGAAAAAACAACAATGCCTAACACAGGAGGTATTGCCAAAGGCCTATGCTGAGGATGAAGAAAATCCCCAAACCTCTTTCGATTCAGGAAAGTCCCGACTCCCAGTGAAAATGTTCCCTTAAAATATGCAAAGTCTCTCCAAAAGAGTAACCCTCAGGAGGAGATTCAGATGGGATGGATTCCTCTGCATCAGAAACCTCAGGGTAGAATCGAAAATTCCTGATCAGAAGAAATGGAAAACCTGATCTGAAGATTCAGAATCTGCCTTGCCTAGGCCTCTTAGCAGGGGGGGGGGGGGACCCCTGATCAAGCTAATTAAATCCTCAGCCATTTTGATCTGTTTAGGCATAGGGGCCTGAGCACGTGGCTCATGAGTCTTTAGGCATAAAAGTGGTTTTTGTTGCTGGTGTCTGTTTAATGCAATAATGTTGAGGCCTGAAAACACCCTCATAAGCCAGTGCCTGCTCAGCAGCTCCAGACACAACCAAGGGGAGACTCATCAGATCCAGTAATGGTGGCCCTACAAGTTACTGAAGTTGGTGCGCCTTGTTTGCTGTGGCATAGACTGGATTCGGGCCTGCTGGATCTAGCTTTGTTTGTGTAACTTGAGCACTAATCCAGACATTCTCTAAAGTATTCAATGGTATTTATTACTGCTTGGTTGTAACTTGATTAAAGTGTAGCTATCATTCAAGTCTTTTGGATTAAGCACTTGGGCTTCAGACCAGTTGTTTTACATTAGGAAGGTTTGTGGCAAGCACTGTGGTGGCAGGACAGGTAGCTTTCATCCTTCTAAGTTGGGAACTGCTGATTGAGAGCCCAGTGTCCAAGTGTATTAGTTCTGGTTTAGGCACTTGGGCTTCAGGCCAGTTATTTTACATTAAGAAGGTTCGTGGTCTGCACTCTTGTGGGAGAAGAGGCTGGACTCTGCCCTTCTGAGCTGGGAATTTCTGGTTAAAGGTTTATAGTGCCTGAATATTTGAACTGTATCTTACTGAAATTGGTTCACCTTCTTTGCTCTAGAATAGACTAGATCCAGGCCTGCTGAATCTAGCTTTGTTTATATGCTTGTTGTTTGTTTGCTTGTTATTTCCCTGGAAGCTAATTCCACCCAATACGCAACTTCTCAGCGCTTCTGTGGATCACTAGTGATATCTGCATTGCTTACTGTACTTATTTCCTTGTTTCACTTGAAAGTTACTGTTTGTCGTTTTTGCATTTAGTTACTTGTAACACATTGCACTCAAGTTACCTGGCACTTGCTCACTAAAGCAATTATATAAGTCAGCACTAAAAATTAAAAGCACTACACCCTCACTCCCCACTGGCCCTTGTTTTCAATTAAGGAATTCCCAATATTATTCTAGCATGTCCAAAGGTCAGTTGTCAATCTTCTCTCCGGTCCAGCTGGTGAATCTGGGAATCTTGAGGCAATGTTATAACTGCCTCATGTACACAGACAACCCTCTCCTCCTCCCACATAACACAAATACTTGCGAGAGATGCAGCTATTTAGCCATACTGGAGGCTGAGCTCTCTCAACTCAGGACTGGCAAGACCAGACAGGAGGAGAAGGCAACTACACACACCACAAAACCAGCCTCACATAATGCTACCACTCCACTGAATCAAACACAAACACACAAAGACATACTCGAGGCTCTGAGTAAAAATTTACCTAAACAGCAGAGGCCTCCAAAGCAGACACCCAAACAACTGCTACCTCAAGACACCCCACAAGCAACACAAACCACAAAAGCAGTGTGCAAAGCAGTCACAGCCCTTAAGGCCAAATACAACACCAAACATACTTGTCATAGGTGACTCCATAGTCAGACACACTGACGTCCCACTCACCAGGCTGAACAAGGAGAGGGTCACACAGTAAGCTGCCTATCGGGCGCTAGAATCCACCACATAACACAAGCACTCGGGTCACTCCACGGCAAGTACAAATATGACACAGTCATTGTCCATGCTGGTGTGAACGACCTGAGACGTACCTCCCTGGACTACATGAAAAGAGACAGAGGAGCTCTCTGATTATGTAGCCCAGGCAGGTATGACCCTAACCCTGAGCAGTATCCTTCCTTCACCAAGAATGATGCCACAATATAGAGACAAGATGATCAGCTTTAACAATTGGCTTAATGTCTGGTGTCATTCAAAGGGGATCCAGTGTCTGTCTGCCTGGGATGACATGCTTGACAAGCCACGCTGCTTCGAGGACGGCTTGCACCTGTCACCCTGGGATTCGGATATTGGCTAAGGCTCTTGCCACCCCCATAGTGCCTTTTTTAGGCAAGGCTCAAATTCTAAACCTACCACCCTAGAAAACAAAAATGGGAAGAAACTGAGGGTAATGCTGCTCAATGCCAGAAGTCTAAATCTCAAAATGCACGCACTCAAGGCCCTTCTCAGTATGGAGAACATAGATGTCTGTGCTGTAACAGAAACCTGGTTCAAGGCTCCTGAGAGCACCCCGGCACTATTAGTTTTTACCTCGTATCGTGCGTTCCGGCCCCAAAACCCGGACCACACCACAAAAGGAGGGGGTGTATCCATATTCATAAAGGATACCCACACCTCCAGGTTGGTGGCAACGCACAAAGCTTCGGAAACCATCCAGGTGCAACTAACCATAGGCAAAACTGCTCTACAAATTGTAGCATGCTACAGGCCACCCTCTCAAACTCAGGAACCCCACACAGCCTTCCTGAAGACACTGGAGGGTATAAATGCATCTCCAAACACCATCATATTGGGTGACTTCAACTATCCGAATAGACTGGGAACATTACTCAAGCCCTAACTTTCTAGCCCAACGGTTCCTGGAGTTCATAAATTCAAATGCCATGGAACAGCTAGTCACTGTTCCCACGAGAGGAGAAAATATACTAGATCTCATTGTCACAAACATGGGGACAAAATGCTCCACACCGGAAGTATATCCCTCATTGGTGAGATCTGATCATAAACTAATCTCACTGGAAATCCACATCCCGCCCCCACCCCAAACAAAAAAGACCATAGTGAAGAACTTCTCCAAAGCAAACTTCACACTACTCAAGACTGGTGTGGTATCCTTCAAGGCCCCTGAGCCAGTGGAAACCACAACCCAAGCTGCGGAAGCCCTTACAAATGCCTTCTATGAACACCTCTAGGACTGCATGGATCAGGCAATCCCAAATAAAACTAAGACTCTTTCCACAAAGGGCAAACGTCCAGTCTGGTGGACCCCAGCCATTAACAAACTTTACAATAAGAGAAGAAAGCTATTACATGATAGAACAAAATCCATAAAAGGGAAGTCACCTCTGATCATTATTAGTAAAAAAATACGAGCACTCATAAAATCAACTAAGGCCAATTTTGAGAGAAAAATTGCCATGGATTCAAAGGACAATCATAAGGCCTTTTTCAGCTATGTTAGGAACCTGGGTGGAAACTCCCAGATATGCTCAGAATTAGTCCAAAATTATACAAAAATCACTGAACCCACAGACATTGCCAACATACTGGCAGACAGGTTCAGTGCAAACTTCACCCCCTAAAGGAGAGATAACTATCCCAGCAGAGTGTAGCCTCCCGGACATCTCAAATGCGCAGGTGAAAGCTGCACTCTCTAAAGCTAAAAACACAGCATCAATGGGACCGGATGGTGTCCCCGGCTGTGTGCTACACGAGCTAAATGAGGAATTAAACCCACACATAAGGCAGCTGTTTAATCTCAGCCTCACCACAGGATACGTGCCCAAGGAGTGGTGTACGGCAACTGTAGTCCCACTCCACAAAGGCGCCTCTGGACCCTGGTAATTACCGCCCCATAAGCTTAACAAGTCTAGTCTGCAAAGCTATGGAGAGGATCATAATGGAGCTCATAAACAAAGATATAGGGGACTTGCAGACATTGGACCCGACCCAGTTTGGCTTTGTCAAGGGAAGATCATGCCTTTTGAACTTGGTCGACTTCTTCGAAACAGTCACCAAGGCCATTGATGAGGGAAAGGCAGTCCATACAGCCTACCTTGACCTTGCAAAGGCTTTCGACACAATACCCCACTCTGGTATTGTAGAAAAACTTACCAGCTTAAATGTAAACCCATATGTCACAAGATGGGTTGCAAACTGGCTTAAGGACAGAACCCACAGGGTTAGAGTTGCTGGCGCTGTGTCAGACTCCAAGCCAGTCAAGTGGTGTCCCACAGGGCTCGGTCCTTGGCCCCCTATTGTTTGGCATCTACTTCTCAGAAGTACAGGCCAACATAGGAGGACTTTGGCTGACAAAGTTTGCAGACGACTGCAAACTGGGCGCCATAGTGGAAAGTGCATCAGACACGGATATCCTTCAGAAGGGACTCACGGAAACAGATAGCTGGTGCCAGAGCCATGGCCTGAAGTTAAACGCCAAAAAATGTATAGTCATACCCTTCGGGAAAAACAAGGTAACCCCAAGCTACCATATAGGTGGCAATCCACTAAGCACAGGGACCTGGGGACCCAGGTTGACAGTGGCCTTTCTTTTGACACTCACATTGCTAAAGTGGTTAGAAAGACCTTCTACATTGCCCACCTGATCATGAAGGGATTCACATCCAGATCTAGTGAGGTTATTGTTCTCCTGTACTCTTCACTCAGACCAATGATAGAGTACAATGCCCCATTCGGGATGCATCTCACCCGACATCTGCAGCAATTGGAGAGACCCCAAAAGTTCCTCACCAAAAGGATAAAGGGACTCCAAAATCTGTCATATGCTGCCAGATTGAAGAAACTCCAGCTCTATTCAGTCGCATACCGTCTGCTCAGAGGTGACATGTGCCTGACATACAAGGCCATGTCCAACCCGGAATTAATGGACATGCTCCACCTCAAAAAATCCAAATACACCAAAACCACTAGAGCAAGCGACTTAAACCTTAGCACGGATATAAATAGGACGTGCTGGAGGGATAGATTTATCACTCAGAGACTCCCTATGCTGTGGAATAAAATCCCGGTCCATGTGAGGCAGAGCACCTCGCTGACTCTGTTCAAGAGAAATCTAGACCTGTGGATGGGAGATCGTAGGTTTACCCCGGGAATCATCTGTGTCACTGCTGGACAGAGGCACAACAAACTAATGGGCACAGTATTTTTTCATATAAGGGGTGGCGTAAACCACAAAAATTTGGGCTAGGCTTATAAATGCCTTAGGGCAGATAGCCTAGTATAAACCTATGAACCTATGAACACATCCATGGGTTCCAATACTTTGAAAATCTTATGGCATACCAGACTCCGAATGGGTCTGAGGCCTGCAACTCAAAAGTAGTGGGCATCGGGGGCTGCGAAAGCACCTCATTGAGTACCGGCGACTGGCTTAGAAGCTTTGCAGTTGGTTTTGGACCTCTTGTCTTTTTCCTTGCATTTTTTTGAGAACTCCGGTTGTCAAATTGCCAAGACGATATTTCAGGATAGTTAAATCTTGAATCAAAGTATTTAGAAGCAAAAATATATCGATGCTTAGTGCGTTTGTTAAATTTAGCATCAAACAAACAGCAAGGCACATTGTGATCAGGGCCTAGGCAAGGAATACAGTAAAAATTAAAATCTTTGAGCTATTTGCTTCCCACAAGTAATGCAATTGACTTTTACTGACATCGGTAAGGAGCAAGAAAAAAAAAGCTTCCCTTAGTTTGAAGACTTCGGTTCTGAAACCGACACGAAAATTTCAGGAGCCTGCCGACCGGCACTTGCAAACTGCTTCTGGCACCACGCGGCAAGAAAGACATTAAAGGAGTCTGCTGCATGTTTTATACCCCTGACTACCTGACGTCATGGAAGAGGAGACCGCAACAGACGCAGGACCCAAGACTTAGTCGGGCCGACTGAGGGCAACCTGCCAGATTACCCAAATGTAATGACTGCAACAGTGAAACACTAACATTCACAGCTTTTAGATTCTCTGAATGTTGACACCATATGCTTTAGAGATACCACTGCATTTTCCTCATATGCAGTCTTGCATATGAAATTAGAAGAATGCAGGAGGCCATGAACCCAAAGCCCTGCAGTATTCGCCTTGCAGATAACCTACTTGCAAACAAGTGGCCACAAAAAACCCAGTTATCAAATGAGTCAGTTTCTCTGGCGGGAGGAAAGCCATCTGGGAAGTTGTATTCAAGCTTGCTCCCAGGAACATCATTTGTTGACAGGGTACCAGGTGCAATTTTTCATTTATGGTGTACCCCAGACAAGTCAGTACTCTGAACAAAGGCCAGATGAACAAAGGCCAGATGCAAAAGCATGTCCTGGCTTTCTGCCTGAATTAGACAATCGTCCAGGTATGGATATATTTGAATATTTCTTTGCCTGCATAATGCAATGACTGGAGCTAGACACTTTGTGAATACCCTGGGTGCAGCAGAGGAGCCAAAGGGCAGTGCAGAGAACTGATGGTGCATATCGCCTGCTTTGAAGCAAAGGTATCTTCTGCAAAACTCCGATAAAAGAAGCAACACTAGACTTGGGGAATTTTAAGTCTAGTGTTGCCAACCATAGGAAGAAGCTGGTGAAGTCAGCATCGAATTTTGGAATCGCCAGAAAGATATTTAGAGTAAAAAGGTCCAAGATAAGACCATGTATTGCCTTTTCTGGGTACCAGAATGTCTCCAATAGAAACCTTCTCTTTTCCTCCGATACCAACTGTTAGCCCCCATGCTTGGGTGGAAGTACTTTATTTTGGGCCTCTGCCCACCAGCTTGGTGTTGGTAAGGTGGAGAAGTGAAATCTGTATCCTTGGGACACTGTTTAAACCCCATTTGTCCTGGGTAGAGAGTTCCCGGTTTTTGGCCTGCAGACCAATCTTTCCACCTAAAGGAGCATTCAGTTGGGAAGTGCTTGGAAGTTTTAAAAGCAAGTCATAGAGATGTTTTCCATAGAGGGGAGTCTTACTACTCCCTGATTTGGGTGCGGAAACCCCTCACTGCCTAGTCTAGTGTCCCCTGGGACTGAAAAGTACAGTTTTGTACCTACCATAAATGTAGATGTCCGATAGGTATGCATCCGCAGTCCTAACATATGGGTTGTCCTGCCTCAGGCAGCCCTTCGGTCGGCCGGATTCCAAAGTCTGGGTCTGGCCTCAGCTGATGTCGCACTTCACCCGTCATAGCTGCTGTGTATTGGGTATAAAGGCATCAGCCGACGCCATTTTCCTCAGTGTTTCTTGCCCCAGATGCCAGGTGCCCTCTAGGAAGGCTAAATTTGGATAAATGCAAATAATGCCAAACAGTAGAGAGCAAATCATATAAGAATATATATACATATATACAAACAAATACACCATAACAGATTCCCCCAGCTAGCTAAAAGAGGGGTAAATACCCTAGGAATACCACAGAGAAGGAGGGTGGGTAATCCTGACTGCAGACGCATACCTATCGGACATCTACATTTATGGTAGGTACAAAACTGTACCATGTCCTTCAAGGATGCATCTGCAGTCCTAACATATGGGTAGAACACCATAGCCAAACTGGGGGAGGAGGTACTAAGATAAAGATGGTGTAGTTAAGATCCCTTGCAAAACAGCAGTTGCAAAACCTGATCGGGATCTGGAGTATAAAGGAAGATTATAATGCTTGGCAAATGTATGCATGGAGCTCCAAGTAGCAGCTTCTAAAATGTCTTTGGTAGCCACTCCTCGTAGGAAAGCTGTAGTGGTGGCTGTAGCTCTTGTGGAGTGAGGCCTGATATTTTCTGGAGCTGTCTTTCCATGAAAAGAATAGCAAAATCTAATGCAATTTCCTATCCATTTTGAGATAGTCTGTTTTGAAATTGCTTTTCCTTGCATTCCTGTTGCATATGCTACCAGAAGCTGGTCAGTTTTTCTGTTGTCTTAGTTCTGTCCAGATAGTAGCGTAATTGTCTGTGTACATCCAAGGTATGTAGTAGTCTTTCCCCCCTGTTCTCTGGGTTGGGGAAGAATGTAGGTAAATGAATCGCTTGGTTCAATGATACTCTGGAGACCACTTTTGGCATAAAAGTAGGGTTAGTTCTCAGACACTATCCTGATGGAAGATAAGGAAGGGCTGTACTGCCATTAATGCCTGTAACTCAGATACCCTTCTTGCTGAAGTGATTTGATTGCAAGCAGGAAAGCAGTTTTCCAAGATAAGAACTGTAAGTCTGCTGTTGCTGCTGGTTCAAAAGGGGTAAGTGTTAACTTTTCCAGCACAAAGTTAAGATCCCATGTAGGCAAAGGTGGTTTCCTTGGAGGCTTTACATTTTTGATTCCTCTCAGGAACCGTCTGAGTAGA